>NW_022611043.1:0-349166 GCF_004382195.2 Drosophila sechellia
GTCACTATTTTCAGAAAAGAAAATAGAAGGAATAAACTAAAGCCTAGATTAACCAAACATAAAATAGTTAAAATAGTTAACGGAGTGACAGTTACTACAACAAAAAACAGAAATTACACAAATCCAAAATTAAGAGAATTACTAGACGAGACAATTTATAAAAACTATAAAAATAAATAATAATAATAAATAAAAAATTGACGTAGTCAGAATCAAACTCGGCTATGGCATCGTCGTCTATTTTCGATTCCGCTTAGGAGGAGGTGGCGTCAAATGCTCCTATCTTTTCTTCCGCATCCTGCGTAATGAAGTTAATTTTTTGCTGATTCCTCACGGCGCCTGTGCGCTCAGAGGTGGCTGGTCTTATATTCTGGTAGCCATTTGCCTGGGTCGGCTGCAGCAATTTAGAAAATAAGGGATCGTCCTCCATAGGCTCTGGTGTGCCATTGTTTTGGTAATTTTTGACATTTTGCGGGTCGGCCTTATGCTGCCTATTGAAATACGGATGTTTGGTATTATAAGGTGGTGGGTCATGGGGGTCGTACTTGTCAAGTTGACGACCCTGCGCTTTTGCAGTAGGTTTGTGATCTTTGTCTTCCTGACATTTTACAAAACTGGCTGCAAAAACGTACCTCTCATGGTTAGATTCCACTTCGTGCGCTAAAGCCTGACATGTCTAAAGACGGCATGTCTTTCGGCTTTGCCGCGAATAGCACTTCAGTGAGGTTGCGTTTAAGTCCCGAGATGAAAATACGCAATGCGTCCTCTCGGAATTTTTCACACAATATTTTTGCCGTCGATGGATCGTGAGACATATGAGCTTTATTTGTGAGTAAGGTGAGTTTTTTCTCGACCTCATCAGGGTCATGTTTTATCCCTGTCTAAAGTGCTCATGTCTGGCTTAATCACGTGCATTAGACGCTTGTTACTGTAAGTGAAATCGAGCCGATAGCATCGAAATTCAGTACAGTGCCAAACGAGGATAAAACTTTATCGGCCCCGCCCCTAATGGCGAGAGGTGCCGTTGAAAATTTTAAATATGCGATATGCAGCTATCGCCGCTTGTCGCAACGAAACATATGATTCCTGTGACCCCGAGAATTCAGGCAAATATTTACCGGCTTCTAAAGTCACGCTACATGGAGAATTATTAGTTATATCTATAGGTTCGTGGTTGGCTCAGCCACGGCTGGGGTGGGCACGACATGTGCTGCTGCCGACTCGCTGGCCAGCTCCTGACTTTTCTGACGCATTTCATTTTGTGCGAGTTCGTTTTTGGCCACAATTGCCTGTATTGCGGTTTTGAGCTGTTCTGGATCTATCGCCATTGCAGGGGGATTCGTGGTTACCGTCTTAGAGGGGAGCTTGATGTTCGCTATCGGAGTATGTGGAGTGTGGTTTATTATTCCTACACTCTGAGAATCCGGGCTGCATGAGCAGTCCAACTCGCTTAGGTATGCAAAAGCTGCCTGTGTGGGTGGCAGTTGACCAAAGACAAACAAACAATAAATAAAGACAAAGGCTGCAGCGTCGAATGAAAATATAATACTACAATAATAAATGAAAAGCGAACGTACGCGCTGTTATAAAAAATTAGTATATATTTTTGTTTTTATTCACATTGATTTCTGTTGAAAATATATTTTTTGTTTAAAATACTTTCTGTAGAAAATCATTTTTTGTTCAAAATAATTTCTGTTGAAAAAATTTTTTTGTTTAAAATAATTTTTGTTGGAAATAATTTTATTTTCACTGTAACGTTGATTAACAATAAATTTTTTTAACGCTTCTGTGCATCGGTTTACGACGCTTAGTCGGAGTTGACGAGCTGTCGCTCTTTATTCTGGTAAATGCAAATTCAAACTGAAACTTAAAATGATTCTTAAAGCTAGCAAAGACTCACAGCGGCGAGTTTACATTAAATACATTAAGGTGTTTAAAATATAAACCGCAAAGTCAATCAAAATTTGAAAGTTAATATTTCCTCAGCGCGTCGGTTGAAATATTTTAAATTTTATAATAATAACACATTAATATAGTATACGAAAATATATAGATGCTTTAATTATTATAGAGATGCATAATCACTTTTTGCAGTGTAATGCCTTTTTATTAAAACCGAAAAAATATTTAAATATTTTTATGTATTAAAGGCGGCTTAAAGGGTGAATTTACGTGTTGAAGCTCACTTACATACTTTAGTGTCGTGGGTTCTGTTAGTTGGGTGCCAATTATTATATATGGAAATCCTATAGATTGAATAATTAAATCGTTTGGTTTCCGTGAGGTCCCACGCAGCAGTCCGTGATTGGCGGGCTTGCCGATTTTGCGGGATGATGGATGTATTTCGCCAAGTGGGTGTTCTTCTCGATTTCCCACGCAGATGTCTTTGCACCAAGAGTGCAAGGTGTAAATCTAAACGTAGAGTTAGGACGATTCGAACGACTTCTGGCCTTGAGACTCAGATAGCATGATAATAAAAATATATAACGGCGAATCGTCGGACTTTCGGTATATGAGCTTGTGCTCTTTATTGAATGAGTAAAAAATTTCGTCTATTAGCTTTCAAAGCGAACGGTCGTGTTTTTTTTTTTTTTGCGCCCCGGTTTTTATTTTGTGTTTGCCAAACCCGTCTTTGTGTTTTGTTTACTCTCCCTTTTTGTGCGTTGTTCGCAGTGGTGTTTGGTGTTGTTTTTTGCATGCACATAAACTGCACTTTTCGCTCTCACTCTCTCTCTCATTCACTCTCCCACACAAAAGTCTAAATTTCTCAGCGTGCAGACTGCTCTAGTGCGGTTCTTTTAACAGCTCGCTTGAAAGTTTTGGTCTTGTGTTTTCGTGCACAGTGGTCTGATTTCAGTTAAACATGGAAACCGTAAATGTTGTCTGCTTTTATAAAAATTGTTGCCAGGTTATAAAACCTGAGCAGCCAAAAATGACTTGTTGACTATGTGATAGAGTGGTGCATACTAAGTGCGCTGGTTTTAATGAACATACAAGTGATGACCTAGCAAAGGGTAAAAATCTAAATTACTGTTGTGATGCTTGCCTTGTGGTTGCGAACGAGATGAAATCGTTTATGCGCCAAACTAAAGGTGGCTTGAAAGAACTGATCAACAGTTTTGGCGTAGCTAGAGATAGTTTTCGTCGAGCCGATGATCTTCTTTCCGCGCTAAATTCACAGTTTAATGGCCTTAAGCTATAAGATGAATCTCCAAAGCGCAAAAAAGCCGCTGGTGGTAGGCTGCCTAAGGCCCCGCAACCACGGGCAAATGATCAACAGGACTCCACAACTGATCAGCTGTCAATCGCAGCAAATCCACATATGCTGCTAAGATCGGCAGCTAAAAAAGATTCGGAGCAATCCGATCAATCAGCTGTGGATGGACCCCACCCTGTGATTGCTAAAAATTCCGAATTGTCTGCACTGGTTTCTCAACCAGTGATTCCACCTGTCTCGATTAGTTTACCACCACAAGGGAACATTGAGTTCAGACTACCGGCACAAGTTGGCACTTCAGAAATACAATCTGCAGGGCCAAACCCCTCGCGGTGGTTCCACTAAAGAAACAAATTTTCGTTTCTCGGCTTTCCCCTGATCAAACATCGTCGGATGTATTGTCTTATATACAAGACAAAACAAAAGCCGATAATATAAAAGTGGAAAAATTTAACTTCTCTTACGCTAGGGACATATCATCTTTCAAGATAACTGTCCCAAACGAGCTCTTTTCGACCATATGTTCGGGTGATTTTTGGCCGGATAGTATGGTGGTAAATGAGTTTTAAGCTAAGATCAAAAATAAGAAAAAGGTGCCCGTGGGAATTAAACTTCCCTCACGTGGCCAGACCGTCTTCCTCTTCAAAAAACTAACTACAAATCTTACTATCTCCTATCAAAATGTTAGAGGCTTGCGTAGCAAATTAATCAAATTGTATTGTGATAGTCTTTCATTTGCATCCCATATTATAGTGCTC
This sequence comes from Drosophila sechellia, assembly GCF_004382195.2. Classification (NCBI taxonomy): domain Eukaryota; kingdom Metazoa; phylum Arthropoda; class Insecta; order Diptera; family Drosophilidae; genus Drosophila; species Drosophila sechellia. The sequence continues at coordinate 3,979 of NW_022611043.1, forward strand.
ACAGAGACTTGGTTAAAGCCGGAGATACTTAACTCCGAAGTCTTCCCAGGTATGTACACTATATATAGGTTTGACCGTCCCTCCAGGCGGGGAGGTGGAGTCTTAATTGCGGTTAGATCTACCCTCGCGTCGGAGGAGTTACTTTTGGACGATTCCCGTAACTCGGAATTCTTATGTGTAAAGCTGTCTTTTTCCGACAGATCAGTTTATATTACGTGCTCCTATATTCCGCCATCTTCTGAATTCCCAGAATATCAGAATCATCTGTCCGCTATCCAGTCCATCTTGAATAAACTTTCTGACAGGGAACAATTGGTAGTTCTATGTGATTTTAATATACCTGGCACAACGTGGTCCCCAGAAGAAAATTCGAATATCCTTCTCCCTTTAGCACAACATGAATTTATTGACGGCTTGATCGACTTACCGCTGTCGCAAGTTAATTATATTCCAAATTCTCTTGGTCGACTTTTGGATCTATGTTTTGTAACAAGTAATGAAAGTGTGTTTCTGTCCAGGGTAGTACCTCTTACTTAACCTGAAGATCCATATCATCCGACTTTCGAGGTGGCAATCGACATAGGTACGGTATTAAAAGTAAATTCAGAGAAGTCAACAAAGCGAATTCCCTGTTTTCGCAAGGCAAATTTTCGGAGGCTAAACAATTTTATAGCTGGCCTTAATTGGTCCGATCTTTACTCCTGCAACATAATGGCGAATGCGATTAATATGTTTTATACCGCAATTAAATCATTTTTTGACTCTTGTGTTCCGATGTACTATCCGTCAATCTCTAAACCTCCTTGGTTTAATAAAGAGTTGACACACCTAAGAAATGTAAAGTCCAGACTCTATATGATATTTAAAAATACCGGTTCTCAGTCCATCCTTTGTAAATATTTAAGCGCTCGGTTAAACTTTACCGTGCTTAATGCTCAGTGCTACAGAAATTATTTAAACCGTTGTAAGTTCCAGTCTGCACAGGATCCGAAACAGTTTTAAAATTTCGTTAGCACTAAGCGAAAAACAAGTTCTTACCCCTCCTCGCTATTTTTTGAAAACACTACAGTTACATCGTATCAGGCAATAGCCCCTCTATTCGCCACGTTTTTTCAAACAACATATTCTAGTTTACCTCACTCCGAACAGCCACACTCTTATGCGATATCTAAGTCGAATCTAATATTCTGCCCCACTATAAACGAAAGCTCACTGCTTAACGATCTTCAGCGTGTTAAACCGGTCTATTCGCCAGGTCCCGATGGAATCCCTGGCTGTGTGCTCAGATTCTGTGCGGAAGCCTTGTGCAAGCCTCTACTGAAACTGTTAACCTTATCTCTGGAATCTCCACAATTCCCTCATATATGGAAGGAGTCCTTTGTGATTCCTCTTCACAAAAAAGGTAGCAAACTGTATGCAAGCAATTACAGAGGAATCTCTAAATTGTCGGCTATCCCAAAACTTTTCGAAAATGTTATCACTCCTCATTTGCAGCACCTTTGTAGATCAATCATATCACCGTGTCAACACGGTTTTATGAAACGCAGATCTACAACCACTAACCTCTTGGAGCTAACTTCTTTCGTAATACAGGGTTTCAAAAATAATCTTCAAGCTGATGTCATCTACACTGATTTTAGTAAAGCATTTGATTCTGTTAATCATTACCTTCTATTAAGAAAACTTGATCTTATAGGTTTCCCTGTTGATCTTTTAAATTGGATTTCAAGCTATCTGAATGGCAGGGCACAACAATTCCTTTTTAAAAATTCTTTATCTTCTATTCTCCGAGTCACATCCGGTGTCCCACATATCATCTTTTTTTTACCTTATTCATTAACGACCTTCCCTTAATAATAAAACATTCGCGTGTACTTATGTACGCAGACGATGTTAAATTATGCCTCCAGTACAAGGACACTTCGTGCCATTTGGGCTTACAATCCGTTCTAGACCGATTTCAAATATGGTGCCGTGATAACATATTAGACTTAAATGGCTCCAAGTGTAAAGTTATGACCTTTTGTCGTGCCAACCCAATACGCACGACTTACACTCTAAGTGGGTGCTCTCTGGACAGAATAACACGAGTTGATGATCTTGGTGTTCTTCTGAACCCAAAACTAAAATTTTCTGACCATATTTCGTCTATTGTCAATAAGGCCAGGGGTGTTCTTGGTTTTATAAAAAGGTGGTCTAAGGAATTTGATGACCCCTACTTGACTAAAACCCTATGCAGTCCACTCGGACCGCATTGAATCGGTCCAAAAAAACTTCTTACTTTTTGCCTTGCGGCGCCTAAATTGGGATGCAAACCGTATATTACCTCCGTATTCCAGTAGACTACTTTTAATTAATTTACCGTCCCTAGCTAAACGTAGAACTATGCTTGGAACAGTAAGCTTATTCGTGGGGATGTTGAGAGTCCCGACTTGATTAGTCGGCTTAACTTCTCGGTTCCAAGTAGATTCATTAAAAACTATATACCCCTTATCTTAAATCATTCTAGATCTAATTATGAGTTGCATGACCCTTACAGAGTCTTATGTTCTGACTATAATAGACTTTATCCTATTATCTGTAATCTTGACTCTCTGCCGCTATTAAAGCAATCGATTTTATCTTATCTATTACATAATTAGATCCTACTAACACTATTATTTAACATAGTTATCTGACATTATATTCATTTCCTCGTTCCTGTTCTCTTTTTTATATAGCGTCTATATCTTCTCGCGAATCGAGACGTACGATACACGGCAGCGCCCCTCGGTCGGTTGGGCGGGAGGTGTGGCCGTGGGATCCGTGCGAAAAAAAAAAAGTATTTAGAACGAACTGACTTAAAAGCTAGATAAGCTTCATAGTGGTCTCTGCCAGCATGCAGAGCTTGCCGGTCAAAGCTTTAGACCAAACGCTGTATCAGCAATTTGACCGAGGCTTGCCATCGGACGATCGGTGAAGCCGTGGTCCAGTTTACTTAGTTAACTTGTATATCTTCTCTAAATATTATACGACGATAGTCGCAATGATTGGCAGCCAGCCAAATTTGTCGATACATTTTAACAATATCTGCAGAAAACATGTACATTCAGAAACGTATACAAATGGTAAACAAGTTTCTCATGATACTGCGTCCAATATGCAGAGCATCGTTTAGAGAGCTTCCATTTGTGTCCTCAAAGGAGCCGTCAAAGACTACCCTAAGTTTTTGCGTAATCACAGGGTGATGTGGCAAGTAAAAGCTGGATTTTGTGGTCCGTTTTATTCGGGCGACAGCTTTCGCAAGTGGCCAAGATTCAAATAGTCAAGCATTAACTTAACCTTCTGTGCATGCAGATGGATGTTTTGTTTAAGACGGCGTTCTACACCTCCGAATCGGGCCAGTGCTACTTGTAAGGGGTCTGAGAACTGTTGGTCGAAGCATTCAAATGCATAATGTTTTAGCCACGTAGGAAATTCAACATTGGCTGAAATATTCAACAAGTGTCTGGTTACATAAAAGTTCAATGAGAACGATTATAATAACAAGAATAAATATAAGCACAAAAATCCAAGTGGCACTTATGTGGTAAATCAATGGATCCACAGTGCATAGTCGAGGTTCTCATACGTGAGCTTGGTGAAGTGAATCGCGTCAAACGGTGTGAAAGATCGACTCAAACGGCTTGCCGACAGCCAAGTTCGTGTTCAAGTACAGCTCAATAGTGAAGATCCACTGGCGTGTTTAGCTGTTGGGCTGATGTCAAACAAGTTGCGCTAATTGTTCAAAGCGAACAATTGCTTCAGCGGCACTCGTGGCGTGGTTGGCCCTCTCCATACCAGATGTTGTTGCAGATTGATTTAGCCGGCGGCTTTTATTCAAATCGGCTTTTGATCAAATTAACAACAACCAACATATAAACAAAATATAATAGATTGCATAAATAAATAAATAAAAAAATAGAATAATTTTTTTTGTATCTCCCTCAGTACACATATACAAGTATACATATATTTATGCATATATAATTACAGTTACAGAAGGACTGTTTATCCATTAACAACAATAAAACACCCAACAACCAACATCTAATTAATGATGTACACACATTAATTAAGTACACATAAATACAACACACATTCAAGATTTAATTAATATATCTAAAATCAAAATCACACATTTTCACAAACACTGAATCAAGTATTCAAGGATTTCTCTAGAGTAAATGTCTAAGATTGCCAAACTAAAGAAACTTATTCCCGCTACTAGAAGTAGGAGTAAATAATTTCAACTATACTAGGAAAGAGTATCCTAAATACAATGGACCTCGGGATGAAAGAGTTAATAGGAGACCAGACTTCGACAGAAATCTCATATCTAGGGATCAGCTAGCAAATCACGCCAGGCCTAGAGACTAACAGACCATTTAAAAAAATGAAGGCTATCATGCCAAGAGTAGAGGACAGAAAACAGTATGACAAGAACAATCAACAAACGCGAAATTACGGAAATTCTGAACAACAAAGACAAACACCACTTAACCACATACAAACTACAGATGAACAAGAACTACACAATGTTGAGGACGGACATTTTCAACTAAAAGCCTCGTCGGACAGACAGGGTATTTAGAAAAATTTAAGGCCGGAAGCCCATTACTTTACATACTACTACTACTACTGTCTAAATATGTGTTTAGACATAAGTAGGCAAACTATAAAGATGTTCTATTTATGGGCTGCAGTAAACATGTCACGGGACAGCATAAGTGGAAACTAGAGATAAGTACGATTGCAGCGGCCTATTGCCGGAGTGTCAAGAGATATGATTAGCGCGGTCATAGGCCTCAAACATAGATTTAAGAATAAAACTCAGCTGCATTTACCAACGCAGACTGCGGCGTCTTACAAGCGCTGCATTATAAATATAGATTAGATGATAAGAAACTATGTAAGAATGAATAAAAGGCGATGCCCTCGCAGCAGGTTAGTCGGTTAGATTCAAACACCCGAATTGAACTCAACTGTATAGTGTGTACAACTACTACTACAAACTTCGATTCAAAGAGACCACTAAAACTCCTAGTAGACACGGGTGCTACTTCTTCTTTCATTAATCCACCCCTTATTGAGGAATATAACCAAGAGACGCTAGAAACATCAATTTTAATCACCACAGCCTTAGGCTCCCACAAAATAAATAAAATGACCAGAGTTAAATTATTCACGGAATACAACTGCTACGATACTTTTCCATTATTACTTTTCAAAATAACGATTTCGACGGCCTTATAGGAATGAACACATTGGATAAAATCCTAGGCACAAACATACCATGTAAGACATTAACTACACCCAATTTCACTATTAAATTACTTTATCAAGAAAAACGTAAAGCAGAATTATTCAGCATAGAAGAAGCATCTAAGAAATTGGTAATGCTACCCGTCACAATTAAGGAGGGTACATTTTTATGCGAAGACCAAATCATTTCTGAAAAAGTGTTTATTACCGGTGGTCTATATATGGCCCACAACTATTTTAGTTGTATGGAAGTAGTAAACAACTCTAATAAAGAAAAGAAATTTTGTATAGAAACCAAAATAAAGGTAAATCATTTTAACACAGACAAATTTCTTACATTAAATAACATCAAAGACTATGGTAATATAGACTTCGACACCAAGATAAGGACAAACAATAACTGAAGAAAATACTGCACTTAAAGGACTATTCAAACAATTCCCTAATATATTTTACAAAAAAAGGGACAACTTAAGGTTCACCAATGTAGTCAAACATCAGATTAAAACAACTGATCAAGTACCGGTACACAAAAGACCCTTCAGATACAGCACTTCAGAAAAGACAGAAATAAACGACCAAATTAATAAACTTCTAGAGCAAGACATAATTAGACACAGCCATTCACCCTGGAGCGCTCCAGTTTTCTTAGTTCCCTAGAAACTGGATGCCTCAAACTAAAAGAAGTGGAGACTAGTTTTAGATTTCAAGCAGTTAAATAACAAAACAATCAAAGATAGATACCACATGCCACAAATTAACGAAATCTTAGACAACCTAGGTAGAGCCCAGTATTTTTCGGCCGTAGACTTAGCAAATGCTTATCACCAAATTGAAGTGGAACCCATCGATAGAGCAAAGACAGCTTTTTCCGCTGTGGGCGGACATTTCGAGTTTATCCGAATGCCATTCGGCTTATACAACGTTCCAGCAACCTTCCAAAAGGTGATGGATAACGTTTTGGCGGAATTAAATGGCAAATTCTGTCTGATCTATCTGGACGATATAATAGTATTTTCAACCTCTTTCGGGGACAAATCAACCACTTAAATTCAATCTTCAAGAGACTCACTCGGGCAAACTTAAAACTTCAACCTGATAAGTCAGAGTTTCTCAAGAAAGAAATAGAATACCTTGGCCATATAGTGACTGAAAACGGCGTCAAGCCGAATCCAAAGAAGATCGAAACGATTAAAGCCTTCCCTATACCCAAGACCAAGAAAGAAATTATATCTTTCTTGGGGTTGTTAGGCTACTACAGAAGGTTTATCAGAGACTTTGCCAAGATCACGAAGCCACTAACTCTACAACTTAAAAAGAAATCGGACGTGACTATCGACGAAAATTACACTAAAACATTCGAATTATGCAAAACACTCTTATGCCCATTTTACAATATCTTTATTTCACTAAGCAATTCATCTTAAGAACCGATGCTAGTAATTTAGCAATAGGAGCAGTGTTGTCACAATGAATTATAGGGAATGATAGACCAATAGCATATGCTAGCAGAACATTGTCAGAATCCGAAAAACATTATGCCACCATAAAAAAGAACTACTGGCAATAGTATGGTCAGTAAAGTATTTTCGACCATACTTATTTGGAAACAAATTTTTGCTGATCACCGAACACAAACCTTTGGTCTGGTTAAAAAATTTAAAAGAACCCAATTCCATGCTAGTAAGATGGAACCTCCAACTCGTAGAACATGACTGTGAGGTCATTTACAAAAATGGCTCTCAAAACGTGGTTGCAGACGCATTAAGCAGAATTGTCATAGATCTCAACACGAATGAAACCAGACCAATCACTCTTGACACAGAAATTTTAAACTCAAACAAGCCAATTATGAGATTGCAATTCAAATCATATTAAAGAATGCGGATTGCGCAATCGACTCCTTGGAATTTAAAAACAAAATCAGACGAATAATTTCCAGACCTTTTTTCGATAATAAAACAATAATACTAAAAACGGTTTTAAAGACAAATAAGACACACGCAATTTACACCACAGACACAATCTTCAAAAAATTACAAAAATTGTATACAACATATTTCGCCGCAAACAAATCTTATAAAATTATAAGATGCTCAGCCTTTTTAAAAGAACTTCAAACTATAGAAGAACAAACAGAATACATTTCTGATTACCACGTCAAAAATAATCATAGAGGAATCGACGAAACCCTTTATCACATCAAGCGACATGTATACTGCCCATGCTTGAAAGAGAAAATAACCTAGTTTATAAATAGATGTGACATTTGTCAGACCCTCAAATATGACAGACAACCTCAAAAATTAATATTTCAACTAACAGAGACACCAAACAAACCACTAGACATTGTACACATAGACTTTTATTCAATCAATAACAAGATCATTTCAACAGCATTGGACAAATTTTCGAAATTCGTTGAGGGCTACACCATTCCATCTCGAGATTCTATTAATATTAATAAGCACGTGATGTTTTATTTCAAGACCCATGGCATCCCAAAGACAATAGTGTACGATCAAGGCCCCGAATTTGCGGGAATTCACTTCAAAGAACTCTGCAACCAATTCGGAATAACCTTACACATAACTTCTTTTCAACAATCCAGTAGCAATGCCTACATTCCTCTACATTCCTCTCTGACAGATATCTAATAATTATAATTTTCGAAAAGAAAAAAGCCTTAAAGATCAATCTAGACCACGATTCAATTTTAGAGGAAGCCCTTATAACGTATATTAACGCCATCCATTCAACCACAAAATTAACACCATATGAAGTTTTTACAGGACGAACCTACATTTTCGAACAGACCTACAAGGTCCGACAGTTTTAGAACCAAACTGTAGGCAGATGTCAAAGAAGAATTTGAAAAACAAAAATTAAATAAAATTCACAAACTAAATGTGGACACAGTAGTACCGAAACCGGTACAGGAGGGAGTCACTATGTTCAGAAAAGAAAATAGAAGGAATAAACGAACGCCTAGATTTACAAAACGTAAAATAGTTAGTGGTTACGGAGTGACAGTTACTGCAACAAAAAACAGAAATTACACAAATCTAAAATTAAGAGAATTACTAGACGAGACAATATATAAAAACTATAAAAATAAATAATATCATCATTACAGATTATACATAACAGCAGATAAACTGAAAATACCCCCTAGCAAAAATAAAAGTGGGAGAAGCAAGGTGCATTAAAACGTATAGTTCAATGACTTACATAATAGAACTGACCGGATTGACAAATAACTTGAACGACCTTGCAGCAAACTTACAAAACTTATCAGAAGAGGACTTAAACGATTCGATAACACCCCTACAAAGGAAAATAGAACAAATAAGGAATAAGATTCAGTCCTTGACCTCGAACCAAAGAAAAAAAAGAGGGTTAATAGACGGTCTGGGTAGTGTTATTAAGAAAGTAACTGGAAACATGGATGCGGAAGACGCATCGACAATGGACACTAAATTTAAAAGAGTTTTTGAAAATGAAGAAAGTATTAACAAAAACCTTTGGCAACAGATAACTAACACCAATGACATAATTGTACATTTTAACAATATGTCTATCCATTTCAACAAAGAACAGGAAAAAATTGAGGAATACATAAACAACTTTAAAAATAGTATATCTAAAGAATTAAGACTAGAAGATAGGAAAATTAAAATCCTACAAATACTAAATATAATAAGTAATAATATAGACATTTTACAGACCCACAGACAAGAGATAGCTGAAAGCATGTTGGCTAAATTCAACATAATTCCAAATTTCATTTTGCCCTTAGAAGAACTAAGAGATATAGCACAAATCTTTAAATATCAAAATTTATCGATTAGTTCAGAAGTCCATATTTACAGACTACTCAACATTGAGACAGAATCCAAACAAACACAAATCATTTTTCACATAAAAATTCCTATATTTGATAAACACACTTACACACTCTCACACCTGGGTATGTGCGCGCGCGCGAAGTGCATTGAATTGGCGCTCCTGGAAAATCTCGAAATTTTCCGGGTCGCGCCGGCCCATCAGTGACAGGAGCGGCTGTCCCCAACGCACGAAGGTTGGGCCGTACTCACCAGCAGTAGGCACAGCTCCAAGGGTCCAGGGATCGCCCGCCGTCGACGATCTTCAGGGCCATGGGGCAGGACAGGGTGAGAGCAGGAAACAACTTTCTCTTCACTATTTTCTCTTCCTTCCGTGTTGTTGTGGTGGCTGCCAAGTGCCAGTCACGCCAGCTGATCACGCAGCCAGCTGGGATAGCAGTGCTGGTAAACGGCAAAAGCTCCCAGGTCTGGCAGCGCTGGTCGGCTGCACGAGCCCCCTGGCATAGGTGGCGCTTTCTACTCAGTGCACTCACTGACAAAAGCTAGCAGCTACGGAAGTCACCAAACGATCTGTCCTCCGGGCGTAGCATACATATATGGGCGACCAACGGTTATCATTGGCAATATCCCATGGAATCCCGGAGACAGACCCATGAAACGAGAAGGAGAGGCAGAAGATGAGTGTAAAAAGTCAAGGAGCAGACCAATAGCCAACCCCCCCCCCCCCCCCCCCCCCCCTACAACTAAAACCCATTCTGCGTCTGAGCCAAGTTGGCCGGCAGAATGGTCTGCGTTCTGCGCCGCATCGGCCGGCAGTGAATCTAGAAATGTCTGGAAATAACTTTATTACTCCAGGTGGCAGCCACATATGTGGAAATCCACCCTCGGCTAATCCCGAGGCTAGGGCACGGATTCTGGAGGCCCTACCCAACATTCCCCCCATCCCCGCCCCGACGGCGGCACACTTGGCCGTCGGACCAAGCAATGCAACAAGTGCAAGTAAAGAAGAAGAAAGCTTGACGTTTGGTAAAAGGTCAAAGGTACTAAGGACCCCACCCCAAAACCTGAGCGATGGCACCCCCAAGAGACCATTGGAAGTGACATCACCCCCTACCAGAGCTCAACTAGCAAAGCGGGTCAAGACCCCCCAGCTAGAAATCGAGGAGATGGGAGCAATCCTGGACGACCTTCTGACGAAGGTCAACCATAACGGGGTGAGGAGCATTAATCTGGCAATGAAGAACTCATTCGCCAGATTGAAGGAGCTCAAATTAAAGCTGCGCACTAGGCTGCCGGAAGCGGAGAAAACGCAGGTCGGACGTACGGCAAAAGCAGATGCTAGTCAACAGACCACCCCCAAGCTCCCATCCGGCCTCGATGAACCGTGCAACGTTAAGGGTAACCCTAAGCCAAAGGATCGCACGGCGCTGTCTGCGAAGAGAGCCAGCGACCCGACCACCAGAAGGCTGCGGGACCCAAGCGCCTACCAAGGGCTCCGCCCCAAGCCACTGTAGCGGGAAAGAAGCCGCAGCCAAGATTGCAGCAACCGCCTGGACCCCGCAAGAAGAGACCGCCAAGGGAGAGACCAGATGCGCTGGTTATCACCCCCCCAGCTGGCTTATCTTACAGCGAAGTGCTGTCCCTGGTCACAAGAGGGCAGGACGCTAGGCTCAGGGCCATCGGGGAGAACGTAGCAAGGGTGAAGAGGACGGCCAAAGGCGAACTGCTCCTCGAGCTACGTGCCTCAGCCCAAGACCTGACGCAGAAGCTCAAGATGGACATGGGAGCGGTGCTGGGAGACCGCGCCAGCCTTCGCGCGTTAACACAATCCAAGGTATTCGTGATTCGTGACCTCGACGAGCTCACTTCGGAAGACGAGTTGAAGAGTGCCTTGGAGGCCCAGGCAGAGATCCCTGCAGCAGTGGTGGCTATCAAGAGCCTCCGGCAAACGCAGTACGGAGGGAAGACTGCGGTGATAGCAGTCCCAGCCAATCTGACGGACCCGCTGATCAAGCGTGACAAGCTGAGGGTAGGATGGTCCCAATGCTTGATCAAGGAGCTGGAGCCACGCCAAAGATGCTTCAGATGCCTGGAAGAAGGCCACATAGCGGCCCACTGTAGAAGCACCGTTGACAGAAGCCAGTGCTGCTTCAGATGCGGGACCGCGGGACACAAAGCCGCCGAGTGCCCTAACGAAGCTAAGTGCTTCTTGTGCGCAAGCAGAGGAAGCCAAGCGACCAACCACCAAATAGGCACCCGGAAGTGCCCATTGGCGGGTAAAGGAGCACCACAGGCACTGCAATGATGCGGCTGATTCAGCTAAACCTGAATCACTGCACGGCAGCCCAAGACCTGCTGGTGCAGACGGTGCGTGAACGCAGAGTGGAGCTCGCGCTACTTAGCGAGCCCTACCGAACGGCGGCCAGCCCAGACTGGGCTTTCGACCGCACCAAGAAAGCAGCAATCTGGAGGTGCAGCAGAGAAACCCAGCAAATAACCGATGTTCTTTCGGACATCGGATTTGTTAGGGCTAGGGTAGGCAGATGGTGGGTGTACAGCGTATACCTAGCTCCCAGCCTGACCCTAATCGCATTCAGCCGGGCACTGGACAGACTGGCAGCGGATGCTAGAGGCCGCACCCATGTTCTCATAGCGGGCGACTTCAACGCATGGTCCGAGAGCTGGGGCAGCTCAACCACCAACGCAAGGGGCAGGATGGTGCTGGAGGCATTCGCGACGTTGGACCTGGCTCTTCTTAACCATGGAAACCGGCACACGTTCAGGCGCGCCGGACTGGGCTCTGTGGTGGACCTCACCTTCACTAGCGGCTCGTCGTACAGGCTAGCGAGGTGGAGACTCAGCGAGGACTACACTGCCAGTGACCACTTGGCCATCATCTGCGACCTGGGATGCCCACCCTCGTCCCAAGCCCAGACACCAGCCCAGGCCAGGATTAAATACAAGACGGACTCTCTGGACACGCAGGTGTTTCGAGAGCAGTTCCTACCCATGGCGAGCAGACAAGGAGCCGAGCTGACGGCAGTGGAGCTGATGAGGCGGCTGAAGGCCGCGTGCGACGCCAGCATGCAATCGAGCAGGTCGCATAGCCGACAAAGAGCCCCTGTCTACTGGTGGAACCAAGAGATAGAGACGGCTCGTAGAGAGTGCCTCTCCGCCAGACGTCGCTACCAACGCGCGAGAGGTGCGGAGTCCTTTGCCGAACGTCAATCCGAGTACAGAGCCCGCAGAAAAATGCTTAAGATAGCCATAAGGGAGAGCAAGCGCAAATGCTTCCTCGACCTATGCGATTCTGCCGACAGCGACCCATGGGGAAGTGCCTACAAGGTGGTGGTCAAGAAGGCGTACACTAGGACTCCTAAGCTACTGGACACAGAGATGCTCCGCAGTGTAGCGGAACATCTGTTCCCTGTGATGGATGGGTTACGCCCAGCCGACCCAGCCACAGGGGACCACGTCGAATCCGACGCCACGGTCAGCAGCGATGAGATCCTGGAGCTGGCAAAACTGCTGAAAGACGGCAAGGCGCCCGGACCCGACGGCATCCCGACCAGGGCGCTCCGGCTTGCTCTCTACCTCCAGCCAGACTCGTTTGCGAAGGCATTCACCAAGTGCCTGGAGGAAGGAGTTTTCCCGAGTTGCTGGAAAATCCAAAAGCTGCTTCTACTCCCAAAACCAGGGAAATCACCCGAGGAGCCTTCATCGTTCCGGCCAATATGCCTCATTGATGGAACTGGCAAGCTCCTGGAGAAACTGGTGTGCATTCGGCTAGAGAGGGCTATCGCCGACGCGGGTGATCTCTCACGGTCCCAGTTTGGATTCCGGAAAGCGCGGTCCACCGTCGACGCTGTCAACAGAGTGGTCGAAGTTGCGGCCCAAGCAATCGACGGCACCAGATGGAAGGGTGGTAGCAAGGAGTACTGCCTCATGGTCACTCTAGACATCAGGAACGCCTTCAACACAGCGAGATGGGACCGGATCCTAGAAGCACTAAATGGCTTCAGCGTCCCAGCCTACCTAGTCAGGATCATCCGCAGCTACTTTTCTGATCGGGTCCTACTGTGCGAGTCGTCGGAAGGCGTCTTCAGGCACCAAGTCACCGGTGGAGTCCCGCAAGGCTCGGTCCTCGGCCCGCTTCTGTGGAACATCATGTACGACGGGATACTTCGCCTACCGCTGGTCGGGAGGAGCGAGATCGTAGGCTTCGCGGACGACGTGGCCTTGCTCGTTGTCGACAAGTATCCCGGCAAGGCCGAAGAAAGCTGTAACCAAAACATCAGGGCCATTGAACCAAGGTGTCCTCCTCTCGGGCAATCAAGTACCTGGGAGTCATGATTGACACCAGGCTTTCGTTCCGAGAACACCTTGCCTACGCTAGCTCGAAAGCAGCAGGAGTAAATCGGGCGCTATCAAACATAATGTTGAACTCCAGAGGCCCAAAACAGGCGAGCAGAAGGCTCCTGACGAGCGTCACCCGAGCGACCATGCTATATGCCGCCCCGGTGTGGGCAAAAGCGCTTGGTACCGAAAGCTACGGCCAGGGCCTAAATGCTACCCACAGACTTTCAGCCCTACGTGTCTGCTGCGCCTTCAGAACAGTGTCCAACTCGGCGGCATTGGTGATCGCAGGGATACCGCCTCTGGACCTGTTAGCGCAGGAAAACGAAGTGGTCTTCAACCAAACCCACGGTCGAAGACTCTCCGCCGGCGCCAAAAAGCAATACGAGGTGAAGCAAGGCAGCACACCCTGGAGACATGGCAGCACAGGTGGACCAACGAGCCTAAGGGTCGCTGAACGCAGCAGCTGATACCCAACCTCAAGCCGTGGCCAGAGCGGAAGCATGGCGATATCACGTTCCACCTAACGCAGCTGATCAGCGGGCACGGTTGCTTTCGAAGCTACCTGAAGCGCTTTGGACACCAGGATGCGGAGCGAAACAGCTGAGCACGTTCTCTTCTCGTGCGTTAAATACGCTAGGGAACGGAGCTCTCTGGAAGCCGTACTTGGCGGCAGACTGAATGCGGACAACCTAGTCCCATTCATGCTGCAGGGGGAGGCGGAATGGCAAGCGGTCAACAGCTTCGCCGCAGCGATAACCACCGAGCTCAGAAGAGCCGAGAGAGCCAGGAGGGTCCACGAGTGAGCAATTCCTGATCGTCCTCGCGAAGCAATACTTCACGGCCATACCGCGGGGAGTCCTGGATTTGCCCTCCTAAATGTTATTATGTTTTATTGTATATAGTTTACCATAACTCTCTCACACCTAATTAAACTACCATTTAATGGCACCAAATTTCTCACTCTACCTATCTGCGACCCAAGAACAGTGGAAAACAATATGGATAACAAGGAATGCGTAAAGCAAATTATACAGGGAATGAACCCTGTATGCGAAGCCCAAAACATGGACACAGACGAAACAGTGGTGGAACCGGAGCTACAATGTGTCGTTATCATCAGCAAAAACCAAACAAGAGGTGAACCAAGTTGCGGAGAACCAATACTCATTGAAGGAACCACGATCATAAAACACATAAATTGTTTAATAATTTTAGAAGGAAACAGGTACGATGACACCGAATTTTTTTACAAGGAAAAGATCAAATTATCATTGCCAACGACAAAGAGCATTTCGATAAATACAACAATAAAAGATCTTAGCCTAAGCAAAATGGCATTACACCTTCAAGAAAATAAGGCCAAGATTCAAGTCAAGGATTCTACGGTCGATCTTCGTAGACATATGCATCGAGTGTCATCCTGATCATCTTTACACTATACGCCCTACTTGTGAAACAGAACGTTACTTACCTGCCCAACCCTGTTTCCCCGGTCAACTACGTTTCGTCCATACCTACGTTATGGCCGTCACTTCATTCTAAGGGGGGAGGAGTTACCACATTAACAGTCTCGACGTCTACTACCCCGCCCCACTGTTAGTTCGTCGCCCTCTGAAGTTAGAACATAGTGTACCATTGTGGGCGGAAACAGCTCAGCAAAACGGAGGCATTCGCCAAATCCGCTGGGTCAGCAGATTCATAACAACCAAACATAAATATATAATATCATTCTGTACAGTACTTCAGTCTTAGTTTGACGAGTTTCTGAACCACATCTATCGTTCACATAAATAACTAAAACAAGAAGCAAAACCATCTTATGAATATATTGGATTGGAGGGCAAAACACTAATACTTTGACCAAACGAACTAGAAGGAATTAGTCAGAAGAGACCACCCTGACTATAACTCCCGCGACGCAGAGTGCCGTATTGATTCGGGTGCGCGAGTTACCGACCCATCGGTACCACGCCTACACTGCCCACCGAAACCCCCACGATCGCTCCAAGTTCACTAACAATGTTATTGAACTTATTGTATCCAATAAGCGAATGTCGCAACTGCGGACACATCCGCTTGAAGCTACATCAGCAAGAATATGACTATGTCAAAGAATTGGACAGTTGGCCGGCTTCAAAATTATATCGTAAACAAATTGTGCTAGCTAAGATATAAGTTATTGAGTCTGATGTTACGCCCGAAGAGATAACTGAGGCGCTAAAGGAAAAGGGATTTTACGCCAAAAGCGTGTTCAATATCAAAAACAGAAACAGGCAGCCCCAACCACTCTTCAAGATTGAGCTTGAACAAGAAAACAAGCCTCCTAGAAAAAACGAGGTTCACCCAATTAGAGACAAATCCTGAAGTATCCTGGCCTACATCCAACACTAACAAGACAACATTTGCAAACGTTTTAAAATCAGGTATGACGCCTCCAACCCAAAATTCCCGTACTCCACATGAAGTGCACACAAAATTAGACACACAACAAAACTATAACCCAGCTGCGCAGCAGGAAACAAAAACTGAAGCTATAATGCAAGCCTTACAACAGAGCATGATGGAATTTATGACATTTATGAAGACCACCATTCAAGATATGACGCGTAATCAAAACCTTTTGATACAAATGCTTGTAGCCCAACAATCAAATAAATAATGGCTACCTTACGCATAGCTACGTGGAACGCCAATGGCGTTTCACAGCGCAAACTTGAGCTAGCTCAATTCCTACATGAGAAGCATATCGACGTAATGCTTCTTTCGGAAACTCATCTCACAAGCAAATACAATTTTCAAATTTCTACGACGGAAAAGCACACGGTGGCACCGCCATACTCATAAGGAACCGTATGAAGCACCACTTTTACAAAGAATTTGCGGAAAATCATCTTCAGGCCACATCTATCAACATTCAGCTGGATGACAACACTCTCCTTACACTAGCGGCCGTATACTGCCCCCCACGTTTCACAGTATTAGAAGCTCAATTCCTGGATTTCTTCCAAGCACTAGGGCCACACTTCATTGCAGCAGGCGACTACAACGCTAAACATACTCACTGGGGATCGCGACTTGTGAACCCAAAAGGAAATCAGCTTTATAAGACTATAATAAAAGCCACTAATAAACTTGACCATGTTTCCCCCGGGAGTCCTACATACTGGCCATCAGACCTCAATAAGCTGCCTGACCTGATCGACTTCGCAGTTACGAAAAATATTTCCCGCAGTTTGGTTAAAGCTGAATGTCTGCCGGATCTGTCATCTGATCACTCGCCTGTACTAATTCACCTCCGCCGGTACGCAGAAAACGTGAAACCACCATTCAGATTGACTTCTCACAAAACAAACTGGCTCAGGTATAAAAAATATATAAGTTCACATATTGAGCTAAGCCCAAAACTTAATACTGAATCTGATATAGAGAGCTGCACGTGTGCATTGCAATCCATCCTTACTGCAGCAGCTCTTACTGCAACACCCAAAATAACAAATAATACAATTAATTCAAAAAAGACCAACGTACAAATCGAGCAACTAGTCCACGTAAAACGACGCTTACGCAGAGAATGGCAATCTTCCAGATCCCCAACTGCAAAACAAAAGCTAAAAGTAGCCACGGAAACTGGCCAACGCTCTGAAACAAGAAGAGGACGACGATCAGCGCCGATACATAGAGCAACTCACACCAACAGGCACAAAACAAAAGTCACTGTGGCGAGCCCACTCAACTCTTCGCCCACCGACTGAAACCGTTTTGCCGATAAGGAATTCCTCAGGTGGTTGGGCCCGTAGTGATGAAGACAGAGCCACCACATTTGCCGCTCACCTACAAAATGTGTTCACGCCAAACCAGGCTACTAGCACATTCGCGCTACCGTCCTATCCCGTAAACCGCCACCAGCAACACACCCCAATTGTGTTTCGTCCTAAAGAAGTAACTAAAATAATCAAAGACAATCTCAGCCCGAAAAAATCCCCCGGCTGCGACCTTATAACACCGGAAATGATCATCCAGCTGCCACATTCTGCAGTTCGCTACATAACCAAGCTCTTTAATGCCATCACCAAACTTGGTTACTTCCCACAACGATGGAAGAGGTCGATTATCATAATGATTCCAAAACCTGGTAAGAACCACACAGTCGCTTCATCTTACAGACCAATAAGTCCACTCTCATGTATTTCGAAACTATTCGAAAAATGCCTGCTGATCCGACTTAATCAACATCTGATACACCACAACATAATCCCAGCCCACCAATTTGGATTTCGCGAAAGCCATGGAACCATTGAACAGGTGAATCGTATTACAACGGAAATAAGAACTGCATTTGAATATCGCGAATACTGCACAGCAGTATTTTTAGACGTATCCCAAGCATTCGACAGAGTCTGGCTCGACGGCCTAATGTTTAAAATTAAAACATCCCTACCCGAAAGCACACACAAACTTCTAAAGTCTTACCTCTATGACAGAAAGTTTACAGTGCGGTGCAACACTGCCACTTCCACTGATCATACAATTGAGGCTGGAGTCCCCCAAGGCAGCGTTCTTGGGCCAACCTTATACCTCATCTATACAGCCGACATCCCTACAAATAGTCGCTTAACAGTATCCACATTTGCCGACGATACAGCTATCCTTAGCCGTTCAAGGTCCCCTATCCAAGCTACAGCACAGTTGGCACTGTACCTAATCGACATTGAGAAGTGGCTCTCTGACTGGCGAATAAAAGTAAACGAGCAAAAATGCAAGCACGTGACGTTTACGCTAAACAGACAAGACTGTCCTCCGCTCTTGTTGAACAACATACCACTCCCGAAAGCAGATGAGGTAGCGTACCTAGGAGTACACCTTGACAGAAGACTCACATGGCGCAGGCACATTGAAGCCAAAAAAACCCAACTTAAACTCAAAGCCAACAACTTACACTGGCTCATCAACTCTGGTTCTCCGCTCAGCCTAGATCACAAGGTCTTGCTTTACAATTCTATATTGAAACCTATCTGGACCTATGGCTCACAGTTATGGGGCAATGCCAGCAACAGCAATATTGACATCATACAGCGAGCACAATCAAAGATCCTGAGAACCATCACTGGGGCACCGTGGTACGTTCGGAGTGAAAACATCCAAAGAGACTTAAATATCCCATCAGTTACCAACGCAATCACGGAACTTAAGGAAAAATACCATAGCAAGCTTTACACGCACCCTAACCACCTAGCGCGATGTCTAATCCAGCTCAGCAGCCGTTCCCGTCTCCGGCGAAAGGACCTACCAACCCAGCGAATAAATTATTAGGGCCGTTTAATCATAGAACAGTTGGAAAAATAATACAACTGTTCAAAAAATACTTGTTATAGTTAAGATTTTTAAACTTATTGTTAGTTCTTATACAAGAAGATTCAATAAATAAAAAGCAAAGTAATAAAAAAAAAAAAAAAAATTGTGCTAGCTAAGATTTAAGTTATGAACCCTCTCTGAATATCTTCCCTCTTTTCCCGCCCCGCTGCTTTTATATACGCTTCCCATGTTAGACCACTCTACACCACACAGTGGTCTCTCACATACCCCAAGAAACGCTGACTTCGCCCCCCGCCTTGCCCACCAATTTCACGATGCATTCAACAGCCACGCCGGCCACTATGTGCTGCGTCCGCAAGAGACACTTTGTTGCCGATCGCGCCCGCTGCAAAACTGCTGCGCCTGCAAATGACACATTGTTGTTATGAGCAGCGCAGCCGCCGGATGTTGCGCAAGCGACCGCCGACACAGCATAGCTCATATTTCGGCCGCTGGCCCAGCAGCTATGCGGGGTCGCCTCTCGCCCCAAGTCGCCTGTTGACGAGGCGTTCAAACACTGGAGCCGGAGCTCTGGTGAGACCTGGCGAAGACTGCAGAAGGCAGTCTTGGACTAACACCCGAACACTCCAACTGGAGAACTGCCGCGAGCTGTTAAAATTAAATTAACTTGTAAAACATCGAACCTAAGTTGGACTTAATAAAATTATAACGTGAAACGGAGCTGTTCACTGTTCTCTTCATTTTGGGAGCCGGTTCCCAAGAACCCTAGGAATGCTTAGCATATTGATTAAGTGAGCTGTGCGGCTACGAGAGCCGTAGTAGTAGAGCGAGAAGTAGCCTCGCTTAACTGGCGCCCGAACAGTCAGAATTCTGACTACCGGCAATGGTTACCAACTTAACACAATTAAAATTATAAAAATGAAAAGAAAAAAAAACAAAAAAAGGAAAAAGTGAACCACGAAATGTGGTAAAACAAGATAACGACAAGTGACGAATGGCAGTGATGTGATAGTGGAACTATGAAAGTAAAAAAAAACGACCACCCGCCGCGGTGAGAATGCCGCTACAACCTGTAACGGGAGAAACATTCTGCACGGGCGCAAAAAGTCGTATGTAACAAAACAAAAGACCACCCGCCGCAGCGTTAACGCCGTCTCCGTCCAGGAGCGGGGCATATTTAACGCGGGCGCAAAGTGTCTACTTCAAATATTAAAAAATGTCCTATGTAACAACCCACTGCGGCGATTTGTCTACAGCCCCTGTAGCCCATTCGCGAGTGCAAAGTTCATAGCGTCAAACTGATACTTAAATGAAACAAGAAGAATAACTTCGTTAATAATAAAATAAACTGTGAATTGTGATTAAAGCGTGTGGTAATCTGCTGGATAGGCTGAGCGGTGTGGAGGCACCCGAAAAAACTGCCCAGTAAATTGTGTGGCAACCGTACCTTAGTAGGCCAAGGCCAAAAAGGGAAAATACGGACCACCGTGCCCAGTGCTAGGCTTCACTCGTCCGTCACTACCGTAATACAATACAAAGAAAAAATACGAATACAAATGCTAACATAAAAAATACCAAATACCATACCATAAACCATTGCCTATTACAAAAATTTAAAAAAATCTCTTTTTCTCCCTTTAGATACTAAGAAAGACACGACACACATTTTTTCTCAACACACTCACACGAGGACCAACATAAATTGTCAAGGGTGAGTGAAACTACACTTAACTACCTCTGTGCCTTTGATAAGAAATATAAAAAGAAAAAATCTTGGTTATCCGTTAAACCCTATCCGACTCAATACATTCCTGTCGTTTAGGTTGCTAATTGCGTTCTTATTAAGAAATGGAAGAAATTAAGGAAACACTTAATGCGCTCCTTGCCCAAATGACCGGGCTTAAGGACGATATGAAAAAAATGAACAATCGAATGAACACTTTCGAAGCTGAAAACGAAGCTCGTAACCCGGTAGTCACTCCTCCGGTGCCCTTGGCCCGAGCACGTAACGAATATGAACTGAAGGAAGTCTCTACGCTTCCCGACTGCGTCAAAGAACTTCAAACGTTTGAGGGTCAGCCCGAGAGATACGTCTCGTGGGTTAATCGTGCGCAAGCGATCTTGGACGATTACGAGGTTATCAAAGGGAGACCATTGTTCCGTGCTATAGTATGTATCCTTAGGCAAAAGATAAGAGGCGAAGCTGAAGAAGTTCTCGACTCTTATGGGGTTCGGGATGACGACTGGCCAGAAATCAAAAGAGTTTTAGCAATGCAATACGCGGACAAACGCGATGTGCGAACGTTAGAGTATCAGCTTAGCCAGCTGAACCAGGGAAACAAACCCTTGGAGGAATATTACTCGGAGGTGACGAAACATCTCTCTCTTATCCTCAACGGATTAAAAGCCGAAGGACACTCGATAGAAGGAGTCAGAGCCTTGTCCGAACATTCTCGACAACAGGCCCTTGATGTCTTCATTCGAGGAGTCGGTAACGACGCCTCTAGGCTATTGGTCATGCGTAGACCGAAAGATTTGCAGGAAGCTTACTTCTTCTGTAAGGAACTGCAGGCAGTTGGTCCGAGAGAAGGCTCATTCGTCCGCTCCTCCCCACCAAATTTTACTCCAAATACCCGGTTCTATCGACCGCCGAGTGGACCTCGCTTTGCTTCTTCCTATCAGGGAAATGTTAGACCTTCAATAGCGGTCGGGTCAGTCCCACCGTTCTGATTACAGGGTCCCCCAGAGCAAGGGTTCTGGGATGAAAAGAACGTCGTATGAATATCAGAATCCGTTCTAAAGGGCGACCAAGCTTTATCATATGGAACCCGTGCTTGATCATCCGACAATGCCTGCCGAACATGGCGAAGATCCCTCTACCGACCCTTACTATAACCAAATCGGTGCCGAAGATGCCGGCATGGCCCGTCAAGATATCATGGAGGAAAGGGACGACCCTGAAATAGGGGTTGAGGGTCCGAATTTTATGACCGAGGCCTCTCGAGCGTCCCTTACTTAGAATACGAGGGGAAAGATGGGGCTAAATTACAATTCTTGATCGATACCGGCGCTAACAAAAACTTCATCAGCCCCAAAATCGCCGCCGGATCGACTGTTCTCCCTACTCCCTTTTGCGTTCAATCGGCCACAGGTTCTGTTAGAATAACACGCCGCGTAGCCGGAAAATTTTTCGAAAAACTAGGAAATGACTCGACCCTCACTTTTTTTTGTCCTCCCCGGTTTAGATACCTTCGATGGCATCATAGGGGACGACACGCTCAAAGACCTGAAAGCATTAGTAGACAGAAAGAATAATTGTTTAGTTATATCCCCCGGGATAAAGATTCCCCTCCTTGCTAAAAGGTCCCTTAGTGTCAACACTTTGTTGGACTCAACACACCCAGAAGAAGCAAGAAGGATCTTAAAGGCACTGATTGACGAGTACTCGCACCTTTTCGACCCTTTGTCGCCGGGCGAGGCCGTCGACACCAGTGTAAGGGCGGAAATACGAACGAACACTTCAGACCCAATTTATAGCAAGAGTTATCCGTACCCGGCTAACATGAGATCTGAAGTGGATAGACAAATTGGGGAACTCCTTAGCGAGGGTATCATACGCCCGTCGAGAAGCCCTTACTTCAGGGTTTCATCAAATTCACATGAAACCCTCCGATACCGTGAAAACGGCGTTCTCTGCCCTGAACGGGAAGTATGAATTTCTCCGTCTTCCCTTCGGCTTAAAAAACGCCCCGGCTATCTTCCAACGAATGATCGACGATGTTCTTCGGGAACACATCGGGAAAATTTGTTACGTGTACATCGACGATATTATCGTCTTTAGTAACGACTATGATAGCCATTGGAAAAACCTTCGCTTGGTCTTTGAAAGCCTAAAAAAGGCCCGACTTCAAGTCAATCTGTCTAAGACTCAATTCTTGTCGACTCAGGTCGAGTTCCTCGGTTATATCGTCAGTCATGACGGTATCAGAGCGGACAAGAAGAAAGTGGAGGCTATAACCAAAATAAAGCCTCCTAAGAATGTCAAGGAACTGAAGAGTTTCCTCGGCATGACATCGTACTATAGGAAGTTTATTCGCGATTATGCTAAAGTTGCTAAACCCTTGACTAATTTAACTCGCGGAGAATCCGCTCGAGTTAAAGCGAACCAATCTAAGAAGGTCCCGGTTGAGCTTGACGACGCGGCTTTGCAGGCTTTCGATGGCCTTAAAACGATTTTGTCTTTTTCAGAGGTGCTCGCCTTCCCAGACTTCGGTAAGCCGTTCCATTTGACCACAGACGCGTCCAACTACGCTCTTGGAGCCGTATTGTCCCAGGACACTGAGGGAAAAAATCGTCCTATAGCTTACATCTCGCGCACCCTGTCGAAAACTGAGGAAAACTATGCCACTATAGAAAAAGAGATGCTTGCTATAGTGTGGGCATTGGACAACCTCAGGTCTTACTTGTATGGCGCTGCATCGGTTAAGGTTTATACCGACCATCAACCTTTGACCTTTGCGCTAGGGAGCAGAAATTTCAATGCCAAACTTAAACGTTGGAAGGCTAGAATAGAAGAGTATAATTGCGTACTCATCTAACGTCGTCGCTGACGCCTTGTCCCGTATAGTTCCATTAAACCACTACTTTGATTGGTGCCATTCGGATACTGCGTCGGCTACCGAGGGCGGTTCCACCGTCCATAGTGCGGATGGGGACGCATCACATTTGCTACCTCACGTAGAAGTACCTATCAACGTCTATCGTAACCAACTTGTCTTTGACCCCGAGCGTTCCGAATACCTGTGTGAACAACCCCACAGGGGCTTCGAACGTCATCTCATCCCCGTCGGTACTGGTCTTTTGTCCGAGTTAGTTGTTACTCTGGCAAAGTACCTCAAACCCTCAGTGATCAACGGGGTTGAAATACCCGAAACTTACCTACCATCGTTCCAACGCCTTTGCTTGGCGAATTTTGCTGCGTTCAAAATTCGCATAACGCAGAGGCTGGTGGTAGATTTGTCGGACCCTGAAGAGATCTGCGAAGCCATTGAACTAGAACATCGCAGGACTCATAGGGGTGCTAAAGAAGTGCGCCTGCAGCTTTTGGAGAAATATTATTTCCCCCAGATGGCTAGTACCATCCGCAGGCAACTCTCGTCGTGCGAGTGTTGCAAACTCTTCAAGTACGAGAGGCACCCCAATAGACCTTTCCTTCAACCGACACCTATCCCGAAATATCCGTGTGAAATTCTTCACATTGACATTTTCACTTTAGAGAAGAAAATTTACCTAAGCTGTATTGACAAGTTTACCAAATTTGCCAAGCTTTTCCTTCTCGAATCAAAATCCTCTATTCATCTCCGGGAAAAACTTGTTGAAGCACTACATTACTTCACCGTCCCAAGGGTACTGGTCTCAGACAATGAAAGAGGTCTTCTGTGCCCGACGGTCTTAAATTATTTACGTACCTTGGGTATCGGTTTGTACAATACACCGACCCAGAAAAGCGAGGTCAATGGTCAAATCGAGAGGTTTCATTCCACCTTCCTCGAGATTTACCGATGCTTGAAGAGCGAACACCCCGACTTCAAATTTAATGAACTGGTAGCCATTGCGGTGGATAGGTACAATAATTCTATCCACTCAGTAAACAATAATAAGCCAGCTGATCTATTTTTCGACCGCTCGGCTAGAATAAATTACCAGGGGTTAACTAATTTCAGAACTAAGGCTCTCGAAGACGTTAGGGGTATGATAGAATACCGCCAGGAGCTCGCGAAGGCGGCTCACAACAAAACTAGAAAGGAACCTTTATCATATAACGTGGGCGATAAGATCTTTGTTGCCAATAAGCAAATTAAAACAAAAGAGAAGCAGCGCTTTAGGGCTGAAGAAATTGCCGCAGATAGAAGGGTAACGGTAAAAACCAAGAAGGGCAAGATATTGCATAAATCAGACCTGCGTAATTAAAATGGCACCGGATCGTTGTGTATGTTTCACGCGCTACCATTACAAAATACACTTTTTGCATTTCAAAATACTTTTTTAATACTTTACACCCTTTGCTCAAAAATAATTCAATAACATTTAATTATTAAATGCCTTATCTCTAAGCTAATGTAAGCAACACCACAAAAATAATGTTACTCATAAGATAACTTTTTCAACCAATATTGCAAGTATCATTGTCACCCATATGGTGGGGGCTGCAGACGTCTTCAAGTACGAGGCTCCGCTCATCTCGCTACAAGAGGGCACCGTTTGGCGCGTCAATGGACATTTCAAACTTTTTTTTTTTTTTTATATTAATTTATTTATTAAGGCATACGGGGAAGTCTTGAAGCCCCTTTGTGTCCTTCTTATCTATTAATTCAGCCCATTTGGGCTCGCCGGCTAACTATAGTTAGCTTTTTCAAACTGGCGCATGTCATCGACTTGAGAAGGTTCGAGACGCTGGTCCAGGAAGCTCGGCGCGAGGCTGTGCAACTGACGGATCCCAGGATTGCGGCGTTGGTGGCACATTATCTGGAGGAATCGCAAGAGGGCTTATCTAAACTGACGGGCACTCGGCGCGGACGTCGATCACTGGACTGGATTGGGTCCGCGTGGAAGTGGATTGCGTCGGACGCCATTCATCACGCCCAGGAAAGCATCGTGAAATCGGCCGACCAGCAGGTACGGATAAACGCTGGATTGTTCGATGCCTCACACGACTCCCTGAGGCAGCTAAACGAAGTTGCCGCTAGGGTTAACGCAATCGACGGGGATATTCACACGGCTACGACCCTATTGCATAAGGCCTTAATCATCAATAGTCAGGTCGCCGAGCTGACACAGGCGTGCCAACTAGCCAAGTCAGGGATCGTCAACTCTCGCCTGTTGGATCACGAAGAAGTGCAGGCTATTCTGACTGAGGTTAGGAATTTGCCTTACCAAAATGCCGTGGAGGCATTGGAGTTCTCTCGCCCGTCGGTACTAACTAATGGAACGACGTTGCTGTATATCTTGGCCATGCCCAAGGTCGCCCCCAAGGAATACCGCTTGCTTCTTCTCCTCCCTGCCACGATCGAGGGAAAGCAAGTTATGCTGAGGCATGACAAAGTCGCCGTTGGCACCGAGGAAACATATGCTGTGGTGAACGACTGCCTTTCCATAGGCAACACGACTGTTTGGCCGGAAAAAAGTCTCCTGAAGACGGACGAAAACAGTTGTGTCCCCAAACTGCTGAAGGGTGGTCAGGCTAGATGCGAGTTCCTCAGGAGTAACGAAGCTCGCGTGGAACTGGTCGAGGACGGGATGATGTTTCTTTCTAACTTTAACGGGACACTTGAGGCCGGCCCCAACACTCATAACTTAAATGGGACCTACATAGTACAGTTCGCTAACGAGACGATTAGTGTGGCTGGAAGAACCTATACAAGTCATCAAGTCACTTCATGGTCATGCCTGCGATACTGACTACGGTCACCGCCACCGGGTACGCGCCTTCACTTCACTATGTCAATGACTTCAACATGGAGAACTTGAGGAGACTCTCTGGGATGTCCGAGAAGGTCTCTTTCTCCTTCCTACTGGAGGCATTGGTAGTCCTGATTGTCGGGGCGCTCCTCTACATCATATGGAGGAAGCTGACATCAACCAAGGGTATTCCTGTCGTGGCAAACTGTGCCTCGGACCCTGAGACGCTAGGCGCTGGCGGGGCACCTAAAGCCCAATAATCTGCGGGACGCAGATCCTGAAGGGGGAGGAGTTATGAACCCTCTCTGAATATCTTCCCTCTTTTCCCGACCCGCTGCTTTTATATACGCTTCCCATGTTAGACCACTCTACACCACACAGTGGTCTCTCACATACCCCAAGAAACGCTGACTTCGCCCCCCGCCTTGCCCACCAATTTCACGATGCATTCAACAGCCACGCCGGCCACTATGTGCTGCGTCCGCAAGAGACACTTTGTTGCCACTGTTCTCTTCATTTTGGGAGCCGGTTCCCAAGAACCCTAGGAATGCTTACCATATTGATTAAGTGAGCTGTGCGGCTACGAGAGCCGTAGTAGTAGAGCGAGAAGTAGCCTCGCTTAACTTATATATATAAGACAAAGACATTTTTCAGCATTCAACTCACTTTTTATTCATCATTGCTAACGAACGGACGTGTATTGTCCAGTCATATTTTGTAAACTTAAAATAAAAATATCACAAACGAAAGCAATCGGAAATTTGACTAGAGGAGCAATACATAACTGGATATTGCAACTATCTACGTCACCTGGGCCACGATTGACAGGACCAAGAGGACTCCCGCTCTGATGGTGACTGGCGCAGACTGAAATCAGAATGATCTTACACAAGATTATATTTAAGATTATGCAGTGAGTAGAGTGCAGTGGAAAATAAATTAAAAGAAACATGTAGCAAATATACACAGCTTAAATCAGCTTGATCGGGTATATATATTATAACAAAAAGATACAAACAAAAGCACATATCACAAAAGTATACACACATAAACATAAGCAAAATTAAACTATATACATCTAAATGACCAACAGTATATGCCGGAAATATAAACAGTGACGTGGTGGCGAAGTCAAAATAGTAGAAATGTCTATCGCTGATATTAACTACAAAGAATGCTGATACGATCGCAATAGAAGTTGTAACGAACTGATTTTCTTATTTCGCTCGCTACGGATTGCAGCGGCTAGCTCAGAGAGTTTGTGCGTTCGTCCCACCGTCCTTCCGCACGCGATCTCTCTGCCTCATTAACTGTCTCCTACTCGTCCGCCTTCAGACACCGTTCCGACTGCGCGCTGACCGCGCGACTCGCGCCGGTACTCTCCTCGACTATCCTCGCGTACGTACTCCTCGCGTGTTGAGACTGACTGCCACGAGCTGCACTTACGCCGTCCCTTTATAGGCCGCGGGGATCCCGTTATTTTCCCTTTTGCGAACGGCCCGCTCGGGTACAAGGTCCAACAGTTGTACCGTTAGTTCACGGTGCGTCCTCTTTGTGCACGCACCGTTACCGGTCGACCTCTGTGCCCTTGGTCAACTCGAGTCCAAGGTCCAGAGCGATACCGTTAGTTCACGGTGCGTCTTCTTTGTGCCTGTCCGACATCCGCACCGTTACCGTTCGACCCCTGTGCCCTTGGCCCGCTCGAGTCCAAGACCTAACGGGGTACCGTTAATTAACGGTCTCTCCGCTTTGCCCTGACCGCCTTGCATCGCGGCTGTTGCTGGGCAACTCCCCTTCACGAGATTTGTGGTGAGTTTTAAGACTCCTCACAAAGTCTACATACATACATGCATTCAAAATTAATGTGGCACGATCACTGACTTACTATACATATTAATTCAAAATTAATAAAGTTTCTTTTAATTTACAAAAAACTGCTGCACAGAAAAAAGATACAAATATCTAGTGTTGAAAATACAAAAGTCACACTTATGCAAAGTTGCGTGTATGTCGAGAGTGATGAAATAAATAAAATTTTTATTGAATAGTTAGAACAATAAAAGTGTTTCACTATTTGGTTGATGGGCTGGCTTATAATATACATACTTAAACGTATTATATTATATTAAATTCAAAAGGTTATGGGCCCAGTCACATTTTCGGCCAAGTGGTGAATTATTTTAATTGTGCAAATTAGAATAATTAAAATAAATAAAACTGAATTTTCTTATTTAAATATATGTATTTATTGAACACAAATACATACCGGCTTTTCGAAATACAGACATATATGAATGTATAACGATACACAAAAACGTTTGGTTGTATATACATAAGTGTAAAAGCAGTACAGCAACGAAAAGTGATTCTAAGAAGCGCAAGGCAAACGGAGAAACAAAGAAGAAAAAATAAGAACAGCTAGTTTTATCATCGCAACGACGCGAGGCCAAAAGTCAATAGAAAAAAGACATGGATAAAGGAAAGAGGAATATAAAGCCGTTTAACGGTGAAAAATATTCAATTTGAAAGTTCCGAGTAAAGGCACTGTTAGAGGAAAACGATTTGTTAAATGTAATTGAGAAAGAACAAACAGAAGTAAGCAAGAAAGTAAAACGGGCAGAAAGAAATGCGAGGGGGATCATAATAGAATATTTGAGTGCTTCTTTTTTAAGTTTTGCCAACAGTGGAAATTCGGCAAAGCAGATTTTTGAAATATTGGATACTATTTATGAGCGTAAAAGCTTGGCATCTCAATTGTCACACAATTTATTCTCTTTAAAACTAAATGGTGATACTCTGTTAGTAAACCATTTTCATTTATTTGATGATTTAATAACTGAGTCAGTTGCGGCTGGAGCCAAGTTGGACGAAATGGACAAAATTGCTCACCTACTAATACACTTTCGACTAACTATGAAAGAGTAATAACAGCCATAGAAACTCTTACTGAGAGCAATTTGACATTAGACTTTGTTAAGACACGGCTACTCGATCATGAAATAAAGTTAAAAGGAATTAACAAAAACACAAGTGCTAAAGTGTTGCAAGCTATAGGCAATCTAGAGTCTAGGGAAAATACATACAAAAAACAAAGCTATGAAATTTATGAAGAAACCTTTTAAGAATAAGTCCAAACTAAAATGTTTTCATTGCAAGAAATTGGGTCATATAAAGAAAGATTGCTTTCTATTAAAAAAGGCAGGCAGGAAACCAGAATGTTCCCGATGGAAATAATGTTAGAGAGAGACAGGCTCAAATGGCGACAGAAACACAGCCAGAACGTGCGTTTGCATTTCTGATGAATGCAGAAGTTAGAGAAACACAGACTCAGAAGGTAGAAAAGCAGCAAAAATGCGCATTTGCATTTATGGTGAAATTAGTAAATTACACTGAAAAGCCAGACGAAGTATATTTTATATTAGATTTTATATTGAGATTGCAAAGCGCGGAGAATTTGTTTATGCTACTGCAAAAGGACAAGTTAAACAATTCTGAAAGCAACATTACATTACACAACGTGTTGTATTGTAAGGAAATTCCGCACAATTTGCTATCCGTAAAGAAGATGATAGATGCTGGAATGTCCGTCGAGATTAATAAGGATGGCATTAAAGTAATCAAGAACGGTAACTTGGTTTTTGAAGGAGTATGTGAGTATAATATACCGACTGTTAAATTTACTTTAAATAGTAAAGTATATACATCTGTAATATCAAATGATGCAGAGTATCGCTTGTGACATGAGAGGTTGGGACATATAAGTGTTGGAAAATTCTTAGAAATTAAACGAGATGGCTTGTTTGAAGATAGTGAACTTATAAAAAAACGTACAAGTAAATAGTAGTAAATTATGTGAGACGTGTGTTAACGGAAAGCAATCAAGACTAAAATTTGAAAAACACAAAAATAAAGAAAATATCGAACGCCCACTTTTTGTAATACATTCGGATGTATGCGGTCCGATTACGCCCTCAACTATTGATAATAAAAACTACTGTGTTGTATTTATTGATCAATATACACATTATTGTGTGACGTATTTAATAACGTAATAATAATAAATTATAAATCGGACGTGTTCTTTGTATTTAATGATTTTGTAGCAAAGAGTGAGCCTCATTTAAATTTAAAAATGGTTAATCTATATATAGATAATGGAAGAGAATATCTCTCTAATGAAATGCGTGATTTTTGTCGAAAAAGGTATTAGCTGTCATTTAACGGTTCCTCATACCCCACAACTAAATGGTGTTGCAGAGCGGATGATTAGAACAATCACTGAAAAAGCTCGCTCTATGATTAACTGTACTAAACTAAATAAAAATTTTTGGGGTGAAGCTGTTTTGACAGCAACATATTTAATTAACAGGTCCTCAAGTAGAGCTTTAAAAAATATAAGAAAAACACCATTTGAGATGTAGCATAAAAAGAAGCCAGTATTGAAATATCTAAAGATATTTGGATCGACAGCATATGCACTAAATAAAGTGCAAAAGCGAAAATTTGACGAGAAATCGATGAAAACTATACTTGTAGGTTATGAGCCAAATGGCTATAAGTTGTGGAATGAGAACTCGAGAAAATGTATGACAACTAGAGATGTAGTAGTGGATGAAATAAACATGAAATCGGTGACTTCAAATGAAAATGACTCTGTAGAAAAACATGATGTTTTTGACCAATACAGTGATTCTCTAATTGAAGAGAATGGAGAGCCGAATTTTCCATTGCAGGAAAATTGTGAATCTACAGAATTGAAGTCTGATGAAAATCCAAATGAAAATTCCACTTGTCTCGAGAATACCGATCCAGTGGCTGAAACTGGTGATAAAATAAAAGAAAATAAAAATCAAGAACAAATTAGACGCAGTGAGAGAATTAAAGATAAACCAAAGTTATCATATATATTTTTAGAAAAGTGTCTGATGAATACCCAAATGTGTTTAAATGTTATACCCAATACATATGAAGAGATTAAAACTAGTGAAGACAGAACCTTGTGGGAGGATTCCATTAAAGACGAACTAAATTCTCATTTTGTAAATAATATATTGTGCTTCGTGCTTTTTTTTTTTTGGAGTAACTAATTCTATTTATTAAGATTTCAAAAGGAATCGTTCAGTAATTCCTCTGAACTTAACCTAATGTGTGATAAAGATAAATGAGACCAAGTGGTATCTTAATTATAAAGTACAAAAGAAAATGTAATATGTTATGTTATCCTCCGGGTAAGGAGATCACTGGGGTGTACCCTCTTCAGTCTTCGGAGAGAGATGGGATCAGCTAGGATAGTTGCTAGTCGGTTCGGGTGGGCCATAAGCCTGTCGGCATAACGGCTGCTGTGGAAATTAATCTGATCCCCAAGAAGGGTAACTTTCAGATCTCTTTCGATGACTATGTTCGTCACGTACCAGGGGAGCCCAGATGCGTGACGTGCAGCTCTTGACTGGACCACACGGAGCCTATTAAGCTGGGATTTGGCGGCAGTTCCCCACACCTGGATGTGCTTCGTGCTAATGCCTAAGGATAAAAACTTAGTAGATGGCAAGTGGGTTTTTAGTATAAAACAAGACGAAAATGGTAATTTACTTAAATATAAGGCAAGATTGGTAGCCATGGGATTCACCCAAGAATATATGATGTGTCTAAATATGTGTTTAGACATCATAAGTAGGCAAACTATAAATATGCAGTAAACATGTCACAGGACAGCATAAGTGGCAACTACAGATAAGTACGATTGCAGCGGCCTATTGCCGGAGTGTCAAGAGATATGACCACGCGGGGGATGATTAGCGCGGTCATAGGCCTTTACATTTAACAACGCAGACTGCGGCATTATATAATTAGATGATAAGAACCTATGTAAGAATGAATTAAAGGCGAAGCCCTCGCAGCAGCGAGTCAGTTAGATTCAAACACCCGAATTGAACTCATTAAGTGTACGCACAAGTTTATAGTGTGAACATTTTGGTCCTTCGAGCCGGATTTTGTTGTTTCCCCCAACGGTGGTAAGAAACATTTTGGTCCTTCGAGCCGGATTCTGTTTTTTCCCCCACCAGTGGTAAGAAACATTTTGGTCCCCGAGCCGGATTCTTTTGTTTCCCCCACCAGTGGTAAGAAACAGTTTGGTCCTTCGAGAAATTCTGTTGTTTTCCCCCACCAGTGGTAAGAAACACAGAAGAAAAAACCAGTGCTTCAAAGTAAAAAGAGCAAGGTTATTCGAGTGATTCTGTTATTTTACCCACCAGTGGTAAGAAACACAGAATAAAAGACCACGCCTTGAAGTACTAGGACTATATGTACTAGGTCTATATGTACTAGGACTATGTTCTTGATTTTCCTTGGCTGATCAATCAGCTGTGAGTCGAGGCACAGCTAGGTCAACTGGGCGACCAATCAAAAAATCCTCCAACGGATCACGCCAAAGAATACAAGCAGAAAGCACAAAAAAGTCACAGTGATTGTTTTCCCAAAATGTTGTCAGAAAGATCTGTGAAATTGATGCAAGAACAAGGAGAGCTGCAAAACAAAATACTGCAAGCCATCAAGGAAAAGGCATCTATATCAGCAATAGATGTATTGGTAGTCCGATTTACTACTAACAACAATGCGCTGGTAAAATTGGGAGTTGGCGATCATCAATATTTTAATGATAAAATATTTATGAAAACTATGGATGCTATCAAGCGGACAGTGTGAGGCAACAGATGAAACCCTAGATAGTTCACTAGTCAAGCAGCTGGCAATGACGAAAAGTCATTGGTCCAACGTGACGGACACACTGAAACTGCTTGAAAACAAGTATGACAGAACTGCCTTTGTTCAAGATGAGGCCGACATTCTGCAATCTGAAGTTGCCGCACTAGAGATGGTACTTCAAATTAAGTTGGAACAGTTCAAAAGTTCCAACTACGACGTGCCAGAACTCCCAAAAGCGGACCTTCCAATTTCAATGGAAATGCGAAGGAATGGCCAACATTTTACGAGCTGTTCTCTGAGCTAATAGACAGCAGGAAGGATCTCAGCAACACAAGGAAGCTGGGATATTTAAGAGCCTGCTTAAAAGGAGAAGCTCAAATGGTGGTTAGCCATTTGATAACGGGATCAGCGGCTAGCTATACAGCAGCGTGGAAGCTTATCTGCAAACGCTATGAGAATAAATTAAAATATTCTCCCAACACTTCAATAAATTAATGGAACTGGAATGCTTGCTGCCCCATGATGAGAAAAATTTAAAGAAGTTTTTGGATACTGCGACTGAGAGCATATTCATCATAAAGGAAAAAGGAAAAAAAAAAGAAATTCTACTGCGGAAATTTTCGCCAGAAGCCTTACAGCTGTATGAACAGCATGTAAAAAAGGCAAGAGCTATACAGTCCTTGCAAGACGTACTGGAGTTCATTGAGCAACAATACAACTCAGTAAATGCCATTACCAAAAATACCGCTCAGCTTGCTACAAGAAAAGTGCAAGTAAGATCGTGTGCCTTTTGCTCTAAGGATGGCCACGATATGATAAAGTGTCTCAAATTCAGAGCACAATCAATTGAAAAAAAGAAAAGAATTCGTTCAAAAGAACAGCATGTGCTTTAGATGCTTTGGAAAGCATAATGCTATCGGCTGCAGAACGGAAATTACATGCAATCGATGCTCCAAAGGACACAACAGCCTTCTTCATGAAGACACAAAACGCAGTATCAACAGCAAAAGCCTCAAGCAAGGCCAAGACACACTATTGGCTACAGCTGTTGTTGAAAAACAGCTGTTGTAGTGAAAAACAAAGCTGGAGGTTACAACGAGTTGAGGGCGCTTATTGACGGTGGATCCCAGAAGACGCTGATTTCAGAGGAAGCAGCTCAAATATTAAGGATTCCCAGAATAAGGAGTACTATAGAGGTCGAAGGTATTTCCCAGAATACTCAATTATCCATAAATAGCGTCCACCTGACGATCAAACCAAAAATTTCAAGCAGCTTCAAAACATCAACGGAAGCATTGGTTTTACCAACACTGCATAGAGCCCTTCCCAGCAAAAAGTTTGATATTGATATCAACAAAGAGTGGAAGGGCTACAGGCTAGCAGATCCACGATTCAACGAGCCAAGCAGAATTGACATGGTGATAGGTGTGGATCTATTTCCCCTGATTATGATGGAGAAAATAAAAACCGCGAATGGAATCTTGGGACAAAAAACCAGATTTGGTTGGATTGTGTCCGGAAATATAACTCGAACAGCAAAACAAAAAATAATAAGTGCCACTACAACAATAAATCTAAAGGACCTGGAACGCTTTTGGGAATTGGAAGATGAAGCCGATGATACAATTACAGACAATGCAGAATGCGAAAGAAAATTCCAAGAAACAACTGTCACCAACGAGGAAGGCAGATTTGTGGTTTCAATTCCACTCCACAAAGAGGCAAAGCTTGGAGACTCTCGCAAGCAGGCAATGGCAAGGCTTATGCAAATGAAAAAGAAGTTTCAAAGAAACCGAAAGAACTGGGCTGCATACAACAAATTCATGAAAGAATACCTTAAGATGGGACATATGGAATCTGCAAAGACAACGGGTCAAGGTAAATACTATTTACCCTATATATTTTACTATATTTAACTAGGTGTAATAATTGTAATGCATTTTTGTGTTCTTTATATTACTTTTATTGAAATAGAGATTCAGTATGATATCAGTAAAATTGTAACTTCTGTTAAGACTCGTTAATATTCAATTAGGACATGTTGAAGGCTCTTTGACGACTCTTTTACGACCGCTTTGTACTTGGTCTTGAAGAGTCCAAGCTAGCCAAATGCAATCCGTCTGCGCCGGCAGAGACGTTGCTTTGCTCTTATGTACTTAACTTTGGCAGCGAGAGCGCCGCTGTCTAAGAGAGTCATGTGCACATAAAGATCGAGCAGTCGCGCATGCTAATTATGCTGACTCTGCACTTCTGGTCTGAATAGCATTCTTGTGTGGTCAGATTGCTGAGCACTCAAGATATGCCTGGGAACTGAAAAGTCTTACATAAACATTGTTGCAAAAGTGCTACAATGTGATTGTTCCCAATGTTCTGATTTGATACAGTGCTTATTCGATATGTGTGCACATTACATCTCCCTCCTTTTGGAAAATAACGTAATTTTATGAAGTTATTTTATAATTAAAAATTTTTTATATATATATATATATTTTTTTTTTTTTTTTTTTTTTTTTTTTTTTTTTTTTTTTTTTTTTAGGAAGTAATTTTAATGTTAAGGAAATTTAAGGAACATTCTGTACAAACATACGTGTTCTTGGGGTTTTTTTTTTTTGTGTTTTTTTTTTTTTCAAATTTTTAGTTTATAATCGTTCAACCATCAAAGATGATAAAAGAAAAATGTTTTCTTACATTCAATGCACTTATGTGGGGTTAACTCTTTTCTCTATATATATATATTTTTTTTTTTTTTGCTGGTGGCCACCATATTATTTATTTTTTTTTTTTTTTTTTTTTTTTTTTTTTTTAAGAACTAAACAATTTTAACCTATCCTTATGTACCGTTTGTGGTTTTTTCTTATCATTTGATATTACTATATTATCCCTTTCTTCAATCTTTACTACCGTATATGGTCCAGTATATTTGAAATCTAATTTATGTCCGGTTTCGTTTTTTAATAACACCTTATCTCCTATTGATATACTTATATCGTTTAATTTTAAGTCATATAATTCTTTATTCTTTTTCTTCTGTTCTTCGAGCATAATTCTTGCTCTGTTATATGCTTCTTCTAACCTATATTTACTTTCTTTAGCATAGTCTTCTATATTATAAATGGGTTCTATTCTATCCGTGCTATTAAAATGCTTTGGTAAATTGCATGTTTTACCAAAAATCAACTCATATGGACAATAATTATGTGCCATAGAGGGTGTAGTATTAAAACAAAATTCGAAATATTTTATCCATACGTCCCAGTCAGTTTTATCAACCGATATGTATGACCGGATGTATTCGTTAAAAGTTCTATGACTTCTTTCCACTGTTCCTACCGTCTGATGATGGTGTGCTGAAGAAGTTATATTTTCTACTTTCAGGTATTTGCATAAGTCTTTGATAATTGAATTTCTGTATTCAGTTCCCATGTCCGAAATGAACGTCTTCATTGGACCGAACTTTAGTACAAAAGATTCAAATATTGCTTTCGCTACTGTATTTGCGCTTTTATTTGCGATTGGAATGGTTACCAAATATTTTGTCAGGTCGCATATAAGTGTAACAGCATATTCATTACCGTTTTCTGACTTTGGTAGTGGACCTATCGTATCCACTATGACTCTGTCAAATGCGCTTATTGGTGTCTCTGTAATTGATAAAGGAGTTTTTGTGTGTTTCATAATTTTAGCTTTTTGGCATTTTGGACATTTCCGTATGTACTCTGTTATTTCCCGAGTCATACCTTTCCAAAAGTAATGTCTTTTAATCCTGGCCAGGGTTTTTGTAATGCCTGCGTGTCCTCCTTGTGTTGGATCGTCGTGGTGTGTAGACAGGATTGCTTCTTTTTCTTTCTTTGTATTCACTAAGGTCACCGGGTTGAGTAGCGCTACTCTTAATAGTTTTAATGTTTTATTGCCCATTTTCTTAAATGTATCTATTGAAATGTTATCAAAGATATTTTCCCACGGTGCCATTTTAAGTTGATTGATATTATGCATACCGGCCTGCTTTTCAAGCCTGTGGAAAAATTGACCTAAGTCGAGAGTTCCATTAATATACAAATCTTCAACGTTGTATCTTGCAGTAATTTTTTTTCCATGTTTAAAAAAACATATCATATTATTTACATGCAATGTCACTACTTTGCGTACTTCGTCATTATTAATGACTCCGTATACTTTGGGCTTAGAAGCTTCTTGAGTAGTTTGCTTAGGCAATTCTACTTTATCATTTTTATTTCCTTTTCCTGCGCAGGATTCCTGTCTACTTTGATTTCTTGTAGTGACTTTAAGTACTTGTTTGGATATATTTTTTAGTTGGTCGATGGTTATTCTGGATAACGCATCTGCTACGTAATTGTCTTTTCCCTTAAGATATTCCACAGTAAATTCATATTCTTCTAAATCAAGCCTTATTCTGGTCAGTTTTGAGCTTGGATTAACCATCGAGAACAAGTATGTTAACGGTCTGTGATCTGTTTTGACGGTGAAGTGTCTACCATATATATACGGTTTGAAATGATTTATCGCCCAATGTATTGCTGACAACTCTTGCTCTGTTGTTGACTTGTTGCTCTCACCCTTAGTGAAGCTACGGGATGCATAAGCTACTGGCAAATGGATACCATTATAGTTCTGGGTCAATACCGCTCCGCATGCCTCTTTGCTTGCATCAGTTATAATACAGAACTCTTTGCTAAAGTCGGGGTATTTCAGCAAAGTTGGATTCATTAGTTGTTTTTTCAGGTGTTCGAAGGCATGCTGGCAATCAGCTGTCCATTCGAACTTTACATTTTTCTTACATAATCTTGTTATGTGACGGGAATAATCTGCAAAATTTTGTATAAAACGTCTATAATAGTTACAAAATGATACGAATCTTCTGGCACTGTCTGCGTCAGTAGGAACTGGATATCTCTGTATAGCATCATATTTAGTATCGTCAGGCAATATGCCTTTATCAGTACATTTGTGTCCAAGAAAAGTGACTTCACTCATGAAAAATGAGCACTTATCTGGATGCAGTTTGAGGTTGTTTTTCCTGCATAGTTCAAAAACATTTGTAAGATTCTTGGTCATGTGTTTTTCAGAACAGCCTATGACAATTAAGTCATCCATGTACAGAAATGCTTGAGATGGTTCCAGACCTGTAAATGCCATTGTCATCATTCGTTGAAAGGAATTTGGAGCTATTTTTAATCCGTATGGTAGTCGCGTGAAGCGATAAGAGCCACTGCTCGTAGAAAAGGATGTTATATTTCGAGAATCTTCTTCTAACTCTATTTGATGGAATCCCGACATAAGATCCAGGCACGAGAAATATTTTGCTCGGCCTAATTGATCAAGTATGTCATCTATTCTTGGCAAGGGGAACTTGTCAGCTAACAACTTTTTATTTATTTGGCGATAGTCTATCACTAAACGCCATTTTTTTTCTTTTGAATCCGGTAAGGATTTCTTTGGAACTAGCAATAATGGGCTATTGTATTCAGATACAGCTGGTTCTACTATCTTGTCTTTTATTAATTTAGTTACCTGTCTCGATATTTCGGCTTGTTGTGAATGGGGTGTTCTATAGTTCTTAATATAGCTTGGTTCATCATCTCTCAATCTTATCTTTTGTTTGTAAAATTTATTTGTAGTTATTGGCTCTGTCTCCAATCCAAAAATATCAGTATATTGTGAACACAGTTCAGTCAACATTTTCTTATGTGCAGATGGAAAGTTTTTCTTTAATCTGCTTAAAATTGATTCGGCTCTTATGGAGTCGTTTAGGTCTGCTATTTTGTAGTTAGTTAATGGTTCAAAATTGATTTTGTTTACATTTAAAATTTTATTGCTGTTAGTTGTGTTTAGTATTCGGATGTACGTGTTTTTTGAATCTGATATCGAATTTCCGACAAATACACCATCTTCTATTTCCTGATTGGGTATTAGAATTTGGTTATCCACCGAACTTACGGTAATTTGCCTGATAACCTCACAACGAGATGGTATGGTTATCTCAGTGTTATCGATATTATGAAAAATTGGTATTTGTATCGCTTGTTTAATATTGTTTGGTCTTAGAATGAAAAAATCACTTTCTGTAGTAAAATCTAATTGGCAATTGAATGTTTTTATGAAGTCGATTCCAACTATTCCGTCACCAGGGATCGGAAAATTGTCGTCCACAACATGAAAATTGTGCGGTACTATATAGTTACCGGTTCTCATCTCGAGAAGTGTTAAACCTATTGAATTTATTGAACCCTTTCCAATTCCTGTAATTTGTGTTATATTATTATGATCAAGATTCAAAAGTTCATCTGAGTTTTCTTTAATGACTGATATATCGGCGCCTGTGTCTACTAGAAATGTAAGTATCTTATTTGTGTGTTCATTTTTTACTTTAATGAAAATATTTAGATTAAGATTGATGGTATGAACCTTTTGTTTTACTGTTCTTGATGCCCTAAGGGAGCCTGCTGGTTTTCCGACGTGCCTTGTGCATGTCTGACATTACCATTTTGGCTATAACTTGAAAAATTGCGGTTTTGGTTGTTATAGTTACCACCGCCTCTGTTCTGGTAGTTATATTCTCTATATCCTCCTCGTCCTCTGCCATTGCTATTGTTATAATTATTAAAGTTGTTGTATTGGCCGGTGTTCTGGTTATAATTATTTCTATTATTACCACCTCGACCATTTCCTCGTCCTTGGTAGTTACCTCTGGTGTAACTTCCTTGTCCTCTCTTGTAAAACAAAACGGAACTTGCACTTCCTGTCATCTCAGTGCTGCAATGGATGTATTTACTTATTGCTTCGTCCATTGTCTTAAATGTTCCTGCCTCTAGGATTGTTTTCAGTTTTCCATGATCGCAATTCTTTGTCATTGTATTGATTGCTTCCTTTGTGCTAAATTTGATAGCATGTTCTGGTTGCAATCCTTCATCTATATATGAAGATTCAAGAGACTTGCGTAGGTTTTCAATTTCGTTTGTAAATTGTGTGGCTGTTTTACCTTTTTGGTAAACATTTGCCATTTTTGCTCTTACTACGTCCGTTGTTTCTCCTACGACCACTTCTTCTAATTTCCTGATTATGGCATCAATTGTAACTTCATTCTGTACTCTATAGAGTGTTGTTCCGATTATTTTTGATTTAATCACTTCAATGGCAATAGCTTCATGTGGTCCCTTAGTCAGGTTAACCAACTTGATTGCCGTGATAAATCTACGCAAATTGATCTTTTTACCGTCAAATTCCGGAATCGCCGTTGAAATGTCTTTTATGTATGCCCTCTGGGCAGCTGCTTCGTCCACCATGATGACAGATTTTGTTTCTGTTTCTTCTATGTCTGACTCAGCCAATTCTTCCTCCGTCAATTCAGCTAGTGTTAGTATAGCTGGAATTGTTAAGTTGTTTAAATCTTCGTCTTCTATTTCTGTTTCTGTTTGTTCGTCCGATTCTATTTTTACTGGCGAATTTAAAATGGTTGGTATTGATATATCCAAACCAAGTTTCAATTTTACAGATAACAAGTTCGATCTAAGTTTTATGAGAACTTTCGATACCTGAGACCAATGATCTGGATTTAGTCTTTCCTTGTTATCATACACTAGTATTCGTGCTTCGTTGAAGGAATTTACCAGAATATTTGCATGTTTCTTTATTGTCGGTCCTAAAATAGGTCTATTTTGTGACAAACATTTATGAGATTTTTCAAATTCGTTTCTTATTCTTGTTATGTTTTTACATAACTCGTTCCATTCCATACTATTTTATATATTCCTACTTGTTAGTATATATTTATATACTCATTCTTTAAAATATATTTTTTTTTTCTTTTTTTTTTTTTGATAATATATATATTGTTTTTTTTTTTTTTGTAAACCTAAAATTTATTTTTTTTTTTAAACCCTGTCTAGATTATTCGCCCTACTCATATATCTTCTTTTTAATATTTTGTTGTGTTTTATGTACA
The DNA here is from genome assembly GCF_004382195.2 of Drosophila sechellia. NCBI lineage: Eukaryota > Metazoa > Arthropoda > Insecta > Diptera > Drosophilidae > Drosophila > Drosophila sechellia. The sequence goes on from NW_022611043.1 coordinate 44,899, forward strand.
ACGTCAGAAGGAACTGGGCCACACTTGTAATTGTCAAAATTAGGAGTAAAACCCACAGTGCTTGAATATCTTCTGTGTGATCTACAATTTTGACGTTGTTCACGACATTAGCCGTGTTGTCTTTGGTCTGACTATCGTCAGATCCGAACCAACCCATAGTTGTTAATTGAACGATTATTATTATTTATTTTTATTTATTAAATTTTGATTAAAAATTGTATATTGCTATAATTTCTTCCTACACGTATGTCTGTCCAAGAAAAAGTTAGTTAGAGGGCATGTGTACGGTTTACAATGTTTTACTCTATATAATTCAATACCGTACACATGTTTTTAGTAAAAGCCTAACAGAGATTAGTATTTTTCAAGCAGCGTTTTCACGCATCGGCTTGAGGTATGTATTTTTAATATTAAGGCAGATTGGGGCATTGGTATTAAATACAGCCTCAACTGCGTTATTGCGCACCACTGCACAATTTGGCTTCAATCGCTTCCAGATTTTTGGCTTGGTTAGTTTTCTCTTCCTCCGTAGTTGCCGTCTTTATTAGGTCCTTTATTAATCTCCGTTGTTGAAGAAGCTTGATCCTTTTGCCGCTTCTTTTCTTCTTTATTTTTGGTTTCGGCTGTCTTCTTGCCCTATACTCAGCTATTGTGAGTGGGCGTGGTCCATCGTTTGGACACACCTCTAGTGCCTCTTGTAGAGTAGGTGCGTCCCTTTGCTCGATAGGAGCAGAGTCCTCCAGTTTGCGGCTTCTGTTGTCGTCTGGGTTTGATCAATTGTCACAATTTTATTTTTTAATGGTCACTGTTCGCATTTTAACTTTTATATATTTCTTTTTATTATTGTTTTACAGGCTTAAGTGACCATGTCACGGCCGCCATGTAATAATTGTAATGCATTTTTGTGTTCTTTATATTACTTTTATTGAAATAGAGATTCAGTATGATATCAGTAAAATTGTAACTTCTGTTAAGACTCGTTAATATTCAATTAGGACATGTTGAAGGCTCTTTGACGACTCTTTTACGACCGCTTTGTACTTGGTCTTGAAGAGTCCAAGCTAGCCAAATGCAATCCGTCTGCGCCGGCAGAGACGTTGCTTTGCTCTTATGTACTTAACTTTGGCAGCGAGAGCGCCGCTGTCTAAGAGAGTCATGTGCACATAAAGATCGAGCAGTCGCGCATGCTAATTATGCTGACTCTGCACTTCTGGTCTGAATAGCATTCTTGTGTGGTCAGATTGCTGAGCACTCAAGATATGCCTGGGAACTGAAAAGTCTTACATAAACATTGTTGCAAAAGTGCTACAATGTGATTGTTCCCAATGTTCTGATTTGATACAGTGCTTATTCGATATGTGTGCACATTACATAGGAAGCTACGAGTAGTTTTTGACGCATCCGCAAAGACGACAAATGGACTAAGCCTAAATGACGTTATTATAGCTGGTCCTAAGATTCAAAAGGATATATTCGATATTCTAATTAAATGGCGCAAGTGGCAATATGTTATGGTAGCTGACATTGAAAAAATGTATCGCCAAATAAAGGTCGCTGAGAAAGACCAAGAATACCAATATATCCTGTGGAGAGATGATCCAAAATTGCCGATCAGTGAGTTTAAGTTAACAACCGTAACTTATGGCACATCGGCAGCACCTTTCTTAGCAGTCCGATGTCTACGAGAGTTGGCAGATCGCTTTTGCCAAGAGGATAGCGTCTTAGCAGAAACAATTAGAGACGACTTTTATATGGGTGACCTCATAACTGGTGCAGACACAGTCAACGAGTGCTATGAACTTCAAAGGAAATTGGGACAAGTAATGAAGAAGGCCGGCATGCATCTGCGAAAATGGGTTGCAAATGACGAACGTTTTTTAGCCGACATTCAGGACGACGGTGCAACGGAGAAAATCTGCATTGAGGAGAATGAATCGATCAAAACCTTAAGACTTTAAGATTTTAAGACTTTGCGCATTTATTAGCAAAGTTATTAGCGAAGGTGCAGGCTATATGGAGCAACAAGATCACAACGCATGCATGGAGTGATTCGCAAATTACTATTGCTTGGATACAGAACAAGCGCAGCAAAGATAAGTTCGTCAGAACTAGAGTGGAAGAAATCAATAAACAAATTCCCAATGTCAAATGGAATTACGTTAAATCGGAAGACAATCCAGCAGACGTTGCTTCAAGAGGGATATCACCGCAAGCTCTTAAAATCTGTGAAATTTGGTGGAGAGGGCCTAATTGTCTAGCTATAGATGCACAACACTGGTCAACTCAAAAGGAATCGGAAATTGTTGTAGTATCCACATTGATAGAATCCGAATATCTTCAAAATCATCTTTTATCGAAGTATTCATCGATCGACAAACTTCTTAGAGTAATGGCGTATGTATTACGCTTCATAACAAAGCTGAGAGGAAAGTCGCAGCAGCCGTCACATCTTACGGTGGAGGAATTAAAGCTAGCAAAGATTGCCTTGGTAAAGATACAACAACAGCTGGATTTTGGACACGAAGTCAGACTACTCATAAACAAAAGACCATTAGACCCAAAGAGTAAGTTACAGGCATTAAATCCGTTTTTGGATATTGATGGCGTACTTCGAGTTGGTGGACGATTGCAAAACGCAATGATGTAAAACATCCAATTATACTGTATAAGTCACATTTGACTTGGTTAATTGCAAAGATGCTCATAAAGAAACTCTGCATGGAGGAATTAACATTATGAGAACTTATATTCAGAGGGAGTTCTGGATATTTGGCATACAAAATTCCTTAAAGAAATATTTAAGGGAATGTATTGTATGCATACGATACAAGCAAGAGATATCCAGTCAACTGATGGGAAATTTACCAGTTTATCGAGTAACGGCTGATTACTCGTTTCTGGAATCTGGAATCGACTACGCCGGACCGTTCCAGATTCGCTGCTCAAAGGGAAGAGGTCAAAAAACGTATAAAGGATACATTTGTGTATTTGTTTGTATGGCAACAAAAGCGATACATCTGGAAGCTGTTAGCGAACTTTCGTCAGACAAATTCCTGGAGGCTCTTGACGGTTCTTTGCAAGACCAGGCAAGAGTGAGAACCTATACTCAGATAATGGAACAAACTTCGTGGGAGGTTCCAGAGTATTGAACAAAGAATTTGTAGCTGCCATTAAAAACAATAATGAGTTAGCACCTACACTAGAAAAATAAGGCATCAAGTGGCACTGTATTCCCACGGGAAGCCCACACATGGGAGGTTTATGGGAAGCCGGTGTAAAATCAATGAAGCATCACCTTAAACGAGTTATTGGTGAAAACAGCTTTACATATGAAGAATTGGCATCGCTGCTATGTCAAATCGAAGCAGTGCTAAACTCGCGTCCATTAACCACTGTAAGGAGGAAAACGAGGGTGAGGACATATTAACCCGGGTCATTTTCTGGTGGGAAGACCTCTAATTGGAGCTCCTGAACATTTTGACGAAAGTAAGACAATCAGCTCTTTGGATAGATGGAACGCATCAGAGGTGATTTTTGGAAGAAATGGAAAGAGGAGTATCTGGTGTCATTGCAGCAGCGAACCAAATGGCGCCAAGAAAAGCCAAATCTGAAGAAGGGACAGCTGGTTCTTATATAACATGAGAACACTCACCCCGCAAGATGGCGAATGGGAAGAATCATTAGTACGACTAAAGGACAAGATGATAAAGTCCGGGTAGTCACGGTTAAAACAAACGATGGGGAAGTAAAAAGATCGCTAGACAAGATCTGTCAACTTCCTGTCAGCGAAGCATCATAACGGAGTCAACGCATAAATGAGAGACGACTACTGGCCGTAAACTTTTCCCCCCGAGAATGTCTAAATATGTGTTAAGACATGATAAGTAGGCAAGCTATAAATATGTTCAATTTATGGGCTGCAGTAAACATGTCACAGGACAGCATAAGTGGCAACTACAGATAAGTGTCAAGTGGCCTATTGCCGAAGTGTCAAGAGATATGACCACGCGGGAGGTGATTAGCACGGTCATAGGCCTCAGAAATAGATGTAAGAATAAAACTCAGCTGCATTTACCAACGCAGATTGCGGCGTCTTACAAGCGCTGCATTATATAATTAGATGATAAGAACCTATGTAAGAATGAATAAAAGGCGAAGCCCTCGCAGCAGCGAGTCAGTTAGATTCAAGCACCCGAATTGAACTCATAAGTGTACGTACAAGTTTATAGTGTGAACATACACATTAAAGATTTTGAAATATTTTTAAAAATAATAAAAAACAAATGTGTATAAATAAATTTATTGTTGAGCATCAAGTGCACAAATAAAAGTAGTGTATATATATTACACATAATTAATTATCAACATAAATATAAATATGTAAAGGGTAGGTAATTCGAACGGGCGTGAATTTTTAATTATTATTTTATTTCATCATATTGCTACGAAATTGGCCACAACTCCAAATATGTAAATTCGTTTCTTCGATCAGAATTGATTTCGGCCCGAAAATCGTCTTCTAGCACAACACGCACACATATACGAGTTCTCGTCTCTTGTTTTTACTCACACAAGCAAGCAAATTCTATTTTTAGATTTGTTACGCTCTCAGCGTAAGCGAGCGGAAAGAGAGCAAATTTTGCCTTCACCAAAAAAGTGGGTGCATAGTGCCAAACCAATGTATGCCCTAATTAGATGCCCTAAAGTACATGACACATATATACTGCGACCCCAGAACTGCGGAGAACAACATGGACAACAAAGAATGTGTAAAACAAGTAATACAATGAACCCTATTTGCGAGGCAAAAATTATCAACACAGACGAGACAGTAGTGTGACCTGAACATCAATGGATCGTAATTATCAGCAAAAATCAAACAAGTGCTGAACCAAGTTGTGCTGAACCATTCCTCTTTGAAGGAGCGACAATAATAAACCATATAAACTGTTCCATATTTATAGAAGGAACCAAATACGATGACAGCGAGTTGTTCTACGAAGAAAGGGTTAAGTTATCACTACCTGCAACGCAGAATATATCAATAAATACAACAATGGAGGATCTAAGCCTGAACAAAATAGTACTTCACCTTCAGGAAAATAAACCCAAAATACTTGTAACGTGTAACGAATTAAAATGATGGAAGACTATAGTACCTGAACTTGCGGGTGCACGCTTTAGAGGCCGGCTCTAGCACATGGCGTTGGGTGTGGTGGTCTTGCTTGTACAGATATCTTTTCGTTACAGGGAATAATGAATAAGACCAAGAAATTGAGCGTGCTTACAACAACAACAAAATGAAGGAGCTAGTATACAAAATCGGAGGAAGCAAATTAATACTTTCGGAAGCGGACAGTTCTAGAATGGGAGGAAAGTTTGAGAATTTTGTCGCCTGCGAAGCACAGGTGGAATCGTGTTCGCGTATTGCCCTACCCTACCTAAGACCACTTTCCTTAAGAGCATAGCTCTAGTGGCCCCTACGTCCGGAGAAACATCAGCCGAGTCAGTATTTAAGTTTTAAGAAATTCATATTTTCAATATTAATAGTTACTTAATAATTAATAACAATATTTATATCTAAAAAATAAGTACATACTAAAGGAATCAAGTAAATATGGAAATACAAACTAGAGTAACTCAAAAGAATCTAAAGCAAGGTTTTTCTTAGTTGCGAGATCAGAAAAAGAAGGTTTAAGTCGATATTCGAGACCGTTACAATTAAAGAGTTAAAGTTACTAGCGGCTAAATATATTTAAGGGAAGGAACAAAGCATTCATTTAAATCTTCCATAATTTTTAGAGTTCTCTCTATAATCTTGTTCCATGAATTATTATTTTTTTTGGGTTTTATCGTTATAAAGAATCCTTAACGAGAAGAAAAATTAATTTTGTTTGAGAGTGAGCCGCGAGTAAATTCGGTTAGATTTTCTCCTTTCTTTTCTTTCTTTATATTTCAAACGGCTGCTCTCGCCACTCCATTAGCATTAATTGTTTATTAGCAGTGTGTATGAAATATATGATACTTGGCACGCCATAAAAATGATGACCTCCAGTTAAATTTTATCGGTGTACTACCGAATATTTCCAATAAGAAACTAAAGTTTTATTAATGAAACTCACTCAACTTTTCACTCCTCGGCGAAAGATGAATCTCCCGGCGCAGATGAGCTGAAACGAAATAGTGGCATTTTCCGCAAACACTTCGAGAAGGTATAATTTTGGATCACACGACTGCGAACAAACTCTCATGAATTCCTACTCGAAAATTCAAAGGAGCACTCACAGAAAATGAACTCTTCTAAAGAAATGACTAGCTTAGGTTAGCTTACCTACTATATAAAAATTTTAAGTACGAACGGGAATTCAATTCAAATGCAAGAAAAATTACAAAACGGCATGACTGAGTCTCCTACTCGAGTACATATTCTTATAGCTTATTGTTAAACTTAAATTACATACAAAAATTTAACTTCTTTCTCTCTCTACGTTCAAGATGGCGGTTCGGGAATTAATACATCCAAGTACAGGTTAGCTCAGATATTTAGCGTCTTCCCGCATAAATTCAGAATTTAGATCAACTTAAACTCAATATAGTTTTTAATTTTCTTTATGTCCATTTGGACTACCAATCGCGCTATAAATGTAACTTCCATTTGGGCACTGTGTATTCCGGACTAAATCCCGCTCAATTTTTCGCCTCTTTTAACCTCACTTTCGGAGTTGTTGCCTTTTGGCTATTTATTTAAACAATCCTCCTAGGGTCCCGGTTTAGAGCGGTTGAGGTCCTGCTACTGCGGCTGGTCCTTCGCTCCTCCTCGCTGGGAAGGCGCTCCACTTCACGGCCTGGCGTAGTTATCGTCTCTCCTTCTGCCCGCCGGTGGTGGCCCCGTAGAACTGTGGGACCAGGGCAGTGATGCGGATACGTAAAAGATGCCAAACGAAGATCCTCCTGCCTTCCATTTCAGCTGTGATTGTATTTCCCGCATCAAACCACAGTTCACCGTTTTCTGAAGTTTACTAACCTGTGATTGACCCAGTCGAAACTGGGGTCTGACGACAAGGCGGCGGTGAGATGGCTGCGCCAAACGACGATCTTTTCGGCCTCATATTGCCGGGAAACACACGCCGGACTTATCTCGCGCACCACTATTGTCGAAGAACCGCAGTACTACAATATTTCCCGTGACAAGAAAACACGTATGCCCGCAAGTTACAACTTTTCAAACGCACTTTCGGGGGCTGAGGAGTTACCACATCAGCAGTACCTACATCTACTCCCCCGCCCCCAAAACCTCCACGCCAAAACTGTTAGATCGTTGTTCTCTCTTACCACATCAGCAGTCTACGTCTTCTCCGCCGTCTCCCTAAAACCCTCACACCAGAGCTGCTAGTTCGTCGCACACTTATGTTGCAACTTTGTCGGCGGAAACAGCTCAGCAAATCGGAGACATTCCCCAAATCTGATGGGTCAGCAGATTCGCAATCACCAAGCATAGTATACATATATTATCATGTTCTTATATTAGATTGCAGTCTTAAGCTAACTTCTGAACAGAAAGCATTCTAGATATTGCCCTGTATAATTAAATTACTTAAATAATTAAACTACCCAACTGAGTATTTTTGGGAGACCTGGAAATTGTCTTACCTGCAGCTAACTGGTAAAAGGATTAACCGAAGTCGTCTGATTGCTAACCTGGTGTATCACTAGTATCATATTGTAACTCTCGCCTTAGCGCAAGAGCTGGAGTCCAACCACTAACGATACACTTTTGCAACTTCGTTTGCAAGAAGCCAGTGACCGAACACAATATCCAACAATATCCAATATCCAACGACAATATCCACGAGCGACAATAGGCCCCTCCACAAGCTAACTCACAGGGAAGTGCCGGGAAGAAGCCGCACTTTGCTAGCCAGCACCAGACACAGGTGCACTCTGCCCCAAGAAGCGACAGAGTAGCGCAACGAAACACGCCGGATCACATTGACGTTCGGAAATTCCCAGCCACAAAGTCTTGGTACTCATTCTGCAATTCCATGATAATTATTCTGTAACGATATATTACGATATCAGTGACATGTGCGGATGTTGCGGCTAGGAGACAGAGCAGAAGCGTTGGTAACAACCTGTTATTTGTGTGTTTTGATTAATACGTATTCGGAAAGGAGTTGCCTACCGCTAATTATAGTAAATAAAGGATGTAAAAGCAATTATACTAAGAAATGTAATAAAAATTTGCCAAGTGGCTATGAACAATAAAAGGTAATAAAACTTATGCCAAGTGGCTACAAATAATGAAAAATATAAAAAGTTCCGAGTAAACCGCAAGCAGGGGTGGTTTGAGACCCTCTATGGTCCTAGACGGAATCGGCTGTTCCATAAAGAATTTCGAAAAATTGTCTATGCAGGTAAGGAAGTATTTCTTATCCGTCGAGAAAATCTCGATGTGCAATATTTCCCCTACATAGGTTGGGACTGGTGTCTCGCTGTGCTCCTGTTTTCTCGGATGTGACAGACATTTCGTCTGTGGAGCAAGTTTGTAAAATATCGGCTATCTCGCTTATTTTGTCATCTTTTGGAAGTAGTACTCGGAGAGTACCTGCTTCACGTTTTCTTAGGCCGACCTGTGAGCTCTGTTGTGCTCAGCGGTGAGGATTTCTTTTCTTTCCTCGACCGCGAAAATGTCGGTGACCCTATTCTTACAGTGCCAAAACTTTGTGGCTGGGAATTTCCGAACGTCAATGGGATCCGGCGTGTTTCGTCGAGCCACTCTGTCGCTTCTTGGGGCAGAGTGCACCTGTGTCCGGTGCTGGCTAGCAAAGTGCGGCTTCTTCCCGACACTTCCCTGTGAGTTAGCTTGTGGAGGGGCCTGTTGGCGCTCCTGCACTTTTGGATATTGTCTTCGGTCACTGACTTCTTGCAAACGAAGTTGCTTGCACAGGACGTGTCGTACGACATAGTGGCTTTGGTAAGCAAGGTGTGCTTTAGCTCTTTGCGAGGTCGGATGCAATTTTTTGACGCGCCGGTGTCTAAAAGGAAATTCTTTGTTACCCATGCTACTCTTCGTCGAAAAAAATTGACGTAGTCAGAATCAAACTCGGCTATGGCATCGTCGTCTATTTTCGATTCCGCTTAGAAGGAGGCGGCGGCATATGCTCCTATCTTTTCTTCCGCATCCTGCGTAATGAAGTTAATTTTTTGCTGATTCCTCACGGCGCCTGTGCGCTCAGAGGTGGCTGGTCTTATATTCTGGTAGCCATTTGCCTGGGTCGGCTGCAGCAATTTAGAAAATAAGGGATCGTCCTCCATAGGCTCTGGTGTGCCATTGTTTTGGTAATTTTTGACATTTTGCGGGTCGGCCTTATGCTGCCTATTGAAATACGGATGTTTGGTATTATAAGGTGGTGGGTCATGGGGGTCGTACTTGTCAAGTTGACGACCCTGCGCTTTTGCAGTAGGTTTGTGATCTTTGTCTTCCTGACATTTTACAAAACTGGCTGCAAAAACGTACCTCTCATGGTTAGATTCCACTTCGTGCGCTAAAGCCTGACATGTCTAAAGACGGCATGTCTTTCGGCTTTGCCGCGAATAGCACTTCAGTGAGGTTGCGTTTAAGTCCCGAGATGAAAATACGCAATGCGTCCTCTCGGAATTTTTCACACAATATTTTTGCCGTCGATGGATCGTGAGACATATGAGCTTTATTTGTGAGTAAGGTGAGTTTTTTCTCGACCTCATCAGGGTCATGTTTTTTCCCTGTCTAAAGTGCTCATGTCTGGCTTAATCACGTGCATTAGACGCTTGTTACTGTAAGTGAAATCGAGCCGATAGCATCGAAATTCAGTACAGTGCCAAACGAGGATAAAACGTTATCGGCCCCGCCCCTAATGGCGAGAGGTGCCGTTGAAAATTTTAAATATGCGATATGCAGCTATCGCCGCTTGTCGCAACGAAACATATGATTCCTGTGACCCCGAGAATTCAGGCAAATATTTACCGGCTTCTAAAGTCACGCTACATGGAGAATTATTAGTTATATCTATAGGTTCGTGGTTGGCTCAGCCACGGCTGGGGTGGGCACGACATGTGCTGCTGCCGACTCGCTGGCCAGCTCCTGACTTTTCTGACGCATTTCATTTTGTGCGAGTTCGTTTTTGGCGGCCTCCTCCGCTAAAGTATTGGCCACAATTGCCTGTATTACGGTTTTGAGCTGTTCTGGATCTATCGCCATTGCAGGGGGATTCGTGGTTACCGTCTTAGAGGGGAGCTTGATGTTCGCTATCGGAGTATGTGGAGTGTGGTTTATTATTCCTACACTCTGAGAATCCGGGCTGCATGAGCAGTCCAACTCGCTTAGGTATGCAAAAGCTGCCTGTGTGGGTGGCAGTTGACCAAAGACAAACAAACAATAAATAAAGACAAAGGCTGCAGCGTCGTATGAAAATATAATACTACAATAATAAATGAAAAGCGAACGTACGCGCTGTTATAAAAAATAAGTATATGTTTTTGTTTTTATTCACATTGATTTCTGTTGAAAATATATTTTTTGTTCAAAATACTTTCTGTAGAAAATCATTTTTTGTTCAAAATAATTTGTGTTGAAAAAATTTTTTTGTTTAAAATAATTTTTGTTGGAAATAATTTTATTTTCACTGTAACGTTGATTAACAATATATGTTTTTAACGCTTCTGTGCATCGGTTTACGACACTTAGTCGGAGTTGACGAGCTGTCGCTCTTTATTCTGGTAAATGCAAATTCAAACTGAAACTTAAAATGATTCTTAAAGCTAGCAAAGACTCACAGCGGCGAGTCTACATTAAATACATTAAGGTGGGAAAAAAAGGCACATAATAAAATATAAACCGCAAAGTCAATCAAAATTTGAAAGTTAATATTTCCTCAGCGCGTCGGTTGAAATATTTTAAATTTTATAATAATAACACATTAATATAGTATACGAAATATATAGATGCTTTAATTATTATAGAGATGCATAATCACTTTTTGCAGTGTAATGCCTTTTTATTAAAACCGAAAAAATATTTAAATATTTTTATGTATTAAAGGCGGCTTGAAGGGTGAATTTACGTGTTGAAGCTCACTTACATACTTTAGTGTCGTGGGTTCTGTTAGTTGGGTGCCAATTATTATATATGGAAATCCTATAGATTGAATAATTAAATCGTTTGGTTTCCGTGAGGTCCCACGCAGCAGTCCGTGATTGGCGGGCTTGCCGATTTTGCGGGATGATGGATGTATTTCGCCAAGTGGGTGTTCTTCTCGATTTCCCACGCAGATGTCTTTGCACCAAGAGTGCAAGGTGTAAATCTAAACGTAGAGTTAGGACGATTCGAACGACTTCTGGCCTTGAGACTCAGATAGCGTGATAATAAAAAGATATAACGGCGAATCGTCGGACTTTCGGTATATGAGCTTGTGCTCTTTATTGAATGAGTAAAAAATTTCGTCTATTAGCTTTCAAAGCGAACGGTCGTGTTTTTTTTTTTTTTTGCGCCCCGGTTTTTATTTTGTGTTTGTCAAACCCGTCTTTGTGTTTTGTTTACTCTCCCTTTTTGTGCGTTGTTCGCAGTGGTGTTTGGTGTTATTTTTTGCATGCACATAAACTGCACTTTTCGCTCTCACTCTCTCTCTCTTTCGCTCTCCCACACAAAAGTCTAGGGAGGGAGATACTATTTTCAGAAAAGAAAATAGAAATAAATGAACTCCCTGATTCACTAAGCACGAAGTAGCTAATGACAACGCGGTAACATTTGCAACAAACAAACAGGATGCAGAGGACGCATCCACAATTGACACCAAATTTAACCAAATATCTGAGATCGAAAATACCATAAACAACAATCTTTGGCAACAAATAGCCAACAACAATGATATAATCATAAATTTTAATAACATTTTCAAACACTTTTATAAGGAACAGGAAAAGATTGAAGAATATATTAATAACTTTAAGAATAGCATTTCGAAGGAATTAGTAGTAGAAGACAAAAGAGTTAGAACTTTACAAATATTAAATATAATAAAGAACAATTTAGACGTTTTGCAGAACCATATACACGATATAGCAGAAAGTATATTATTGGCCAAATTCAATATAATTCCAAACTTTATCTTACCAATTGACGAGTTAAGATATATTGCACAGACTTTCAAACTTCAAAATTTCTCAATCAATTCAGAAAAGCATATTTACAGACTACTCAAAATAGAGATAGAATCCGAACAAACTAAAATTATATTTCACATTAAAATTCCAATATTTGAAAAATACACTTTTACATTTAATTAAGTTACCAATTAATGGCACAAATTTTCTCACTCTACATAAATTTATATTATATGATGATAAATTTAATTATATGATAAGTTTTCAAGAAAAATGCCCTAAAGTACATGGCACATATATACTGCGATTTGCGAGGCAAAAGTTATCAACACAGACGAGACAGTAGTGTAACCTGAGCATCAATGGATCGTAATTATCAGCAAAAATCAAACAAGTGCTGAACCAAGTTGTGCTGAACCATTCCTCATTGAAGGAGCGACAATAATAAACCATATAAACTGTTCCATATTTATAGAAGGAACCAAATACGATGACAGCGAGTTGTTCTACGAAGAAAGGGTTAAGTTATCACTACCTGCAACGCAGAATATATCAATAAATACAACAATGGAGGATCTAAGCCTGAACAAAATAGTACTTCACCTTCAGGAAAATAAACCCAAAATACTTGTAACGTGTAACGAATTAAAATGATGGAAGACTAGAGTACCTCTACTTGCGGGTGCACGCTTTAGAGGCCGGCTCTAGCTCATGGCGTTGGGTGTGGTGGTCTTGCTTGTACAGATATCTTTTCGTTACAGGCAATAGTGAATAAGACCAAGAAATTGAGCGTGCTTACAACAACAACAAAATGAAGGAGCTAGTATACAAAATCGGAGGAAGCAAATTAATACTTTCGGAAGCGGACAGTTCTAGAATGGGGGGAAAGTTTGAGAATTTTGTCGCCTGCGAAGCACAGGTGGAATCGTGTTCGCGTATTGCCCTACCCTACCTAAGACCACTTTCCTTAAGAGCATAGCTCTAGTGGCCCCTACGTCCGGAGAAACATCAGCCGAGTCAGTATTTAAGTTTTAAGAAATTCATATTTTCAATATTAATAGTTACTTAATAATTAATAACAATATTTATATCTAAAAAATAAGTACATACTAAAGGAATCAAGTAAATATGGAAATACAAACTAGAGTAACTCAAAAGAATCTAAAGCAAGGTTTTTCTTAGTTGCGAGATCAGAAAAAGAAGGTTTAAGTCGATATTCGAGACCGTTACAATTAAAGAGTTAAAGTTACTAGCGGCTAAATATATTTAAGGGAAGGAACAAAGCATTCATTTAAATCTTCCATAATTTTTAGAGTTCTCTCTATAATCTTGTTTCATGAATTATTATTTTTTTGGGTTTTATCGTTATAAAGAATCCTTAACGAGAAGAAAAATTAATTTTGTTTAAGAGTGAGCCGCGAGTAAATTCGGTTAGATTTTCTCCTTTCTTTTCTTTCTTTATATTTCAAACGGCTGCTCTCGCCACTCCATTAGTATTAATTGTTTATTAGCAGTGTGTATGAAATATATGATACTTGGCACGCCATAAAAATGATGACCTCCAGTTAAATTTTATCGGCGTACTACCGAATATTTCCAATAAGAAACTATAGTTTTATAAATGAAACTCACTCAACTTTTCACTCCTCGGCGAAAGATGAATCTCCCGGCGCAGATGAGCTGAAACGAAATAGTGGCATTTTCCGCAACCACTTCGAGAAGTTATAAATTTGGATCACACGACTGCGAACAAACTCTCATGAATTCCTACTCGAAAATTCAAAGGAGCACTCACAGAAAATGAACTCTTCTAAAGAAATGACTAGCTTAGGTTAGCTTACCTACTATATAAAAATTTTAAGTACGAACGGGAATTCAATTCAAATGCAAGAAAAATTACAAAACGGCATGACTGAGTCTCCTACTCGAGTACATATTCTTATAGCTTATTGTTAAACTTAAATTACATACAAAAATTTAACTTCTTTCTCTCTCTACGTTCAAGATGGCGGTTCGGGAATTAATACATCCAAGTACAGGTTAACTCAGATATTTAGCGTCTTCCCGCATAAATTCAGAATTTAGATATACTTAAACTCACTATAGTTTTTAATGTGGGACCAGGGCAGTGATGCGGATACGTAAAAGATGCCAAGCGAAGACCCTCCTGCCTTCCATTTCAGCTGTGATTGTATTTCCCGCATCAAACCACAGTTCACCGTTTTCTGAAGTTTACTAACCTGTGATTGACCCAGTCGAAACTGGGGTCTGACGACAAGGCGGCGGTGAGATGGCTGCGCCAAACGACGATCTTTTCGGCCTCATATTGCCGGGAAACACACGCCGGACTTATCTCGCGCACCACTATTGTCGAAGAACCGCAGTACTACAATATTTCCCGTGACAAGAAAACACGTATGCCCGCAAGTTACAACTTTTCAAACGCACTTTCGGGGGCTGAGGAGTTACCACATCAGCAGTACCTACATCTACTCCCCCGCCCCCAAAACCTCCACGCCAAAACTGTTAGATCGTTGTTCTCTCTTACCACATCAGCAGTCTACGTCTTCTCCGCCGTCTCCCTAAAACCCTCACACCAGAGCTGCTAGTTCGTCGCACACTTATGTTGCAACTTTGTCGGCGGAAACAGCTCAGCAAATCGGAGACATTCCCCAAATCTGATGGGTCAGCAGATTCGCAATCACCAAGCATAGTATACATATATTATCATGTTCTTATATTAGATTGCAGTCTTAAGCTAACTTCTGAACAGAAAGCATTCTAGATATTGCCCTGTATAATTAAATTACTTAAATAATTAAACTACCCAACTGAGTATTTTTGGGAGACCTGGAAATTGTCTTACCTGCAGCTAACTGGTAAAAGGATTAACCGAAGTCGTCTGATTGCTAACCTGGTGTATCACTAGTATCATATTGTAACTCTCGCCTTAGCGCAAGAGCTGGAGTCCAACCACTAACGATACACTTTTGCAACTTCGTTTGCAAGAAGCCAGTGACCGAACACAATATCCAACAATATCCAATATCCAACGACAATATCCACGAGCGACAATAGGCCCCTCCACAAGCTAACTCACAGGGAAGTGCCGGGAAGAAGCCGCACTTTGCTAGCCAGCACCAGACACAGGTGCACTCTGCCCCAAGAAGCGACAGAGTAGCGCAACGAAACACGCCGGATCACATTGACGTTCGGAAATTCCCAGCCACAAAGTCTTGGTACTCATTCTGCAATTCCATGATAATTATTCTGTAACGATATATTACGATATCAGTGACATGTGCGGATGTTGCGGCTAGGGACAGAGCAGAAGCGTTGGTAACAACCTGTTATTTGTGTGTTTTGATTAATACGTATTCGGAAAGGAGTTGCCTACCGCTAATTATAGTAAATAAAGGATGTAAAAGCAATTATACTAAGAAATGTAATAAAAGTTTGCCAAGTGGCTATGAACAATAAAAGGTAATAAAACTTATGCCAAGTGGCTACAAATAATGAAAAATATAAAAAGTTCCGAGTAAACCGCAAGCTGGGGTGGTTTGAGACCCTCTATGGTCCTAGACGGAATCGGCTGTTCCATAAAGAATTTCGAAAAATTGTCTATGCAGGTAAGGTATTTCTTATCCGTCGAGAAAATCTCGATGTGCAATATTTCCCCTACATAGGTTGGGACTGGTGTCTCGCTGTGCTCCTGTTTTCTCGGATGTGACAGACATTTCGTCTGTGGAGCAAGTTTGTAAAATATCGGCTATCTCGCTTATTTTGTCATCTTTTGGAAGTAGTACTCGGAGAGTACCTGCTTCACGTTTTCTTAGGCCGACCTGTGAGCTCTGTTGTGATCAGCGGTGAGGATTTCTTTTCTTTCCTCGACCGCGAAAATGTCGGTGACCCTATTCTTACAGTGCCAAAACTTTGTGGCTGGGAATTTCCGAACGTCAATGGGATCCGGCGTGTTTCGTCGAGCCACTCTGTCGCTTCTTGGGGCAGAGTGCACCTGTGTCCGGTGCTGGCTAGCAAAGTGCGGCTTCTTCCCGGCACTTCCCTGTGAGTTAGCTTGTGGAGGGGCCTGTTGGCGCTCCTGCACTTTTGGATATTGTCTTCGGTCACTGGCTTCTTGCAAACGAAGTTGCTTGCACAGGACGTGTCGTACAACATAGTGGCTTTGGTAAGCAAGGTGTGCTTTAGCTCTTTGCGAGGTCGGATGCAATTTTTTGACGCGCCGGTGTCTAAAAGGAAATTCTTTGTTACCCATGCTACTCTTCGTCGAAAAAAAAACTCGGCTATGGCATTGTCGTCTATTTTCGATTCCGCTTAGGAGGAGGCGGCGGCATATGCTATACGGAAAGTTATATGCGGCGATTCGGTTCCCACCCCAACACCCTGGCGAGAAGGCTTATCCATCCCCCGAGAAAAAGAAGGCTGAAAAGATTCCAACCACATGATCACCCATCGAAATAAATATAAATATTTTTTCAAAACAAATCAATTAAATATTGTTAGAGTAGCTTAATTTGTAAAGTAATGTATATTTCGGCGCATACTTTTGTAAGCTAGTGTATGTGCTAGAATATTCCACAAGAATAGTAATTTCACCATTTTGGGAAATCATTGGTATTTCATCATATTGCATTATTGCATACTGCGTTGCTATTGGTCGGCTGAGTGTGGTCGCTGTCACCGAGTGTGGTTCGAAGGTTAGCACGGAGAAGAAGTGAGTGACACAAATTAATTGTGTGTAGACCTTCGGTGCCTTCGAAACTCGCTGCGTGAAATGGAAAGTAATAATTGTGCTCCGACATATATATTGGTATGCCTATGCTGTAGAATTGTATGTAAAACCTGGTAAAGCTGCCACATAGGTGGCAGTAAACTTGTTTAAATCCAATTAATAAGATTTAAAAAATAAATTTTTTTCCCCAATATCTATCAATATCCCAGAAAAATTTGGAGTTAGCATTCACACTAGCTGAGTCGAATAACAAGATGCGTAACGTCTTACGGTTTTTTGGGACATAATTTTTTCGTCGTGGCTCTAGAGGTGGCTCTGGGCTCTCTCGAACTTTTGTTCAATAGCGAGAGAGCGGAGCACATCTATGCACACATATACACGTTCTCGTCTATTATAGCGAGAGAGCGGAGCACATCTATGCACACATATACACGTTCTCGTCTATTGTTTTTCCTCGCACAAGCAAGCAAATTCTATTATACGATTTCTTACGCTCTCAGCGTAAGCGAGCGGACAGAGGGCAATTTTGGCCGTCACCGAAAAAGTGTCTGCATAGTGCAAAACTAATGTATGGCCGTTAGGACGCATCTTGTTATTCTAGTATCTTTGGTCTGGCGACTCGATTATAGCAATCTCTCTTGTTCTTGTAGTGTAATATATTTTTTTAGTAGCCAAACAAGGTTCATGTTTCAATTAGCGTGGAAATTCTGTTCTTGATTATTTAATTCTGTCTAAATAAACGCTTCGAGTTGGGCTTTGTTAATGGTGTCTCTTTGGAGCTTTTCTGGCTCTTCCCCGCTATTACCACCCAACCCGCTTTTATTTTCCCTTTATGAGAACGAGAATATCATAAGGCCACTAGCTGGGTAACAGACTCAAGTTATTGTGAGGCCGAATATTTTAATTCGACAAAAATTAATTTAGCTTTGATACATTTATATTACCAACCGGATGCTTGGCGTCCGATAAAATTTTTTTTCAGAGACGGCTTAAATTATTTTATTTAAATTGTACGTTCTTTAATTTATGTGTAATTTGTATGGATTCTATTTGTTTATTATTTCCGTGTATGTTTGATAAATTTGAATTTGATAAATTTTTCAAAAATGTATTTACGTTGGGTGCAAATTATATGTAAGGGTGTGGAGGTTTAATTACCAACGTGGCCGGCTGCACTGCAGGAGTTCGAAGATCTTCTTCTCCGGGTTGTGCGCTGTCCGACTTTTTGTTAGCTTAGCTTAGTTTGGAGAGGGAGAGAGATGACATTGGATACATATTTAAGATAAGAGCCGATAAAAAGGCGCAGATGAGGTGCCGTACAACATAATTATGCTTACAATGTAAGGCGAAACGAACCAGGTACCTCAAAAGCGTCGCCAGTTAACATGTTCTTCCTGAACATTGCTGCTGCGACAAACAATGAGGAGAGGCACCTTTACAATGAGGTAAAGGCACTATGTCATATGAGAGTACTTATTGAGCCTCTCCGCAAGAGTAACGCTATTGTCCAGTGCCACAGCCGCAGCCGGACAAGGGCGTCTAGGAGTACACTTCAGCGCTCGACGGATGCTAGCAGCAGCATTGAAGCCATCCTGCAGACGCTAAATAAAAACATAATTCATTGCGCTCGATTCAAGAGAAGGAGATGGAATTAATGATGATGATGATGAAGCAACAGCAACAACAGTCACAGCAGCAGGGCCAGATTATCAATCTGCTCACTGCTCTCCAAGCGCGTCAAGCGCCATAATAATGCCGCTGCGCTTCCTAGTGTGGAACGCCGACGGCGTATCCACGAAGTTGCCTGAAGTAGAGTGCTTCGTGCGACGTCACGAAATCGATGTATTACTGCTCAGCGATACACACTGCAAGGGGGCAGAGACGACTAAGCTATTCGGATTTGTAGCCTACACTGCCAATGACCCGAGAGGTGGCAACGCCAAAGGCGGAGCAGCTATCTTAATTAAATCTAGCCTTGCCCACTTTCCGCTAACACCAATAGCCACTGCCAAGGTGCAACTTGCGCCGGCGGTTATTGAAACGGCACTTGGTCCTATAAGCTTTGGAGCGGTCTACTGCCCACCGAGATTTGCATGGACTACGGACGAGTTTAAGGACATTTTGGAAGAGTACCAGACGAAGTTCATTGTTGCAGGCGATTGGAACGCGTCCCACTGGCTCTGGGGTCCGGGTAGGAGCAACCAAAGAGGCATTGCATTAGCAGTAGAGGCTCACCAGGGTGCATCGATTTTGCACTGACAAAGGGTGTGCTGGGCATCCACGCTAACATAAGTGCGGTTGTTGAGCTTAGCTCCGACCACCTGCCTCTGGTAATAACGCTGGACGCGGGGGCAACATCCTACCCTAAGATGGAGCGGCTTATCACTAGGCGTACTAACCTGGAGGTATTCCAATCGCAACTGGAGTCCACACTGCCCCTCAACACTGCCTTAAACTCTGGACAGGACGTTGATGATGCTATCGAACTGCTCACCAACAATATCAAGGCAGCAGCTAGATTGGCAACTCGCAGAATATCTCGGCAGCCCGCGGCAGATCGAATCCCAATACCCAGGGAGATCCTGATGCTTATAGCTGAGAAGAGGCGCTTACGCACGAGGTGGATGAGGTCTCGTCACCCGTTGGACAAAACGGAATGGAATCGAGCGCTGAGTAGGCTCCGATGCGCGTTGGTGATGCACAAAGCCGCATGGTTCGACGAAAGGCTTGCCAATACTGGAGTCGAAAGCGAAGCGACGCATTCTTTGTGGAAGGCCACGCGCGCAATCAAAAGGCGTTGCACGAGGAAGGCGCCTCTAGTCGATAGCAACGGGACATGGTGTCGGACCGACTTGGGACAAGCGGAGGTATTCGCTGCGCACCTCGCCGAGCGATTTCAACCATTCAAGCTTGCCAGCCTGCAACAGGTTGAAGAAACTCAGGACCAGCTGAACCAAGCGCTTCAAATGGATATACCAATCACGCCGTTTGAACCCTGCGAGATATCCGACGTCATTGTGCGCCAGAGTAACAACAAAGCACCAGGACATGACGTCATCTGCAACGCCACATTGAAGGCCCTGCCCAGACAACGTTGGTTTTCAACGCTATTGTGAGGTTGCAATACTTCCCTTATCAGTGGAAGCTCGGGATAATCTCCATGATCCACAAACCTGGCAAGCCGGAAAGGGAGCCCGCCTCCTACCGGCCGATCAGTCTCCTCCCTTCAATTTCGAAGGTGTTTGAGAGACTGATTGCTGTCCGGATTGTAAGGATTATGGAAGCCCGGGGGATTACCCCTGAGCACCAGTTCGGTTTCCGTGCTGGCCACTGTACTGTCGAGCAGCTCGTCGAGCAAATTCTGACTGCCTACGATAGTAAGGAATATTGTAACAGCCTCTTCTTGGACATTCGAGAAGCGTTTGATCGAGTGTGGCACATTGGACTTCAACTGAAAATCAAGCAGACGCTGCCTGCTCCATATTTTGGGTTGCTAAAATCGTACCTGGAAGGAAGGAGGTTCGCTGTGCGCTTTCATTCAACAATTTCCACCGAGCACAACGTGGCAGCTGGTGTTCCACAAGGTAGTGTCCTCGGCCCCCTGCTCTACTGCCTGTATAGCTACGACATGCCGCAGCCGGATGTAAGCCTTTACAGGAAATCTATGCTGGCCACATTTGCCGATGACGTGTGCGTCACCTACAGGTCCCGATGAGAGCACGACGCAGCCGATGGTATCCAGGGTTTTGCATACCGGTTCTCGGAATGGGCAAGACGTTGGAACATTGGCATCAATAGCACTAAATCCAACAACGTCTGCTTTACTTTAAAGCGGAGAACGCCACCGCCCGTCTACATCGAGGAAGCTCCCGTACCACAGCCGAACGCAGCAAAGTACCTTGGAGTGCTTCTGGATCGAAGACTCACATTTTCCAAGCATGTGACCGACATCAGAACGCGCCTACGTGCTAAGGTGGCGAAGCACTACTGGCTACTTTGTTCGCGCAGTAAATTGTCGCTATCCAACAAGCTGACAATTTACAAACAGATCTTAGCACCAAACTGGAAGTATGGGTGCCAGATCTGGGGCTTGGCATGCGATAGCCAAATCAAAAGAATCCAGGCTATTCGAAATAAGGTAGCAAGACTCATCACCGGATGCGAGTGGTTTGTTCGAAACACCACTTTGCACAGAGCACCTGAAACTAGCAACGGTATTTGACGAAATAAACAAGCACTCGAGCAGATACCATGACAGGCTGGAGCGCCACAGAAATCGACTGGCCAGCGCTCTAAACAGATCTCGCCCACCAAGTAGGCTCAATAGAAGGCAACCGAGGGATCTCATTACCCGATCTCCTTTGACAAGGGTCCGCAGAAGCTGACGCTTATCTTAAATCCTATTTGTTATATGTGATTGTTATGTAATTGTAGAAATTACTGTAAATTTTGAAAAAGCTAACTATAGTTAGCCGGCGAGCCCAAATGGGCTGAATTAATAGATAAGAAGGACGCAAAGGGGCTGCAAGACTTCCCCGTATGCCTTAATAAATAAATTAAAAAAAAATAAAAATAAAAAAAACTCCTCTATCCATTTCTTCCAAAAATCACCTCTGATGCGTTCCATCTATCCAAAGAGCTGATTGTCTTACTTTCGTCAAAATGTTCAGGAGCTCCAATTAGAGGTCTTCCCACCAGAAAATGACCCGGGTTAATATTTCCTCACCATCGTTTTCCTCCTTACAGTGGTTAATGGACGCGAGTTTTCTTCGATTTGACATAGCAGGGATGCCAATTCTTCATATGTATAGCTGTTTTCACCAATAACTCGCTTAAGGTGATGCTTCATTAATTTTACACCGGCTTCCCATAAACCTCCCATGTGTGGGCTTCCCGGGGGAATACAGTGCCACTTGATGCCTTATTTTTCTAGTGTAGGTGCTAACTCATTATTGTTTTTAATGGCAGCTACAAATTCTTTGTCCAATACTCTTGAAGCTCCCACGAAGTTTGTTCCATTATCTGAGTATAGGTTCTCACTCTTGCCTGGTCTTGCAAAGAACCGTCGAAGAGCCTCCAGGAATTTGTCTGTCGAAAGATCGCTAACAGCTTCCAGATGTATCGCTTTTTTTGTCATACAAACAAATACACAAATGTATCCTTTATACGTTTTTTGACCTCTTCCCTTTAAGCAGCGAATCTGGAACGGTCCGGCGTAGTCGATTCCAGATTCCAGAAACGAGTAATTTTACAGCATAGGCATACCAATATATACATAACTTATACATTACAAATTAAGTTATTCTAACAATATTTAATTGATTTCTTTTCCATGATTAAATAATTATAATAATCTCGATGGGAGATCATGTGGGTGGTATCTTTTTAGCCTTCTTTTTTTTGGGGGATGGATAAGCCTTCTCGCCAGGGTGTTGGGGTGGGAACCTAGTCGCCGCATATAACTTTCCGCATGGGTCCTCAATACCTATCTTTGGAATATTAAGATCTCTTTCTATTTCTCTGGTTCTCATGTACCAAGGGGAGTTACATAGTGATCTAACTACTTTACTTTGAGCAACTCTTATTTTATTCAGATTAGTTCTGTCCGTAATTCCGTATATTTGCAACACATACTTCCAAATTGGGGTCAGGATAGATTTATACAGGCGAACTTTATTTGCCAATGAGAGTTTGTTTCTCGGCGATAAGAGCCTCGACATTTTTGCAGCCTTTGAAAGTACTGCTTGCTTGATCATAGTCGTATGCCTTTGTAGGCCCCTGGTTGCATCACTTATGCTAGTACTCCTGACATCTGCGTAGGTAGCAATAAGAAGGTTTTCGTATTCAACTTCTGTACAGCACCAGGAATCCGGCATTTCAGAAGTATACAGCGAATAAAGAGTCGGGCTTAAAACACTGCCTTTGGGTACGCCTGCTGAGATTGTACGCTTAGTCTATTTGTCGCCATCGACAACCACACTGAACTGTCTGTTCGATAGAAAGCTTTTGATAAGAAGAAATAGCTGTGGCGTCAAAATGGTCTTAAGCTTACTTAGAAGACCATCGTGCCAAACTCTATCAAAGGCTTGTTGTATATCCATGAATACAGCTGTTGTATACATCTTGTCCTCCATTGCCTCCTAGCGCGATTAGAAGACTAATGGGCCTATATGCATCTACTTCAGTGGGTTGCTTTCCAGGCTTCGGAATGATCGTTATGATTGCTGATTTCCATTTGCTTGGAAAGAGTCCCAGCCTTAGAGCGCTATTGAACAATAGGACTAAGAAAAGTACAGCTTTGATGGGAAGGAGTTTGAGCGTCCTGTTATCTAGGAGGTCCTCACCAGGCGATTTTTTAGGTTTGAGCTTTTTGACCGGCGTTACTAACTCTTCCAAGTTAACAGGGTTTGTGGGAAGGGCCATTTGAAAAGGTTGGTCCAAGAGTGTTTGCACCCTTTTTCGGTGTTCTGCCGGAGTAAGATTCAATGGCTTAAATCTATCCTCTAAGCTGTTTGCAAAGATATCGGCCTTCTCCTGACTGGAGCCGCACCAACCACCATCCGGATTTCTGATGGAAGCCTTTGGAATAACTTGTCTTTTAAGGTTATTCGTGAGTTTCCACAGCGAGTAGTTAGTCGATGCATCAGGACTTGTATTTTCCAGCATTTGGTCAAAGTGTTCTTGTTTGTTTTTCACCAGAACTTTGTTAAGACGATTTGATATCCTTTAGTAAATGTTGTGGGCGCGTGCGTCTCCTGTTCTGGAAAATTCTCGTCTAGCTCTTCGTTTGAGATGTATGAGGATATACAACTGCGTCTACTCTGGGTAGGAGAATTTCTGCTTCCTGGTGTAGCAAGTGTCGCAGCCACGTGAATTTTGTCCATGAACATCACTATAGCATCTTCGATGTCTTCTGGATAATTTATGTCCATGTTTAGGTTAATGCTTTTGTCTAGGACATTCCTAAATGTTTCGACAGAGGAGCCGGGAGCTAGTAAAGATTTCTTTCTAGATTTATATTGGGGAGTGTGGCTTAATGTTGCTACTATAGGTAGGTGATCAGAAGATAGATCGTATTTTGTTTTAATTGAAAGTTTATTTATTGGCATTTACGATAAAAAAGTTCAAAGCTGTTGGCGTCAGATGAGTAAAAGGGAGGTTCACCTGTAGCTAGAACTTCGCTGGAACTAGTTATTATGGCCTCTTGTAGTCGTTTTGCTCGACTGCATGCCCTTAGGTTGCCCCACCATGGGTGCTTAGTGATGTGATCAGTAGCTGATCAAAGTCGGTTTTAGTCCAACGCTTATTTGGAGGAAGATATTGAGAAGCTATTTTGATAATACCACCACTTGTTGGTACATTGAGACTGGTGACTTGTAAATCAGTGCACATTGTTGATATATTTTGACTATGGCGAATATTGGCTTTGATGAAGATTGCAGAACCGTCTTTTGCGGTGTTACTTGGATGATTGGCATAATATGGAAGATTGTAATCCAGTTGGGACTCCTCTTCCAAGCAAAATAAATTGCAATAATACTTTGCAAGTAGAAGAGTCATATGAAGCACCATGTAGGAATTTGATTGGTTGTTTAATGTACGTTATGTTAAGTACACGACCGGATTTAGGTACATCGAAAGGTATCTTAAGTCTATATACTAACTACAATAATAGGGAATTATGGCAATGTCTTAAAAGAATTTTAAGATATCTAAAGGGAACTGTCAATTTAAAGTTATCATTTAAAAGGAATTTGAAAATAAATAAAATTCTTATGGGGTATGTTGATTCTTATTGGGCCAGAAATGAGACTGGCAGAAGAAGTACTACAGGGTATACATTTAAAATGTTTAAAAATTGTTCAATTTGTTGGAGTACTATGAAACAAAAATCTGTTGCTGCTTCATCTACCGAAGGTGAATATATGGCCTTCTTCAAAGGAG
This sequence comes from Drosophila sechellia, assembly GCF_004382195.2. Classification (NCBI taxonomy): domain Eukaryota; kingdom Metazoa; phylum Arthropoda; class Insecta; order Diptera; family Drosophilidae; genus Drosophila; species Drosophila sechellia. Next base: position 69,731 of record NW_022611043.1, read on the forward strand.
TAAGGGAAGCATTATGGGTAAAATCATTAACAAATGAAATGAAATTAGAATTAAATGGTCCAATAGTTATTTTCGAGGATAACCAAGGTTGTATAAGCATAGCCAATAATCCCACTTGCCACAAGAGAACTAAGCACATAGATATCAAATATCATTTTACCTGAGAACAAATTGAAAACAAACTAATTTGTGTTAAGTACCTTTCCACAGATTAACAACTGGCTGATATTTTGACAAAGCCACTACCAACTGCCAGGTTCACTGCACTGCGAGGCCAACTGGGGCTAACCGAATCTGAATGAGCAAAATGAATTTTTATATGAAGTTTGAATCTTTTTTATAAATATAACCATAATCAAACCAAAACAATTACTAGTCTAACTATTACTATGTTTATTTAAGTGAATCTTGTTAAATTTTTATTTGATTGAACTAATTGGGTTTTACTGGGTTTCCCCAATTCTTTGCAGCAAATGCTGGTTCAATAAAAGTAGCCCCAGAGAAAAAAGAAAAGAATAAGAATACAACCATTAGAAAACACGCGCACTCGTCTGAAAGTAATTTTTAATTTAATTGGATTTTTAATCAATTTGTATCAGTGTGATTTTTGAGGTGGCGTGTTGAAAATACAAAAGTCACATTTATGCAAAGTTGCGTGTATGTGGAGAGTGGTGAAATTAAGAGGATCATGTAAGAGAGAACGCGCTCTATTATTGTTCTCTTTGTACTCTGTCATTGTTGCCTCTCACATGCATGTTAGAGTAATCGGCCCATTCGCTTGCAGACAACGAGGGAGTGCAGTTCTATCGGTTGCTTAAATAAAATTGTTATTGAACAGTTAGAACAATAAAAGTGTTTCACTATTTGGTTGATGGGCTGGCTTATAATATACATACTTAAACGTATTATATTATATTAAATTCAAAAGGTTATGAGCCCAGTCACATATACTAAAGTATCCTATATTACAGAGAAGAACACCACAAACACTCACTAACATATACACTATAAACAAACAAAAAAAATTTATTGTTATACATACATTGTTAAAAACAACACAAAATATTGCACACGAATTGTAACGCACATCTATTTTATATAAATATTCTAAGAACACAATATTTGGAAGAAAAGAGTGTATTAGGATTCGACTTGGAAGTGGTTTGTGTCTAGATGTCAAAGAAAATTGTAGAAAAAAATAAACAGGGACTAGGCTCAAGTAAATCCGCAGACCCAACTACTAGAGCGAGTAGTCAGATTGTTGAACAGGTAGCAATTAATATGGATTCTGGCAACGTTTCTCATTCGATCTCACCAACGGTGAGTGGAGTAAGGACTATATCAACGACATTGAGCCCTAATGATATATTATCATTCATTAAGGAATTGCCAACGTTTGATGGCCAGCCAAGTCAGTTGGATAATTTCATCACTAATGTCGAGGAAATAATAATACCTTTTAGGGGCAACGATCAAACTCCCTATGGAGTCCCTCCCTTCGGGCTATAAGAAATAAAGTTAAAGGAAAAGCAGATGAGAGTTTGACCCTAGCCGGTACCTCACTAGTGTGGGATGATATTAAGGAGGGACTCAAAATATTGTATGACAGTAAGAAATCAGAAGCGATTCTCCTCAGGGAAATTCAATCACTCCCAGATAATCTGTCAGTAGGTCAGCTATTCTCAACAATTACCAAAATTAGAGGGCAGCTCATATCATCGGTACAAGGAGGAAATCACGCGGCCACTGTAAGGGAAGCGAAGAAACAACTTTATAACCAGGTGGCTCTGAACTCATTCATGGTCGCTCTAAGAGAACCCCTTAGAACGATTATAAGACTAAAAAACCCTACAACTATAGAACAGGCCTACGCATTTTGTCAGGTAGAACAAACTTTCTATTACCAAGGAAAGAGAGATAGAACTTATGCAGAGCGAGGCATTCAAGGTAATCGTACGAATCCGTACAATAATCAAAATCAGAGACAGATTAACAATAGATTCAGTAGCGGACAGAAACACTATAATAATAGTGGCAAAAACTTTGAACAGAGGATTAAACCCCTTTAGGAGCAGCAACGTTCCCTCAGCTAGTTTGAATAATGTAGAAACGGAAGAAAGCGAGGTAGGAAACCAAACTACGACAAATTTTCAGGCAAGAGCCTCCCAAAACCAACCGGGTTCATAAATGGTCAAACACATGGGGCGGGTTTACCTTTCATACTATTACATACAAATGACCACACCCCATTAAAATTTTTGTTGGATTCAGGTATCACTAATTCTTTTGTTGATCCATTACTTGTTCAGCATAAAAACATACAGGCTCTAGGTTCACCAATTACTAAAAACGGCCTTAGACAAACATACAATAACAGAAAGAACGGCGTGGAAGATGCCGCAAGAATTTAACAGGACAGGGATTATAAACTTACTATTATTTAAATTTCACCCATTCTTTAATGGTCTTTTTGGTATGGACATATTATCACAGTCAGAGGCAAAAATTGATTTAGGTAAACGAAAACTGTTTACGATTGATGCAAATCTTGACATTATAATTATAAATAATACTACATCAAACATATATACAAGAAGGGAGATAAAACAATAATACCATTGCCGGTACAAACGAGACAGGGAGATATAATATGCAAAGCAGTAGCCATTGAAAAAGATTTAATTATATCAGACGGGATATATATGGCCGAAAACGGCATCAGTAATTTGGAGGTGTCGAATTACACAGATACCGATCGACTAGTATATGTTGACCAAGCAATAGAATCAAAACCCTATAAAAAAGAAGAAGTTATCGAATTACACACAATTACTTCTGATACATATACACTGCAGAATACTCCCGAAGATTCACAAAAGTTTAGATTCGAACATTTAAATCTAGAAGAAAAGAAAGCGACATAAAAATTATGCAGAGAATTTTCGGACATATTTTATAAAGAAAATGAACCATTAACATTTACTAGTTTAGTAAAAAATACTATTTCGATAACAGACAAAAATCCGATTTTTAATAAACCATATATGCATTTGCATTAAGACAGGAAATTAAGAAACAAGTAAACGAACTACTGAAACAAGATGTAATTAGATCGAGTCACTCACCGTGGAGTGCTCCAGTATGGGTAGTACAAAAGAAAGCAGACGCTACAGGACAGAGGAAATGGAGACTAGTTACAGACTTTAGGAAACTTAACGAGCAGACAGTTTCGGATAAATACCCAATACCAAATATTAATGATATATTAGACCAGCTAGGGAAAAACGAGTACAAATCAATGCAGAATTTCTAGAAGCATTTGAAGTATGTAAAACATTACTGACTAACGAATTTTGAAATATTCGGAATTCGACAAGCCTTTTATTTTAACAACCGACGCTAGTAATTTTGCTATCGGAGCAGTATTATCCCAGGGCTCTTTAAACAATGACAAACCTACTTGCTACGTGAGTAGAACACTCTCGGACGCAGAAGTAAATTATTCAACAATATAAAAAAAATGTTAGCCATCATAGGGGCGGTTAAATATTTTCGACCGTATCTTTATGGGAACAAATTCACAATTGTCACAGATCATAAGCCGTTAACGTAGTTAATGAATTTTAAGGAGCCAAGTTCAAAAATATTAAGATGGAGAATACAATTAATGGAATACGATTTCGACATAATATAAAAAAAGGCTCACAGAACGTTATAGTGGATGCGCTTAGTAGAATTGACCATGAGGTACACACAAACGAAGTAGTAGCAACGAATACAATAATACAGATACAAACATACAGATACCTATAACAGAAAAACCGATAAATGATTTTAATTTACAAATAGTACTGCAGGGAAGACAGACAACGGAACAGAAAATAATAATACCTTTAAAAAATAAACTAAGAAAATACTTTAGGGAAACAACATTTCCTAATATGAAAAGCATAATAGGCAACGTTATTAAGAACTGCGAAATATGCCTTAGGCTAAAATACGATAGACAGCCGCCAAAAATACCCTATCAAACTCCGGAAACTCCAAGTGCTCCACTTGAAATAGTACATATGGATATACATATATACAATCAGTGGGAACTATAACTTAACGCTAATAGATACATTTTCAAAATTTGCTTGGGCTTATGAAGTAACTAATAGAAATTCGATATGCATTATAAAAGCTTTTAAAAATGTTGTGGAATTATTTGGAATTACTGATATATGACCAAGGTCCGAAATTTGCGGGGGAAGTATTCAAAAAGTTTTGTTGCCAATACAATATTCAATTTCATGTCACCTCGTTTCAACAAAGAAGTACTATCAGAAACTATGATAACATATAACGCTATACACTCTAGTACCAAGTTGACACCCTATGAACTTTTCCATGGTAAAACCCACACCTTTAATAACTCTGTGAAATTTAATGGAGAGCATGATTATTTAAATCAGTTAAATATATTTCGAGAAAAGTTATACCCAAAAGTAAAACGTAAGTAAAAAGAGGCAGTATACAAAACTATTAAATTAAATGAGAATAGAACGGATGAAATAGAAATACTTGTAGAGGAAGGAGACAGGATCTTTAGAAAAGAAAACAGAAGAAATAAGATTACACCTCCTTTTTTTTTTTTTCGCACGGGTCCCACGGCCACACCTCCCGCCCAACCGACTGAGGTGCGCTGCCGTGTATCGTACGGCTCGATTCGCGAGAAGATATAGACGCTATATAAAAAAGAGAACAGGAACGAGGAAATGAATATAATGTAAAATAACTATGTTAAATATTAGTGTTAGTAGGATTTAAATATGTAATAGAAAAGATAAAATCGATTGCTTTAATAGCGGCAGAGAGTCAAGATTACAGATAATAGGATAAAGTCATAAAACTCTGTAAGGGTCATGCAACTCATAATTAGATCTAGAATGATTTAAGATAAGGGGTATATAGTTTTTAATGAATCTACTTGGAACCGAGAAGTTAAGCCGACTAATCAAGTCGGGACTCTCAACATCCCCACGAATAAGCTTACTGTTCCAAGCATAGTTCTACGGTTAGCTAGGGACGGTAAATTAATTAAAAGTAGTCTACTGGAATAAGGAGGTAATATACGGTTTGCATCCCAATTTAGGCGCCGCAAGGCAAAAAGTAAGAAGTTTTTTTGGACCGATTCAATGCGGTCCGAGTGGACTGCGTATTGTGGACTCCAAACAGGTGATCCGTACTCGAGAATCGGACGGACTAACGAAATAAATAGGGTTTTAGTCAAGTAAGGGTCATCAAATTCCTTGGACCACCTTTTTATAAAACCAAGAACACCCCTGGCCTTATTGACAATAGACGAAATATGGTCAGAAAATTTTAGTTTTGGGTTCAGAAGAACACCAAGATCATCAACTCGTGTTATTCTGTCCAGAGAGCACCCACTTAGAGTGTAAGTCGTGCGTATTGGGTTGGCACGACAAAAGGTCATAACTTTACACTTGGAGCCATTTAAGTCTAATATGTTATCACGGCACCATATTTGAAATCGGTCTAGAACGGATTGTAAGCCCAAATGGCACGAAGTGTCCTTGTACTGGAGGCATAATTTAACATCGTCTGCGTACATAAGTACACGCGAATGTTTTATTATTAAGGGAAGGTCGTTAATGAATAAGGTAAAAAAAAGATGATATGTGGGACACCGGATGTGACTCGGAGAATAGAAGATAAAGAATTTTTAAAAAGGAATTGTTGTGTCCTGCCATTCAGATAGCTTGAAATCCAATTTAAAAGATCAACAGGGAAACCTATAAGATCAAGTTTTCTTAATAGAAGGTAATGATTAACAGAATCAAATGCTTTACTAAAATCAGTGTAGATGACATCAGTTTGAAGATTATTTTTGAAACCCTGTATTACGAAAGAAGTTAGCTCCAAGAGGTTAGTGGTTGTAGATCTGCGTTTCATAAAACCGTGTTGACACGGTGATATGATTGATATGATATGATCTACAAAGGTGCTGCAAATGAGGAGTGATAACATTTTCGAAAAGTTTTGGGATAGCCGACAATTTAGAGATTCCTCTGTAATTGCTTGCATCCAGTTTGCTACCTTTTTTGTGAAGAGGAATCACAAAGGACTCCTTCCATATATGAGGGAATTGTGGAGATTCCAGAGATAAGGTTAACAGTTTCAGTAGAGGCTTGCACAAGGCTTCCGCACAGAATCTGAGCACACAGCCAGGGATTCCATCGGGACCTGGCGAATAGACCGGTTTAACACGCTGAAGATCGTTAAGCAGTGAGCTTTCGTTTATAGTGGGGCAGAATATTAGATTCGACTTAGATATCGCATAAGAGTGTGGCTGTTCGGAGTGAGGTAAACTAGAATATGTTGTTTGAAAAAACGTGGCGAATAGAGGGGCTATTGCCTGATACGATGTAACTGTAGTGTTTTCAAAAAATAGCGAGGAGGGGTAAGAACTTGTTTTTCGCTTAGTGCTAACGAAATTATAAAACTGTTTCGGATCCTGTGCAGACTGGAACTTACAACGGTTTAAATAATTTCTGTAGCACTGAGCATTAAGCACGGTAAAGTTTAACCGAGCGCTTAAATATTTACAAAGGATGGACTGAGAACCGGTATTTTTAAATATCATATAGAGTCTGGACTTTACATTTCTTAGGTGTGTCAACTCTTTATTAAACCAAGGAGGTTTAGAGATTGACGGATAGTACATCGGAACACAAGAGTCAAAAAATGATTTAATTGCGGTATAAAACATATTAATCGCATTCGCCATTATAGTTATGTGGAAGGTTGATAGGGCCTTCCGAGCAGAGACCGTTGTGTCCAAAAGATCGTTGCCTCCAGAAACGACTTCGTTGTCGTCTGTAGGTTGAAGGTTGAACTCCTCAGTTAAGCACCCATCGACTTCTTTGTCGATTAAAGAGGGGTTAAAACAAAACGAAAGGTTTCGCTTAACAAATTGAGGGTTTATTCAATGATGTGTACAGATCGAGGTCTTCTTATCTACTGACTAAAAATAAAGCTAAGCTCAGACAAAAAGCTTAGCGCCATGTGTATTCTAACATAACTTAATCTAATAAGAGGGTATGTAAGGGTATACATGACTCCCCCAGCGTAAGTTTCAAGTATGTGGTTGAAATTATTTCATTAAGTAATACATATGTAAATAATAGGAGTACAGAAATGTTAGGTTTCACAATCTTCATTTTGTTATTTATATTTCCGTTTCACCTGATCCTTATAGATTTTTCGTTTATTGTCTTTATTATTAATCAAGTAGTTACCGTATTGAGTGTAATTACTTATTTCTTTATATTTTGGATTTGATTTTCCTACTTGATTATTTTTTTACAAATATATTTGAGAAGTTTGACTCGTTTATGTTATCCTGTTTTGCATTTAAAGTTTGTTTGTTTCTTACTAGCTTTTCGGATAGTTTAGAGATGTCTTCGTGACAAAGTATATTATTAAATAAATCTATCGGTCTAATATTTGTGGTTGAATGAATTGTGTTATTATAGCAAACAATTGCTTTATAAACATTTTCTTGAATAGTGTCAAAATTGTTTGGATCAGCATTATACAATCGCATATGTTCATTTAGGGTTAAGTGTAATCTTTCCACATCAGAGTTTCCAGTTTTCTTATAAGGAGTTGTAAAGTGTATATCTATGTTATTTTCGAGGAGAAATTGCTTAATTACGACAATATCGAATTCGTTATCAGTTACAATCTTTTTCGGCTTTCCTAAGTATTGAATTCTTAATTTGATTGCGTTAAGCAAAGAAATCCAAGATCTGTCTTTAATATGTTGAGCAGTGGCATATTTAGACATTTTGTCAATTGATGTAACGTACATAATGTTTCTTTTAGGATACCAGATGTCTATGTGAATTATATCGTTTATTTTATCTGGCGTTTCTGTAATATTAAAATTATATTTTATAGGTTGTCTATCATATTTGGCTAAATTACAAATTTTACAATTGTTAATATAATTTTGAATAAACTTTTGCATTTTTGGATAATAGTATTTTTCTCTTATAGATATAAAAATTTCGTTAATGCCTCTGTGATTATTCTTTATGTGTTCGTTTTCGATAATCTTCAGGAGTTTTTCTTTATCATTTATGTCTTCTAACAATGTACCTGACTTTAGAATTCTTAAATTTTTATTACTTGAAATTTCTTGAAATTTTACAAATAAACTTAAATTTTCACAAAATATTACAACTAAGCCTTTTTCTGGCAGTTTCTCTTGCATGAACTTAAGCATATTTTCCTGATTTCCGCTTGATTTAAAGATATGTCGTATTTTCTTGTTATGCTTTCCGCTTCTATTATTTGTATTTGGATTTTAAAAACGTTTAGACAATTAGTTGTAATACTAATAAAATTAAGATCGTCTGAGTCCGCACTGTGAATAGTTTCCAAATCGTCAATATCGTTGGCAAATATATGAATTAGATCTTTCGAGAAATCTTCATTTATAATTTTTGTCTTAGGCGTAACTTCCGGTAATGTGTTAGTGTTCTCTAGCATAAATATATCTAAGTTATTAATTTCTATATTTGTTTGGGCATTTTTATCATACTCTTCTGTTGATGCTTTGACAATTCTGCTAAGTCCGTCTGCTAAAGCGTTTTCTTTACCTTTTATAAATGTTATGTCAAAATCAAACTCGTTTAATTGCACTTTCCAACGTTGTAACTTTAGGTTGGGTTCCTTTAGATTATTAAGCCAAACTAGGGGTCTATGGTCGGTTTTAATTATAAACTTTCTTCCATAAATATAATATTTAAAGAATTTTGTTGACCAATAGATTGCAAGAAGCTCTTTTTCTATTGTACTGTAATTAAGTTCATGATTTTTAAGAGAACGACTAGCATAAGAAATTACTTTATTATCTTGCATGAGCACGGCGCCTAATGCATAGTTACTTGCGTCTGTAACTATCGTGAATTGTTTGTTAAAATCTGGGTAAACGACTATCGGATCGCTTGTTATTAGGATTTTTAGTTTTTGAAAAGCTTCTACGTATTCTTGATCATGTGTGTTTATTTTAGAATTTTTCTTTAAGTATTTTATTAAGGGCTGGGCAATTTTGGAGTAGTCTTTTATGTAGCGCCTCAAATAACCTGTGATGCCTAGAAAACTTTTAATTTGTTTCTGGTTTGTCGGTAAATTTATCTTACAAATTGCGTCAATTTTCTTCTGACTTGGCTTTAGACCTTCTGAATTAATGGTATGTCCGAGAAATTCAATCTCCTCTCTGGCAAACTCGCATTTGTCTGATTGGAGTTTTAAATTTGCCTTAGATAGACAGCTGAAGATACAGCTTAAATGATTGACGTGTTCCCCTATATTCTTAGAAAATATAAGGATGTCATCCATGTAAACAATGCAAAATTGTCCGGTATAGGGGCTAAGGATATTATTCATTAGCCTTTGAAATGTTGAAGGTGCGTTCCGTAGTCCGAAAGGCATACGAAGGAACTCGTAATGGCCACTGGTTGTTGAAAAGGCTGTTTTGTGCACATCTTTGTTGTCCATTTCTATCTGATAGAAACCTTTTGCAAGGTCTAAAGTTGAAAAAATTTTACAGTCGCCCAATTTGTCGAAAATCTCGTCTATATTTGGGATCGGGAATCGATCTTCAATGGTTTCCTTATTAAGTTTACGGTAGTCTACGACGAGCCGCCACTTTTGCTTATTGGACTGGTCCATTTTTTTCTGAACAACCCACAAAGGACTATTATATGGGCTTTTAGAGTGTCTTATAATTCCTTGATCTAACATTTCTGCTATTTGCCGGTTAACTTCGTCTTTGTGAATTTCTGGGTATTTGTATGTTTTCGAATAAATGGGAAGATCATTCTTTGTAATAATCCTGTGTTTGATTTCACTTGTGAAACTTAGGTCTTGGCCTTCTTTGTAAAAAAATATGTTCGAATTTTTGTATAAGCTCATTTATTGAGGATCTGGCCTGTGGACAAATTAAGTTCATTGGAATTAAGTTATGTATGCCAAGATCCAAGTGGTTTTCCTGAACTAAAAGATCTAAATAAACATTATTGAGTTGAATCTTTTTGTTTGAGTAATCGATGACTGCATGCAAGTCATTAAGTATGTTACAGCCAATTAGCCCATCGAAATAGTTGTGAAAATTATACTCTAGAAATTCACAAATATAACCTTCAGCTTCAAATTCTTGAAAACATGGAAACCTGCATAATTTTCCTATTTTAATTTTGTTTCCCATTGCTTTTACTTCTATGTCAATGTCTGTTTTCCACTTCGGGTGACACAAATTATCATTTATTACACTGAATTCTGCTCCAGTGTCAATAATAAATAATAATGGCCTCTTTTTACCTTGAACTTCTATATATGGTATTCGTCTTGATCCTCTATCTGAAAATTTACACTTGATTGATTAATATCCATTGGCTCGAAACTACGCCTGCTTTGCTCAGAGCTTTGCACATTTCGACTATTTGTTGAGACTCGAGCAGAATTAGAAGTTGAGCTATTATTCGATTGATATTGATATCCCTGCCTTCTATTATTTACCCTAGGCGTACCTTCAGTTCTTGAATTTTCTTGTTGTTCAACATTATTTTGTTGAAACCTATTGGCTTCATCAAGGCTTCTTTCTGTAACGACTGGTTCGTTTACATTTCTATTATCATTACTGAAATTGGTTCTGAAGTTGGGTTTATTGTACCTATTATTTCTTCGAATTGGTCCGTATAATGTGTAGCTTTGATGCCGAGCATCTTCAATGATTTTATAGGCATCCTCTACGGAATTTGGGTTTCTCGCGAATATTAACGTTTTTGTAGGTTCAGGCAAGTTGTCTCTAAAAACGCGGAGTGCAATTCGGTTCACTTCTAATGTGGTGTATGTTTTGTCGTCATGGATCAGTATCCGGTTGTGTACCCTATTCGAAATTTCATTAATTTTGTTATAATATTCTTCTATAGTTGATTCCACTCGACACAATTTTAACATATCCATTAAGACATCGCTTGTTTCTTTTTCCCCGAAATTTTTCAGAATTACACGTTTAAAACTTTCCCACTCTGTCATATTTCCATGCCTATGAATCACTGGCCTGCATAATCCCACAAATTTATTTTTTATAAAGCCAAACAAAGTATTTTTTGTATTCGTGTCGAAAACATCAAAAGAAGGAAGGACATTTTCTATTTGTGTAATTAAATCTGGCAATTGATTTGTATCAGTACCATCAAAATTTTGTATTAACTTGATGCAGTTCATTGTTGAGTTAAATGCGGCTAAGCTATTTTCGTTCATTTTAGATTTCTTTGTTTTCTCTCGAGGTTCGCAAGTATTAATAGTTAGCTTTTAGTTTCTTATCTTAGCTAGTATAAAGAGCTTTGTCGAAGAAAAAAAAATTTTATCAGCTTAAGTTCTTCTTCTCCAGGTTGGGTTTCGTCACTCCGTACATGCAGGTGTTCCAAAGCTTTCCAGTTATGTTTTATGTTCCTCTTTATACTCGGCCACGTGCATTGGTTAACGTATTGAAGATTTCCGGACTTAAATTACATAAGAACAGCTTACTGTGGTTCCGATTGAATTTCTTGACGTATGGCTGGTTTCCTTATTTTTTCTGTGTTGATCCTCGTCGCCAGTTATGTGGAAGGTTGATAGGGCCTTCCGAGCAGAGACCGTTGTGTCCAAAAGATCGTTGCCTCCAGAAACGACTTCGTTGTCGTCTGTAGGTTGAAGGTTGAACTCCTCAGTTAAGCACCCATCGACTTCTTTGTCGATTAAAGAGGGGTTAAAACAAAACGAAAGGTTTCGCTTAACAAATTGAGGGTTTATTCAATGATGTGTACAGATCGAGGTCTTCTTATCTACTGACTAAAAATAAAGCTAAGCTCAGACAAAAAGCTTAGCGCCATGTGTATTCTAACATAACTTAATCTAATAAGAGGGTATGTAAGGGTATACATGACTTTATGTTGCAGGAGTAAAGATCGGACCAATTAAGGCCAGCTATAAAATTGTTTAGCCTCCGAAAATTTGCCTTGCGAAAACAGGGAATTCGCTTTGTTGACTTCTCTGAATTTACTTTTAATACCGTACCTATGTCGATTGCCACCTCGAAAGTCGGATGAAATGGATCTTCAGGTTAAGTAAGAGGTAGTACAGAAACACACTTTCATTACTTGTTACAAAACATAGATCCAAAAGTCGACCAAGAGAATTTGGAATATAATTAACTTGCGACAGCGGTAAGTCGATCAAGCCGTCATTAAATTCATGTTGTGCTAAAGGGAGAAGGATATTCGAATTTTCTTCTGGGGACCACGTTGTGCCAGGTATATTAAAATCACATAGAACTACCAATTGGTCCCTGTCAGAAAGTTTATTCAAGATGGACTGGATAGCGGACAGATGATTCTGATATTCTGGGAATTCAGAAGATGGCGGAATATAGGAGCACGTAATATAAACTGATCTGTCGGAAAAAGACAGCTTTACACATAAGAATTCCGAGTTACGGGAATCGTCCAAAAGTAACTCCTCCGACGCGAGGGTAGATCTAACCGCAATTAAGACTCCACCTCCCCGTCTGGAGGGACGGTTAAACCTATATATAGTGTACATACCTGGGAAGACTTCGGAGTTAAGTATCTCCGGCTTTAACCAAGTCTCTGTGAGCACTATAATATGGGATGCAAATGAAAGACTATCACAATACAATTTGATTAATTTGCTACGCAAGCCTCTAACATTTTGATAGGAGATAGTAAGATTTGTAGTTAGTTTTTTGAAGAGGAAGACGGTCTGGCCACGTGAGGGAAGTTTAATTCCCACGGGCACCTTTTTCTTATTTTTGATCTTAGCTTAAAACTCATTTACCACCATACTATCCGGCCAAAAATCACCCGAACATATGGTCGAAAAGAGCTCGTTTGGGACAGTTATCTTGAAAGATGATATGTCCCTAGCGTAAGAGAAGTTAAATTTTTCCACTTTTATATTATCGGCTTTTGTTTTGTCTTGTATATAAGACAATACATCCGACGATGTTTGATCAGGGGAAAGCCGAGAAACGAAAATTTGTTTCTTTAGTGGAACCACCGCGAGGGGTTTGGCCCTGCAGATTGTATTTCTGAAGTGCCAACTTGTGCCGGTAGTCTGAACTCAATGTTCCCTTGTGGTGGTAAACTAATCGAGACAGGTGGAATCACTGGTTGAGAAACCAGTGCAGACAATTCGGAATTTTTAGCAATCACAGGGTGGGGTCCATCCACAGCTGATTGATCGGATTGCTCCGAATCTTTTTTAGCTGCCGATCTTAGCAGCATATGTGGATTTGCTGCGATTGACAGCTGATCAGTTGTGGAGTCCTGTTGATCATTTGCCCGTGGTTGCGGGGCCTTAGGCAGCCTACCACCAGCGGCTTTTTTGCCAAAACTGTTGATCAGTTCTTTCAAGCCACCTTTAGTTCGGCGCATAAACGATTTCATCTCGTTCGCAACCACAAGGCAAGCATCACAACAGTAATTTAGATTTTTACCCTCACTTGTATGTTCATTAAAACCAGCGCACTTAGTATGCACCACTCTATTACATAGTCAACAAGTCATTTTTGGCTGCTCAGGTTTTATAACGTGGCAACAATTTTTATAAAAGCAGACAACATTTACGGTTTCCATGTTTAACTGAAATCAGACCACTGTGCACGAAAACACAAGACCAAAACTTTCAAGCGAGCTGTTAAAAGAACCGCACTAGAGCAGTCTGCACGCTGAGAAATTTAGACTTTTGTGTGGGAGAGCGAAAGAGAGAGAGAGTGAGAGCGAAAAGTGCAGTTTATGTGCATGCAAAAAACAACACCAAACACCACTGCGAACAACGCACAAAAAGGGAGAGTAAACAAAACACAGAGACGAAAAATGCTACTTTGTATATTTGTTTAAACTACTGCACAAATCACAAAAGAATCACTCGCGAAGCTAACGGATCTTTAATAATTATGTTTAAATATATGATAATTAAAGAAGATTACTTAAAAAACACGTCTGGTTTGACAAACACAAAATAAAAACCGGGGCGCAAAAAAAAACACGACCGTTCGCTTTGAAAGCTAATAGACGATTTACAATCCATAAAGTGTCAAGGGTACATGGACCTACATTTAAAACAAGCAAAGGTCAAAAGATACACATGTCTAAAATCAGAAAGACTACAAAAAAACAAGAAGATAACTAAAGCTCTCGGCCTTCTCTCTTTCTTTTTTTGGATTCGTGCAAGTTTCGGCACAATTCATATCGATCCAAGATATTAATTTGTCCACTAATCCCATCGCCAAAATAGAATTAGGAGAATGTTTAATAATCTAAACCTTTAAAAATATTAAACATATAATAGACCTACAGGAATATGAAAGCTGTGTAGAACAATTTATTAGTACACTAAATTTGATACAGCAATATGAAACGCACATTGACCCAGGTTATATCCTAGAGGGTAATTGGTAATCCAATTGCGGAAAAAGATAGAAATACTTACACCCTCGGGAAAACAAAAACGGGGCTTAGTTGACGGATTAGGAAGTATCGTAAAATCAATAACCGGTAATATGGACGCCAATGATGGCCAAGAGATAGAAGAAAAAATAGACTTATTAAAAGAAAAAGAAAGAAACTTAACAAATGCGTTACTGGATCAAGAAGCATTTAAAAATGAGATACAAATAAGATTCCAAGATATAGCAAAAAGTATTTACCAAGAGCAAGCTATGATAAGTCGATTTTTAGAAACATCTCAAAATAAAATTTTTAAAGAACTATCGAAAGAACAGGACCAAATTAATAAATTACAATACATTAATAGAATAATATATAATATAGATAGGCTTGTAAATCATTTTAATGATCTATCAGAGAGTATAATAATGGGTAAAATAAAAATAATACCTAAGCTAATACTAGATCCAAAAGAGATCATAAGAAAACAAAACATGAGATATACAAATTAATTAAACTAAATACATATAATACATAAAATAAAATAGTATTTGAAATTATGATACCTATATTCAAAAAACAAAATTATAAAATTGCTAGAATTATACCATTACCACTCAACAAAACATTTTTTATAATAGCGACTAAGTTTATAGCATACAACGACTATAAAATTGTACACCTTTCAAATGCCAACAAATCCATTTATGACATAGAAATCATTAAAACACTACCAACAAACGAATTATGTATCCAGAATCTACTAAAGAATAATCACAGTAATTGTGACATGCAGAATACAGGCATGGTCATAGATATATTTGAACCAGAAAAGGGATACATCTTCATCTGCCGAACTCCGTCTTCTGTTCGCAAATTGAAGGGTACGATACTCTGTATCGTCTTCCCCCTTTCTCTTTTACAAAATCTTCTCCGACCTTAGACTCCTCCTGCTCCTCCTGCTCCTTTGAATAGGTCTCCTCCATACTGGCTCCTTGATCAGGACAATCACGTTGGGCGCCAGATGTAACGAACTGATTTTCATTATTTCGCTCGCTACTGATTGTAGCGGCTAGCTCAGAGAGTTAGTGCGTTCGTCCCACCAAATTTATGATTTGTGCGATTGCCCGACCAAGGAAAAGCAATAGGTTCTTGATATAGTCGTTTATTATGCTATTTCTAATATAAGAAATAATTCTTCTAGAGAATTATGGAGATCTCGCTACTCCTGCTGCGCTCCTGTTGCAACGCCTTGCCTCCGTGGTACCGCTGGCTCCCTGACGTGGACGACGAGTCGGTCCGGTCGGTACTAGGATGTTATGGGGCACGGGTGTATCGTCCCGGGTGAGGCAACACTCGTCCTGGAACCACCTGTACCGACCACTGACTCCACTGTCCGCCTCGAACCCGCTACGTCGCAGTTGCCTCCTCTGGCAGAACCCCCGCCGGTCGGTCTGGGTTTAGGATGTTATGGGGTTAGGGTGTATCGTCCCGGGTGAGGCAACGCTCGTCCTGGAACCACCTGTACCCACCACTGACTCCACTGACCCTTACGGACACGTTGGGTTCTTTGCCTTAGCTTCCGAAGGTCCTTCCGCCGGCCGGAACGGATCTAGGATGTTATGGTGCAAGGTGTATCGTCCTTGGCGAGGCAACGCCCGTCCTAGGACCACCTGTGCTAGCCACTGACTCCAACGATCCTTACGACACGTCAGATCCTTCTCCTTCGCTCCCAGAATCGCCACTTGCTTTTGGCGATTCGTCCTTCTGAGTCCTTCGGGCTTCTTGCCGCCCGATGCTTGCACTGCTCCTTTTCTTCGCGTTCGCCCCCGTGTTCACACTTCCGATACCTTCGATTGACACTCCGACACTCGGCCACCTTCCGCCCGCGATCTCTCTGTCTCCTTCACTGTCCTACTCCTCCGCCTTCAAACCCCGTTCCGACTGCGCGCTGACCGCGCGACTCGCGCCGGTACTCTCCTCGACTATCCTCGCGTACGTACTCCTCGCGTATTCAGACTGACTGCCTCGAGCTGCACTTGCGCCGTCCCTTTATAGGCCGCGGGGATCCCGTTATTTCCCCTTTTGCGCACGGCCCGCTCGGGTACAAGGTCCAACAGTTGTACCGTTAGTTCACGGTGCATCCTCTTTGTGCACGCAGCGTTACCGGTCGACCTCTGTGCCCTTGGTCAACTCGAGTCCAAGGTCCAGAGCGGTACCGTAAGTTTGCGGTGCGTCTTCTTTGTGCCTGTCCGACATCCGCACCGTTACCGTTCGACCCCTGTGCCCTTGGCCCGCTCGAGTCCAAGACCTAACGGGGTACCGTTAATTAACGGTCTCTCCGCTTTGCCCTGACCGCCTTGCATCGCGGCTGTTGCTAGGCCACTCCCCTACACGAGATTTGTGGGGAGTTTTAAGACTCCTCACAACATTTAGAAGCAATAGAGACACATAAGAGGGTAATCATCGCAAGTAACACAACAACACAGCACACATCCATCCCTTATATGATAGTGGCAGTACTATCCATAGCAACAACCATTGTCTGGTAAGCACGAAGGCCTGTCACAATTTTTACACCAAATCCAGAACATCATGTACCCATGGTCGCGCTGGACATACCATCACTATGGCCATCGCTTCAATCTGGGGAAGGAGTTACCGACCCATCGGTACCACGCCTACACTCCCCACCGAAACCCCCACGATCGCTCCAAGTTCACTAACAATGTTATTGAACCGGGAAACATTGTATCCAATAAGCGAATGTCTCAACTGCAGACACATCCGCTTAGAAGCTACATCAGCAAGAATATGACTAGGTCAAAGCATTGGACAGTTGGCCGGCTGCAAAATTATGACGTAAACAAATTGTGCTAGCTAAGATATATAAGACACAGACATTTTTCAGCATTCAACTCACTTTTTATTCATCATTGCTAACGAACGGACGTGTATTGTCCAGTCATATTTTGTAAACTTAAAATAAAAATATCACAAACGAAATAAAGTGCTGCATAATTGAAGAAGGCAATCGGAAATTTGACTAGAGGAGCAATACATAACTGGATATTGCAACTATCTACGTCACCTGGGCCACGATTGACAGAACCAAGAGGACTCCCGCTCTTATGGTGACTCGCGCACAACCGGCGGCTTTCCTGCACATGCAGGTTTTTTACTGGGTGTTTGTATGTGCCACGACTCCAGCGTGGAGCTTTTGTTCGCACGAGCTCACCGAAAATAACAGACAGAACGTGGCCCCTGGGGACAGTTCTTGACGGTGCGGACTTCTCCATTACACTCCACCACTTTATCCTCTAGCTTCAACACCAAAGAACAGCGATCTTGTTGCAGGCTATTTTAACCCTGGGGAATTTTATAACAAGGTGCAACATGTTAGGGGATTGTAAAACTTTTACAGACGCAACGGACAAAATATCCCAAGCACTCACCAGATCTGCATAGTCCAAAATACTTGGACTAACTATGTAAATTTCTGCGACTATTATGGCCAACATGAGATTCTGCAATTCCATGATAATTATTCTGTAACGATATATTACGATATCAGTGACATGTGCGGATGTTGCGGCTAGGAGACAGAGCAGAAGCGTTGGTAACAACCTGTTATTTGTGTGTTTTGATTAATACGTATTCGGAAAGGAGTTGCCTTCTGCTAATTATAGTAAATAAAGGATGTAAAAGCAATTATACTAAGAAATCTAATAAAAATTTGCCAAGTGGATATGAATAATCAAAGGTAATAAAACTTATGCCAAGTGGCTACAAGAAATGAAAAATATAAAAAGTTCCGAGTAAACCGCAAGCAGGGGTGGTTTGAGACCCTCTATGGTCCTCGACGGAATCGGCTGTTCCATAAAAAATTTCGAAAAATTGTCTATGCAGGTAAGGAAGTATTTCTTATCCGTCGAGAAAATCTCGATGTGCAATATTTCCCCTACATAGGTTGGGACTGGTGTCTCGCTGTGCTCCTGTTTTCTCGGATGTGACAGACATTTCGTCTGTGGAGCAAGTTTGTAAGATATCGGCTATCTCGCTAATTTTGTCATCTTTTGGAAGTAGTACTCGGAGAGTACCTGCTTCACGTTTTCTTAGGCCGACCTGTGAGCTCTGTTGTGCTCAGCGGTGAGAATTTCTTTTCTTTCCTCGACCGCGAAAATGTCGGTGACCCTATTCTTACAGTGCCAAAACTTTGTGGCTGGGAATTTCCGAACGTCAATGGGATCCTGCGTGTTTCGTCGAGCCACTCTGTCGCTTCTTGGGGCAGAGTGCACCTGTGTCCGGTGCTGGCTAGCAAAGTGCGGCTTCTTCCCGGCACTTCCCTGTGAGTTAGCTTGTGGAGGGGCCTGTTGGCGCTCCTGCACTTTTGGATATTGTCTTCGGTCACTGGCTTCTTGCAAACGAAGTTGCTTGCACAGGACGTGTCGTACGACATAGTGGCTTTGGTAAGCAAGGTGTGCTTTAGCTCTTTGCGAGGTCGGATGCAATTTTTTGACGCGCCGGTGTCTAAAAGGAAATTCTTTGTTACCCATGCTACTCTTCGTCGAAAAAAATTGACGTAGTCAGAATCAAACTCGGCTATGGCATCGTCGTCTATTTTCGATTCCGCTTAGGAGGAGGTGGCGTCAAATGCTCCTATCTTTTCTTCCGCATCCTGCGTAATGAAGTTAATTTTTTGCTGATTCCTCACGGCGCCTGTGCGCTCAGAGGTGGCTGGTCTTATATTCTGGTAGCCATTTGCCTGGGTCGGCTGCAGCAATTTAGAAAATAAGGGATCGTCCTCCATAGGCTCTGGTGTGCCATTGTTTTGGTAATTTTTGACATTTTGCGGGTCGGCCTTATGCTGCCTATTGAAATACGGATGTTTGGTATTATAAGGTGGTGGGTCATGGGGGTCGTACTTGTCAAGTTGACGACCCTGCGCTTTTGCAGTAGGTTTGTGATCTTTGTCTTCCTGACATTTTACAAAACTGGCTGCAAAAACGTACCTCTCATGGTTAGATTCCACTTCGTGCGCTAAAGCCTGACATGTCTAAAGACGGCATGTCTTTCGGCTTTGCCGCGAATAGCACTTCAGTGAGGTTGCGTTTAAGTCCCGAGATGAAAATACGCAATGCGTCCTCTCGGAATTTTTCACACAATATTTTTGCCGTCGATGGATCGTGAGACATATGAGCTTTATTTGTGAGTAAGGTGAGTTTTTTCTCGACCTCATCAGGGTCATGTTTTTTCCCTGTCTAAAGTGCTCATGTCTGGCTTAATCACGTGCATTAGACGCTTGTTACTGTAAGTGAAATCGAGCCGATAGCATCGAAATTCAGTACAGTGCCAAACGAGGATAAAACGTTATCGGCCCCGCCCCTAATGGCGAGAGGTGCCGTTGAAAATTTTAAATATGCAATATGCAGCTATCGCCGCTTGTCGCAACGAAACATATGATTCCTGTGACCCCGAGAATTCAGGCAAATATTTACCGGCTTCTAAAGTCACGCTACATGGAGAATTATTAGTTATATCTATAGGTTCGTGGTTGGCTCAGCCACGGCTGGGGTGGGCACGACATGTGCTGCTGCCGACTCGCTGGCCAGCTCCTGACTTTTCTGACGCATTTCATTTTGTGCGAGTTCGTTTTTGGCGGCCTCCTCCGCTAAAGTATTGGCCACAATTGCCGTGATAACATATTAGACTTAAATGGCTCCAAGTGTAAAGTTATGACCTTTTGTCGTGCCAACCCAATACGCACGACTTACACTCTAAGTGGGTGCTCTCTGGACAGAATAACACGAGTTGATGATCTTGGTGTTCTTCTGAACCCAAAACTAAAATTTTCTGACCATATTTCGTCTATTGTCAATAAGGCCAGGGGTGTTCTTGGTTTTATAAAAAGGTGGTCTAAGGAATTTGATGACCCCTACTTGACTAAAACCCTATTTATTTCGTTAGTCCGTCCGATTCTCGAGTACGGATCACCTGTTTGGAGTCCACAATACGCAGTCCACTCGGACCGCATTGAATCGGTCCAAAAAAACTTCTTACTTTTTGCCTTGCGGCGCCTAAATTGGGATGCAAACCGTATATTACCTCCGTATTCCAGTAGACTACTTTTAATTAATTTACCGTCCCTAGCTAAACGTAGAACTATGCTTGGAACAGTAAGCTTATTCGTGGGGATGTTGAGAGTCCCGACTTGATTAGTCGGCTTAACTTCTCGGTTCCAAGTAGATTCATTAAAAACTATATACCCCTTATCTTAAATCATTCTAGATCTAATTATGAGTTGCATGACCCTTACAGAGTCTTGTGTTCTGACTATAATAGACTTTATCCTATTATCTGTAATCTTGACTCTCTGTCGCTATTAAAGCAATCGATTTTATCTTATCTATTACATAATTAGATCCTACTAACACTATTATTTAACATAGTTATCTGACATTATATTCATTTCCTCGTTCCTGTTCTCTTTTTTATATAGCGTCTATATCTTCTCGCGAATCGAGACGTACGATACACGGCAGCGCCTCTCGGTCGGTTGGGCGGGAGGTGTGGCCGTGGGATCCGTGCGAAAAAAAAAAAGTATTTAGAACGAACTGACTTAAAAGCTAGATAATCTTCATAGTGGTCTCTGCCAGCATGCAGAGCTTGCCGGTCAAAGCTTTAGACCAAACGCTGTATCAGCAATTTGACCGAGGCTTGCCATCGGACGATCGGTGAAGCCGTGGTCCAGTTTACTTAGTTAACTTGTATATCTTCTCTACATATTATACGACGATAGTCGCAATGATTGGCAGCCACCCAAATTTGTCGATACATTTTAACAATATCTGCAGAAAACATGTACATTCTGAAACGTATACAAATGGTAAACATGTTTCTCATGATACTGGGTCCAATATGCAGAGCATCGTTTAGAGAGCTTCCATTTGTGTCCTCAAAGGAGCCGTCAAAGACTACCCTAAGTTTTTGCGTAATCACAGGGTGATGTGGCAAGTAAAAGCTGCATTTGTGGTCCGTTTTATTCGGGCGACAGCTTTCGCAAGTGGCCAAGATTCAAATAGTCAAGCATTAACTTAACCTTCTGTGCATGCAGATGGATGTTTTGTTTAAGACGGCGTTCTACACCTCCGAATCGGGCCAGTGCTACTTGTAAGGGGTCTGAGAACTGTTGGTCGAAGCATTCAAATGCATAATGTTTTAGCCACGTAGGAAATTCAACATTGGCTGAAATATTCAACAAGTGTCTGGTTACATAAAAGTTCAATGAGAACGATTATAATAACAAGAATAAATATAAGCACAAAAATCCAAGTGGCACTTATGTGGTAAATCAATGGATCCACAGTGCATAGTCGAGGTTCTCATACGTGAGCTTGGTGAAGTGAATCGCGTCAAACGGTGTGAAAGATCGACTCAAACGGCTTGCCGACAGCCAAGTTCGTGTTCAAGTACAGCTCAATAGCGAAGATCCACTGGCGTGTTTAGCTGTTGGGCTGATGTCAAACAAGTTGCGCTAATTGTTCAAAGCGAACAATTGCTTCAGCGGCACTCGTGGCGTGGTTGGCCCTCTCCATACCAGATGTTGTTGCAGATTGATTTAGCCGGCGGCTTTTATTCAAATCGGCTTTTGATCAAATTAACAACAACCAACATATAAACAAAATATAATAGATTGCATAAATAAATAAATAAAAAAATAGAATAATTTTTTTGTATCTCCCTCAGTACACATATACAAGTATACATATATTTATGCATATATAATTACAGTTACAGAAGGACTGTTTATCCATTAACAACAATAAAACACCCAACAACCAACATCTAATTAATGATGTACACACATTAATTAAGTACACATAAATACAACACACATTCAAGATTTAATTAATATATCTAAAATCAAAATCACACATTTTCACAAACACTGAATCAAGTATTCAAGGATTTCTCTAGAGTAAATGTCTAAGATTGCCAAACTAAAGAAACTTATTCCCGCTACTAGAAGTAGGAGTAAATAATTTCAACTATACTAGGAAAGAGTATCCTAAATACAATGGACATCGGGATGAAAGAGTTAATAGGAGACCAGACTTCGACAGAAATCTCATATCTAGGGATCAGCTAGCAAATCACGCCAGGCCTAGAGACTAACAGACCATTTAAAAAAATGAAGGCTATCATGCCAAGAGTAGAGGACAGAAAACAGTATGACAAGAACAATCAACACACGCGAAATTACGGAAATTCTGAACAACAAAGACAAACACCACTTACAAACTACAGATGAACAAGAACTACACAATGTTGAGGACGGACATTTTCAACTAAAAGCCTCGTCGGACAGACAGGGTATTTAGAAAAATTTAAGGCCGGAAGCCCATTACTTTACATACTACTACTACTACTGTCTAAATATGTGTTTAGACATAAGTAGGCAAACTATAAAGATGTTCTATTTATGGGCTGCAGTAAACATGTCACGGGACAGCATAAGTGGAAACTAGAGATAAGTACGATTGCAGCGGCCTATTGCCGGAGTGTCAAGAGATATGATTAGCGCGGTCATAGGCCTCAAACATAGATTTAAGAATAAAACTCAGCTGCATTTACCAACGCAGACTGCGGCGTCTTACAAGCGCTGCATTATAAATATAGATTAGATGATAAGAAACTATGTAAGAATGAATAAAAGGCGATGCCCTCGCAGCAGGTTAGTCGGTTAGATTCAAACACCCGAATTGAACTCAATAAGTGTACGCACAACTGTATAGTGTGTACAACTACTACTACAAACTTCGATTCAAAGAGACCACTAAAACTCCTAGTAGACACGGGTGCTACTTCTTCTTTCATTAATCCACCCCTTATTGAGGAATATAACCAAGAGACGCTAGAAACATCAATTTTAATCACCACAGCCTTAGGCTCCCACAAAATAAATAAAATGACCAGAGTTAAATTATTCACGGAATACAACTGCTACGATACTTTTCCATTATTACTTTTCAAAATAACGATTTCGACGGCCTTATAGGAATGAACACATTGGATAAAATCCTAGGCACAAACATACCATGTAAGACATTAACTACACCTAATTTCACTATTAAATTACTTTATCAAGAAAAACGTAAAGCAGAATTATTCAGCATAGAAGAAGCATCTAAGAAATTGGTAATGCTACCCGTCACAATTAAGGAGGGTACATTTTTATGCGAAGACCAAATCATTTCTGAAAAAGTGTTTATTACCGGTGGTCTATATATGGCCCACAACTATTTTAGTTGTATGGAAGTAGTAAACAACTCTAATAAAGAAAAGAAATTTTGTATAGAAACCAAAATAAAGGTAAATCATTTTAACACAGACAAATTTCTTACATTAAATAACATCAAAGACTATGGTAATATAGACTTCGACACCAAGATAAGGACAAACAATAACTGAAGAAAATACTGCACTTAAAGGACTATTCAAACAATTCCCTAATATATTTTACAAAAAAAGGGACAACTTAAGGTTCACCAATGTAGTCAAACATCAGATTAAAACAACTGATCAAGTACCGGTACACAAAAGACCCTTCAGATACAGCACTTCAGAAAAGACAGAAATAAACGACCAAATTAATAAACTTCTAGAGCAAGACATAATTAGACACAGCCATTCACCCTGGAGCGCTCCAGTTTTCTTAGTTCCCTAGAAACTGGATGCCTCAAACTAAAAGAAGTGGAGACTAGTTTTAGATTTCAAGCAGTTAAATAACAAAACAATCAAAGATAGATACCACATGCCACAAATTAACGAAATCTTAGACAACCTAGGTAGAGCCCAGTATTTTTCGGCCGTAGACTTAGCAAATGCTTATCACCAAATTGAAGTGGAACCCATCGATAGAGCAAAGACAGCTTTTTTCGCTGTGGGCGGACATTTCGAGTTTATCCGAATGCCATTCGGCTTATACAACGTTCCAGCAACCTTCCAAAAGGTGATGGATAACGTTTTGGCGGAATTAAATGGCAAATTCTGTCTGATCTATCTGGACGATATAATAGTATTTTCAACCTCTTTCGGGGACAAATCAACCACTTAAATTCAATCTTCAAGAGACTCACTCGGGCAAACTTAAAACTTCAACCTGATAAGTCAGAGTTTCTCAAGAAAGAAATAGAATACCTTGGCCATATAGTGACTGAAAACGGCGTCAAGCCGAATCCAAAGAAGATCGAAACGATTAAAGCCTTCCCTATACCCAAGACCAAGAAAGAAATTATATCTTTCTTGGGGTTGTTAGGCTACTACAGAAGGTTTATCAGAGACTTTGCCAAGATCACGAAGCCACTAACTCTACAACTTAAAAAGAAATCGGACGTGACTATCGACGAAAATTACACTAAAACATTCGAATTATGCAAAACACTCTTATGCCCATTTTACAATATCTTTATTTCACTAAGCAATTCATCTTAAGAACCGATGCTAGTAATTTAGCAATAGGAGCAGTGTTGTCACAATGAATTATAGGGAATGATAGACCAATAGCATATGCTAGCAGAACATTGTCAGAATCCGAAAAACATTATGCCACCATAAAAAAGAACTACTGGCAATAGTATGGTCAGTAAAGTATTTTCGACTATACTTATTTGGAAACAAATTTTTGCTGATCACCAAACACAAACCTTTGGTCTGGTTAAAAAATTTAAAAGAACCCAATTCCATGCTAGTAAGATGGAACCTCCAACTCGTAGAACATGACTGTGAGGTCATTTACAAAAATGGCTCTCAAAACGTGGTTGCAGACGCATTAAGCAGAATTGTCATAGATCTCAACACGAATGAAACCAGACCAATCACTCTTGACACAGAAATTTTAAACTCAAACAAGCCAATTATGAGATTGCAATTCAAATCATATTAAAGAATGCGGATTGCGCAATCGACTCCTTGGAATTTAAAAACAAAATCAGACGAATAATTTCCAGACCTTTTTTCGATAATAAAACAATAATACTAAAAACGATTTTAAAGACAAATAAGACACACGCAATTTACACCACAGACACAATCTTCAAAAAATTACAAAAATTGTATACAACATATTTCGCCGCAAACAAATCTTATAAAATTATAAGATGCTCAGCCTTTTTAAAAGAACTTCAAACTATAGAAGAACAAACAGAATACATTTCTGATTACCACGTCAAAAATAATCATAGAGGAATCGACGAAACCCTTTATCACATCAAGCGACATGTATACTGCCCATGCTTGAAAGAGAAAATAACCTAGTTTATAAATAGATGTGACATTTGTCAGACCCTCAAATATGACAGACAACCTCAAAAATTAATATTTCAACTAACAGAGACACCAAACAAACCACTAGACATTGTACACATAGACTTTTATTCAATCAATAACAAGATCATTTTAACAGCATTGGACAAATTTTCGAAATTCGTTGAGGGCTACACCATTCCATCTCGAGATTCTATTAATATTAATAAGCACGTGATGTTTTATTTCAAGACCCATGGCATCCCAAAGACAATAGTGTACGATCAAGGCCCCGAATTTGCGGGAATTCACTTCAAAGAACTCTGCAACCAATTCGGAATAACCTTACACATAACTTCTTTTCAACAATCCAGTAGCAATGCCTACATTCCTCTACATTCCTCTCTGACAGATATCTAATAATTATAATTTTCGAAAAGAAAAAAGCCTTAAAGATCAATCTAGACCACGATTCAATTTTATAACGTATATTAACGCCATCCATTCAACCACAAAATTAACACCATATGAAGTTTTTACAGGACGAACCCACATTTTCGAACAGACCTACAAGGTCCGACAGTTTTAGAACCAAACTGTAGGCAGATGTCAAAGAAGAATTTGAAAAACAAAAATTAAATAAAATTCACAAACTAAATGTGGACACAGTAGTACCGAAACCGGTACAGGAGGGAGTCACTATGTTCAGAAAAGAAAATAGAAGGAATAAACGAACGCCTAGATTTACAAAACGTAAAATAGTTAGTGATTACGGAGTGACAGTTACTGCAACAAAAAACAGAAATTACACAAATCTAAAATTAAGAGAATTACTAGACGAGACAATATATAAAAACTATAAAAATAAATAATATCATCATTACAGATTATACATAACAGCAGATAAACTGAAAATACCCCCTAGCAAAAATAAAAGTGGGAGAAGCAAGGTGCATTAAAACGTATAGTTCAATGACCCACATAATAGAACTGACCGGATTGACAAATAACTTGAACGACCTTGCAGCAAACTTACAAAACTTATCAGAAGAGGACTTAAACGATTCGATAACACCCCTACAAAGGAAAATAGAACAAATAAGGAATAAGATTCAGTCCTTGACCTCGAACCAAAGAAAAAAAAGAGGGTTAATAGACGGTCTGGGTAGTGTTATTAAGAAAGTAACTGGAAACATGGATGCGGAAGACGCATCGACAATGGACACTAAATTTAAAAGAGTTTTTGAAAATGAAGAAAGTATTAACAAAAACCTTTGGCAACAGATAACTAACACCAATGACATAATTGTACATTTTAACAATATGTCTATCCATTTCAACAAAGAACAGGAAAAAATTGAGGAATACATAAACAACTTTAAAAATAGTATATCTAAAGAATTAAGACTAGAAGATAGGAAAATTAAAATCCTACAAATACTAAATATAATAAGTAATAATATAGACATTTTACAGACCCACAGACAAGAGATAGCTGAAAGCATGTTGGCTAAATTCAACATAATTCCAAATTTCATTTTGCCCTTAGAAGAACTAAGAGATATAGCACAAATCTTTAAATATCAAAATTTATCGATTAGTTCAGAAGTCCATATTTACAGACTACTCAACATTGAGACAGAATCCAAACAAACACAAATCATTTTTCACATAAAAATTCCTATATTTGATAAACACACTTACACACTCTCACACCTGGGTATGTGCGCGCGCGCGAAGTGCATTGAATTGGCGCTCCTGGAAAATCTCGAAATTTTCCGGGTCGCGCCGGCCCATCAGTGACAGGAGCGGCTGTCCCCAACGCACGAAGGTTGGGCCGTACTCACCAGCAGTAGGCACAGCTCCAAGGGTCCAGGGATCGCCCGCCGTCGACGATCTTCAGGGCCATGGGGCAGGACAGGGTGAGAGCAGGAAACAACTTTCTCTTCACTATTTTCTCTTCCTTCCGTGTTGTTGTGGTGGCTGCCAAGTGCCAGTCACGCCAGCTGATCACGCAGCCAGCTGGGATAGCAGTGCTGGTAAACGGCAAAAGCTCCCAGGTCTGGCAGCGCTGGTCGGCTGCACGAGCCCCCTGGCATAGGTGGCGCTTTCTACTTCACTCTACTTTCTACTGTCTACTTTCACTCACTGACAAAAGCTAGCAGCTACGGAAGTCACCAAACGATCTGTCCTCCGGGCGTAGCATACATATATGGGCGACCAACGGTTATCATTGGCAATATCCCATGGAATCCCGGAGACAGACCCATGAAACGAGAAGGAGAGGCAGAAGATGAGTGTAAAAAGTCAAGGAGCAGACCAATAGATGTGCAATATTTCCCCTACATAGGTTGGGACTGGTGTCTCGCTGTGCTCCTGTTTTCTCGGATGTGACAGACATTTCGTCTGTGGAGCAAGTTTGTAAGATATCGGCTATCTCGCTAATTTTGTCATCTTTTGGAAGTAGTACTCGGAGAGTACCTGCTTCACGTTTTCTTAGGCCGACCTGTGAGCTCTGTTGTGCTCAGCGGTGAGAATTTCTTTTCTTTCCTCGACCGCGAAAATGTCGGTGACCCTATTCTTACAGTGCCAAAACTTTGTGGCTGGGAATTTCCGAACGTCAATGGGATCCTGCGTGTTTCGTCGAGCCACTCTGTCGCTTCTTGGGGCAGAGTGCACCTGTGTCCGGTGCTGGCTAGCAAAGTGCGGCTTCTTCCCGGCACTTCCCTGTGAGTTAGCTTGTGGAGGGGCCTGTTGGCGCTCCTGCACTTTTGGATATTGTCTTCGGTCACTGGCTTCTTGCAAACGAAGTTGCTTGCACAGGACGTGTCGTACGACATAGTGGCTTTGGTAAGCAAGGTGTGCTTTAGCTCTTTGCGAGGTCGGATGCAATTTTTTGACGCGCCGGTGTCTAAAAGGAAATTCTTTGTTACCCATGCTACTCTTCGTCGAAAAAAATTGACGTAGTCAGAATCAAACTCGGCTATGGCATCGTCGTCTATTTTCGATTCCGCTTAGGAGGAGGTGGCGTCAAATGCTCCTATCTTTTCTTCCGCATCCTGCGTAATGAAGTTAATTTTTTGCTGATTCCTCACGGCGCCTGTGCGCTCAGAGGTGGCTGGTCTTATATTCTGGTAGCCTGGGTCGGCTGCAGCAATTTAGAAAATAAGGGATCGTCCTCCATAGGCTCTGGTGTGCCATTGTTTTGGTAATTTTTGACATTTTGCGGGTCGGCCTTATGCTGCCTATTGAAATACGGATGTTTGGTATTATAAGGTGGTGGGTCATGGGGGTCGTACTTGTCAAGTTGACGACCCTGCGCTTTTGCAGTAGGTTTGTGATCTTTGTCTTCCTGACATTTTACAAAACTGGCTGCAAAAACGTACCTCTCATGGTTAGATTCCACTTCGTGCGCTAAAGCCTGACATGTCTAAAGACGGCATGTCTTTCGGCTTTGCCGCGAATAGCACTTCAGTGAGGTTGCGTTTAAGTCCCGAGATGAAAATACGCAATGCGTCCTCTCGGAATTTTTCACACAATATTTTTGCCGTCGATGGATCGTGAGACATATGAGCTTTATTTGTGAGTAAGGTGAGTTTTTTCTCGACCTCATCAGGGTCATGTTTTTTCCCTGTCTAAAGTGCTCATGTCTGGCTTAATCACGTGCATTAGACGCTTGTTACTGTAAGTGAAATCGAGCCGATAGCATCGAAATTCAGTACAGTGCCAAACGAGGATAAAACGTTATCGGCCCCGCCCCTAATGGCGAGAGGTGCCGTTGAAAATTTTAAATATGCGATATGCAGCTATCGCCGCTTGTCGCAACGAAACATATGATTCCTGTGACCCCGAGAATTCAGGCAAATATTTACCGGCTTCTAAAGAGAATTATTAGTTATATCTATAGGTTCGTGGTTGGCTCAGCCACGGCTGGGGTGGGCACGACATGTGCTGCTGCCGACTCGCTGGCCAGCTCCTGACTTTTCTGACGCATTTCATTTTGTGCGAGTTCGTTTTTGGCGGCCTCCTCCGCTAAAGTATTGGCCACAATTGCCGTGATAACATATTAGACTTAAATGGCTCCAAGTGTAAAGTTATGACCTTTTGTCGTGCCAACCCAATACGCACGACTTACACTCTAAGTGGGTGCTCTCTGGACAGAATAACACGAGTTGATGATCTTGGTGTTCTTCTGAACCCAAAACTAAAATTTTCTGACCATATTTCGTCTATTGTCAATAAGGCCAGGGGTGTTCTTGGTTTTATAAAAAGGTGGTCTAAGGAATTTGATGACCCCTACTTGACTAAAACCCTATTTATTTCGTTAGTCCGTCCGATTCTCGAGTACGGATCACCTGTTTGGAGTCCACAATACGCAGTCCACTCGGACCGCATTGAATCGGTCCAAAAAAACTTCTTACTTTTTGCCTTGCGGCGCCTAAATTGGGATGCAAACCGTATATTACCTCCGTATTCCAGTAGACTACTTTTAATTAATTTACCGTCCCTAGCTAAACGTAGAACTATGCTTGGAACAGTAAGCTTATTCGTGGGGATGTTGAGAGTCCCGACTTGATTAGTCGGCTTAACTTCTCGGTTCCAAGTAGATTCATTAAAAACTATATACCCCTTATCTTAAATCATTCTAGATCTAATTATGAGTTGCATGACCCTTACAGAGTCTTGTGTTCTGACTATAATAGACTTTATCCTATTATCTGTAATCTTGACTCTCTGTCGCTATTAAAGCAATCGATTTTATCTTATCTATTACATAATTAGATCCTACTAACACTATTATTTAACATAGTTATCTGACATTATATTCATTTCCTCGTTCCTGTTCTCTTTTTTATATAGCGTCTATATCTTCTCGCGAATCGAGACGTACGATACACGGCAGCGCCCCTCGGTCGGTTGGGCGGGAGGTGTGGCCGTGGGATCCGTGCGAAAAAAAAAAAAGTATTTAGAACGAACTGACTTAAAAGCTAGATAAGCTTCATAGTGGTCTCTGCCAGCATGCAGAGCTTGCCGGTCAAAGCTTTAGACCAAACGCTGTATCAGCAATTTGACCAAGGCTTGCCATCGGACGATCGGTGAAGCCGTGGTCCAGTTTACTTAGTTAACTTGTATATCTTCTCTACATATTATACGACGATAGTCGCAATGATTGGCAGCCACCCAAATTTGTCGATACATTTTAACAATATCTGCAGAAAACATGTACATTCTGAAACGTATACAAATGGTAAACAAGTTTCTCATGAAACTGGGTCCAATATGCAGAGCATCGTTTAGAGAGCTTCCATTTGTGTCCTCAAAGGAGCCGTCAAAGACTACCCTAAGTTTTTGCGTAATCACAGGGTGATGTGGCAAGTAAAAGCTGCATTTGTGGTCCGTTTTATTCGGGCGACAGCTTTCGCAAGTGGCCAAGATTCAAATAGTCAAGCATTAACTTAACCTTCTGTGCATGCAGATGGATGTTTTGTTTAAGACGGCGTTCTACACCTCCGAATCGGGCCAGTGCTACTTGTAAGGGGTCTGAGAACTGTTGGTCGAAGCATTCAAATGCATAATGTTTTAGCCACGTAGGAAATTCAACATTGGCTGAAATATTCAACAAGTGTCTGGTTACATAAAAGTTCAATGAGAACGATTATAATAACAAGAATAAATATAAGCACAAAAATCCAAGTGGCACTTATGTGGTAAATCAATGGATCCACAGTGCATAGTCGAGGTTCTCATACGTGAGCTTGGTGAAGTGAATCGCGTCAAACGGTGTGAAAGATCGACTCAAACGGCTTGCCGACAGCCAAGTTCGTGTTCAAGTACAGCTCAATAGCGAAGATCCACTGGCGTGTTTAGCTGTTGGGCTGATGTCAAACAAGTTGCGCTAATTGTTCAAAGCGAACAATTGCTTGAGCGGCACTCGTGGCGTGGTTGGCCCTCTCCATACCAGATGTTGTTGCAGATTGATTTAGCCGGCGGCTTTTATTCAAATCGGCTTTTGATCAAATTAACAACAACCAACATATAAACAAAATATAATAGATTGCATAAATAAATAAATAAAAAAATAGAATAATTTTTTTGTATCTCCCTCAGTACACATATACAAGTATACATATATTTATGCATATATAATTACAGTTACAGAAGGACTGTTTATCCATTAACAACAATAAAACACCCAACAACCAACATCTAATTAATGATGTACACACATTAATTAAGTACACATAAATACAACACACATTCAAGATTTAATTAATATATCTAAAATCAAAATCACACATTTTCACAAACACTGAATCAAGTATTCAAGGATTTCTCTAGAGTAAATGTCTAAGATTGCCAAACTAAAGAAACTTATTCCCGCTACTAGAAGTAGGAGTAAATAATTTCAACTATACTAGGAAAGAGTATCCTAAATACAATGGACATCGGGATGAAAGAGTTAATAGGAGACCAGACTTCGACAGAAATCTCATATCTAGGGATCAGCTAGCAAATCACGCCAGGCCTAGAGACTAACAGACCATTTAAAAAAATGAAGGCTATCATGCCAAGAGTAGAGGACAGAAAACAGTATGACAAGAACAATCAACACACGCGAAATTACGGAAATTCTGAACAACAAAGACAAACACCACTTACAAACTACAGATGAACAAGAACTACACAATGTTGAGGACGGACATTTTCAACTAAAAGCCTCGTCGGACAGACAGGGTATTTAGAAAAATTTAAGGCCGGAAGCCCATTACTTTACATACTACTACTACTACTGTCTAAATATGTGTTTAGACATAAGTAGGCAAACTATAAAGATGTTCTATTTATGGGCTGCAGTAAACATGTCACGGGACAGCATAAGTGGAAACTAGAGATAAGTACGATTGCAGCGGCCTATTGCCGGAGTGTCAAGAGATATGATTAGCGCGGTCATAGGCCTCAAACATAGATTTAAGAATAAAACTCAGCTGCATTTACCAACGCAGACTGCGGCGTCTTACAAGCGCTGCATTATAAATATAGATTAGATGATAAGAAACTATGTAAGAATGAATAAAAGGCGATGCCCTCGCAGCAGGTTAGTCGGTTAGATTCAAACACCCGAATTGAACTCAATAAGTGTACGCACAACTGTATAGTGTGTACAACTACTACTACAAACTTCGATTCAAAGAGACCACTAAAACTCCTAGTAGACACGGGTGCTACTTCTTCTTTCATTAATCCACCCCTTATTGAGGAATATAACCAAGAGACGCTAGAAACATCAATTTTAATCACCACAGCCTTAGGCTCCCACAAAATAAATAAAATGACCAGAGTTAAATTATTCACGGAATACAACTGCTACGATACTTTTCCATTATTACTTTTCAAAATAACGATTTCGACGGCCTTATAGGAATGAACACATTGGATAAAATCCTAGGCACAAACATACCATGTAAGACATTAACTACACCCAATTTCACTATTAAATTACTTTATCAAGAAAAACGTAAAGCAGAATTATTCAGCATAGAAGAAGCATCTAAGAAATTGGTAATGCTACCCGTCACAATTAAGGAGGGTACATTTTTATGCGAAGACCAAATCATTTCTGAAAAAGTGTTTATTACCGGTGGTCTATATATGGCCCACAACTATTTTAGTTGTATGGAAGTAGTAAACAACTCTAATAAAGAAAAGAAATTTTGTATAGAAACCAAAATAAAGGTAAATCATTTTAACACAGACAAATTTCTTACATTAAATAACATCAAAGACTATGGTAATATAGACTTCGACACCAAGATAAGGACAAACAATAACTGAAGAAAATACTGCACTTAAAGGACTATTCAAACAATTCCCTAATATATTTTACAAAAAAAGGGACAACTTAAGGTTCACCAATGTAGTCAAACATCAGATTAAAACAACTGATCAAGTACCGGTACACAAAAGACCCTTCAGATACAGCACTTCAGAAAAGACAGAAATAAACGACCAAATTAATAAACTTCTAGAGCAAGACATAATTAGACACAGCCATTCACCCTGGAGCGCTCCAGTTTTCTTAGTTCCCTAGAAACTGGATGCCTCAAACTAAAAGAAGTGGAGACTAGTTTTAGATTTCAAGCAGTTAAATAACAAAACAATCAAAGATAGATACCACATGCCACAAATTAACGAAATCTTAGACAACCTAGGTAGAGCCCAGTATTTTTCGGCCGTAGACTTAGCAAATGCTTATCACCAAATTGAAGTGGAACCCATCGATAGAGCAAAGACAGCTTTTTCCGCTGTGGGCGGACATTTCGAGTTTATCCGAATGCCATTCGGCTTATACAACGTTCCAGCAACCTTCCAAAAGGTGATGGATAACGTTTTGGCGGAATTAAATGGCAAATTCTGTCTGATCTATCTGGACGATATAATAGTATTTTCAACCTCATTCGGGGACAAATCAACCACTTAAATTCAATCTTCAAGAGACTCACTCGGGCAAACTTAAAACTTCAACCTGATAAGTCAGAGTTTCTCAAGAAAGAAATAGAATACCTTGGCCATATAGTGACTGAAAACGGCGTCAAGCCGAATCCAAAGAAGATCGAAACGAATAAAGCCTTCCCTATACCCAAGACCAAGAAAGAAATTATATCTTTCTTGGGGTTGTTAGGCTACTACAGAAGGTTTATCAGAGACTTTGCCAAGATCACGAAGCCACTAACTCTACAACTTAAAAAGAAATCGGACGTGACTATCGACGAAAATTACACTAAAACATTCGAATTATGCAAAACACTCTTATGCCCATTTTACAATATCTTTATTTCACTAAGCAATTCATCTTAAGAACCGATGCTAGTAATTTAGCAATAGGAGCAGTGTTGTCACAATGAATTATAGGGAATGATAGACCAATAGCATATGCTAGCAGAACATTGTCAGAATCCGAAAAACATTATGCCACCATAAAAAAGAACTACTGGCAATAGTATGGTCAGTAAAGTATTTTCGACCATACTTATTTGGAAACAAATTTTTGCTGATCACCAAACACAAACCTTTGGTCTGGTTAAAAAATTTAAAAGAACCCAATTCCATGCTAGTAAGATGGAACCTCCAACTCGTAGAACATGACTGTGAGGTCATTTACAAAAATGGCTCTCAAAACGTGGTTGCAGACGCATTAAGCAGAATTGTCATAGATCTCAACACGAATGAAACCAGACCAATCACTCTTGACACAGAAATTTTAAACTCAAACAAGCCAATTATGAGATTGCAATTCAAATCATATTAAAGAATGCGGATTGCGCAATCGACTCCTTGGAATTTAAAAACAAAATCAGACGAATAATTTCCAGACCTTTTTTCGATAATAAAACAATAATACTAAAAACGGTTTTAAAGACAAATAAGACACACGCAATTTACACCACAGACACAATCTTCAAAAAATTACAAAAATTGTATACAACATATTTCGCCGCAAACAAATCTTATAAAATTATAAGATGCTCAGCCTTTTTAAAAGAACTTCAAACTATAGAAGAACAAACAGAATACATTTCTGATTACCACGTCAAAAATAATCATAGAGGAATCGACGAAACCCTTTATCACATCAAGCGACATGTATACTGCCCATGCTTGAAAGAGAAAATAACCTAGTTTATAAATAGATGTGACATTTGTCAGACCCTCAAATATGACAGACAACCTCAAAAATTAATATTTCAACTAACAGAGACACCAAACAAACCACTAGACATTGTACACATAGACTTTTATTCAATCAATAACAAGATCATTTTAACAGCATTGGACAAATTTTCGAAATTCGTTGAGGGCTACACCATTCCATCTCGAGATTCTATTAATATTAATAAGCACGTGATGTTTTATTTCAAGACCCATGGCATCCCAAAGACAATAGTGTACGATCAAGGCCCCGAATTTGCGGGAATTCACTTCAAAGAACTCTGCAACCAATTCGGAATAACCTTACACATAACTTCTTTTCAACAATCCAGTAGCAATGCCTACATTCCTCTACATTCCTCTCTGACAGATATCTAATAATTATAATTTTCGAAAAGAAAAAAGCCTTAAAGATCAATCTAGACCACGATTCAATTTTATAACGTATATTAACGCCATCCATTCAACCACAAAATTAACACCATATGAAGTTTTTACAGGACGAACCCACATTTTCGAACAGACCTACAAGGTCCGACAGTTTTAGAACCAAACTGTAGGCAGATGTCAAAGAAGAATTTGAAAAACAAAAATTAAATAAAATTCACAAACTAAATGTGGACACAGTAGTACCGAAACCGGTACAGGAGGGAGTCACTATGTTCAGAAAAGAAAATAGAAGGAATAAACGAACGCCTAGATTTACAAAACGTAAAATAGTTAGTGATTACGGAGTGACAGTTACTGCAACAAAAAACAGAAATTACACAAATCTAAAATTAAGAGAATTACTAGACGAGACAATATATAAAAACTATAAAAATAAATAATATCATCATTACAGATTATACATAACAGCAGATAAACTGAAAATACCCCCTAGCAAAAATAAAAGTGGGAGAAGCAAGGTGCATTAAAACGTATAGTTCAATGACCCACATAATAGAACTGACCGGATTGACAAATAACTTGAACGACCTTGCAGCAAACTTACAAAACTTATCAGAAGAGGACTTAAACGATTCGATAACACCCCTACAAAGGAAAATAGAACAAATAAGGAATAAGATTCAGTCCTTGACCTCGAACCAAAGAAAAAAAAGAGGGTTAATAGACGGTCTGGGTAGTGTTATTAAGAAAGTAACTGGAAACATGGATGCGGAAGACGCATCGACAATGGACACTAAATTCAAAAGAGTTTTTGAAAATGAAGAAAGTATTAACAAAAACCTTTGGCAACAGATAACTAACACCAATGACATAATTGTACATTTTAACAATATGTCTATCCATTTCAACAAAGAACAGGAAAAAATTGAGGAATACATAAACAACTTTAAAAATAGTATATCTAAAGAATTAAGACTAGAAGATAGGAAAATTAAAATCCTACAAATACTAAATATAATAAGTAATAATATAGACATTTTACAGACCCACAGACAAGAGATAGCTGAAAGCATGTTGGCTAAATTCAACATAATTCCAAATTTCATTTTGCCCTTAGAAGAACTAAGAGATATAGCACAAATCTTTAAATATCAAAATTTATCGATTAGTTCAGAAGTCCATATTTACAGACTACTCAACATTGAGACAGAATCCAAACAAACACAAATCATTTTTCACATAAAAATTCCTATATTTGATAAACACACTTACACACTCTCACACCTGGGTATGTGCGCGCGCGCGAAGTGCATTGAATTGGCGCTCCTGGAAAATCTCGAAATTTTCCGGGTCGCGCCGGCCCATCAGTGACAGGAGCGGCTGTCCCCAACGCACGAAGGTTGGGCCGTACTCACCAGCAGTAGGCACAGCTCCAAGGGTCCAGGGATCGCCCGCCGTCGACGATCTTCAGGGCCATGGGGCAGGACAGGGTGAGAGCAGGAAACAACTTTCTCTTCACTATTTTCTCTTCCTTCCGTGTTGTTGTGGTGGCTGCCAAGTGCCAGTCACGCCAGCTGATCACGCAGCCAGCTGGGATAGCAGTGCTGGTAAACGGCAAAAGCTCCCAGGTCTGGCAGCGCTGGTCGGCTGCACGAGCCCCCTGGCATAGGTGGCGCTTTCTACTCAGTGCACTCACTGACAAAAGCTAGCAGCTACGGAAGTCACCAAACGATCTGTCCTCCGGGCGTAGCATACATATATGGGCGACCAACGGTTATCATTGGCAATATCCCATGGAATCCCGGAGACAGACCCATGAAACGAGAAGGAGAGGCAGAAGATGAGTGTAAAAAGTCAAGGAGCAGACCAATAGCCTTCTGACGAAGGTCAACCATAACGGGGTGAGGAGCATTAATCTGGCAATGAAGAACTCATTCGCCAGATTGAAGGAGCTCAAATTAAAGCTGCGCACTAGGCTGCCGGAAGCGGAGAAAACGCAGGTCGGACGTACGGCAAAAGCAGATGCTAGTCAACAGACCACCCCCAAGCTCCCATCCGGCCTCGATGAACCGTGCAACGTTAAGGGTAGCCCTAAGCCAAAGGATCGCACGGCGCTGTCTGCGAAGAGAGCCCAGCGACCCGACCACCAGAAGGCTGCGGGACCCAAGCGCCTACCAAGGGCTCCGCCCCAAGCCACTGTAGCGGGAAAGAAGCCGCAGCCAAGATTGCAGCAACCGCCTGGACCCCGCAAGAAGAGACCGCCGAGGGAGAGACCAGATGCGCTGGTTATCACCCCCTCAGCTGGCTTACCTTACAGCGAAGTGCTGTCCCTGGTCACAAGAGGGCAGGACGCTAGGCTCAGGACCATCGGGGAGAACGTAGCAAGGGTGAAGAGGACGGCCAAAGGCGAACTGCTCCTCGAGCTACGTGCCTCAGCCCAAGACCTGACGCAGAAGCTCAAGATGGACATGGGAGCGGTGCTGGGAGACCGCGCCAGCCTTCGCGCGTTAACACAATCCAAGGTATTCGTGATTCGTGACCTCGACGAGCTCACTTCGGAAGACGAGTTGAAGAGTGCCTTGCTAGTAATTTAGCAATAGGAGCAGTGTTGTCACAATGAATTATAGGGAATGATAGACCAATAGCATATGCTAGCAGAACATTGTCAGAATCCGAAAAACATTATGCCACCATAAAAAAGAACTACTGGCAATAGTATGGTCAGTAAAGTATTTTCGACCATACTTATTTGGAAACAAATTTTTGCTGATCACCAAACACAAACCTTTGGTCTGGTTAAAAAATTTAAAAGAACCCAATTCCATGCTAGTAAGATGGAACCTCCAACTCGTAGAACATGACTGTGAGGTCATTTACAAAAATGGCTCTCAAAACGTGGTTGCAGACGCATTAAGCAGAATTGTCATAGATCTCAACACGAATGAAACCAGACCAATCACTCTTGACACAGAAATTTTAAACTCAAACAAGCCAATTATGAGATTGCAATTCAAATCATATTAAAGAATGCGGATTGCGCAATCGACTCCTTGGAATTTAAAAACAAAATCAGACGAATAATTTCCAGACCTTTTTTCGATAATAAAACAATAATACTAAAAACGGTTTTAAAGACAAATAAGACACACGCAATTTACACCACAGACACAATCTTCAAAAAATTACAAAAATTGTATACAACATATTTCGCCGCAAACAAATCTTATAAAATTATAAGATGCTCAGCCTTTTTAAAAGAACTTCAAACTATAGAAGAACAAACAGAATACATTTCTGATTACCACGTCAAAAATAATCATAGAGGAATCGACGAAACCCTTTATCACATCAAGCGACATGTATACTGCCCATGCTTGAAAGAGAAAATAACCTAGTTTATAAATAGATGTGACATTTGTCAGACCCTCAAATATGACAGACAACCTCAAAAATTAATATTTCAACTAACAGAGACACCAAACAAACCACTAGACATTGTACACATAGACTTTTATTCAATCAATAACAAGATCATTTTAACAGCATTGGACAAATTTTCGAAATTCGTTGAGGGCTACACCATTCCATCTCGAGATTCTATTAATATTAATAAGCACGTGATGTTTTATTTCAAGACCCATGGCATCCCAAAGACAATAGTGTACGATCAAGGCCCCGAATTTGCGGGAATTCACTTCAAAGAACTCTGCAACCAATTCGGAATAACCTTACACATAACTTCTTTTCAACAATCCAGTAGCAATGCCTACATTCCTCTACATTCCTCTCTGACAGATATCTAATAATTATAATTTTCGAAAAGAAAAAAGCCTTAAAGATCAATCTAGACCACGATTCAATTTTATAACGTATATTAACGCCATCCATTCAACCACAAAATTAACACCATATGAAGTTTTTACAGGACGAACCCACATTTTCGAACAGACCTACAAGGTCCGACAGTTTTAGAACCAAACTGTAGGCAGATGTCAAAGAAGAATTTGAAAAACAAAAATTAAATAAAATTCACAAACTAAATGTGGACACAGTAGTACCGAAACCGGTACAGGAGGGAGTCACTATGTTCAGAAAAGAAAATAGAAGGAATAAACGAACGCCTAGATTTACAAAACGTAAAATAGTTAGTGATTACGGAGTGACAGTTACTGCAACAAAAAACAGAAATTACACAAATCTAAAATTAAGAGAATTACTAGACGAGACAATATATAAAAACTATAAAAATAAATAATATCATCATTACAGATTATACATAACAGCAGATAAACTGAAAATACCCCCTAGCAAAAATAAAAGTGGGAGAAGCAAGGTGCATTAAAACGTATAGTTCAATGACCCACATAATAGAACTGACCGGGTTGACAAATAACTTGAACGACCTTGCAGCAAACTTACAAAACTTATCAGAAGAGGACTTAAACGATTCGATAACACCCCTACAAAGGAAAATAGAACAAATAAGGAATAAGATTCAGTCCTTGACCTCGAACCAAAGAAAAAAAAGAGGGTTAATAGACGGTCTGGGTAGTGTTATTAAGAAAGTAACTGGAAACATGGATGCGGAAGACGCATCGACAATGGACACTAAATTCAAAAGAGTTTTTGAAAATGAAGAAAGTATTAACAAAAACCTTTGGCAACAGATAACTAACACCAATGACATAATTGTACATTTTAACAATATGTCTATCCATTTCAACAAAGAACAGGAAAAAATTGAGGAATACATAAACAACTTTAAAAATAGTATATCTAAAGAATTAAGACTAGAAGATAGGAAAATTAAAATCCTACAAATACTAAATATAATAAGTAATAATATAGACATTTTACAGACCCACAGACAAGAGATAGCTGAAAGCATGTTGGCTAAATTCAACATAATTCCAAATTTCATTTTGCCCTTAGAAGAACTAAGAGATATAGCACAAATCTTTAAATATCAAAATTTATCGATTAGTTCAGAAGTCCATATTTACAGACTACTCAACATTGAGACAGAATCCAAACAAACACAAATCATTTTTCACATAAAAATTCCTATATTTGATAAACACACTTACACACTCTCACACCTGGGTATGTGCGCGCGCGCGAAGTGCATTGAATTGGCGCTCCTGGAAAATCTCGAAATTTTCCGGGTCGCGCCGGCCCATCAGTGACAGGAGCGGCTGTCCCCAACGCACGAAGGTTGGGCCGTACTCACCAGCAGTAGGCACAGCTCCAAGGGTCCAGGGATCGCCCGCCGTCGACGATCTTCAGGGCCATGGGGCAGGACAGGGTGAGAGCAGGAA
Source organism: Drosophila sechellia (assembly GCF_004382195.2). NCBI lineage: Eukaryota > Metazoa > Arthropoda > Insecta > Diptera > Drosophilidae > Drosophila > Drosophila sechellia. Next base: position 110,979 of record NW_022611043.1, read on the forward strand.
ACAACTTTCTCTTCACTATTTTCTCTTCCTTCCGTGTTGTTGTGGTGGCTGCCAAGTGCCAGTCACGCCAGCTGATCACGCAGCCAGCTGGGATAGCAGTGCTGGTAAACGGCAAAAGCTCCCAGGTCTGGCAGCGCTGGTCGGCTGCACGAGCCCCCTGGCATAGGTGGCGCTTTCTACTCAGTGCACTCACTGACAAAAGCTAGCAGCTACAGAAGTCACCAAACGATCTGTCCTCCGGGCGTAGCATACATATATGGGCGACCAACGGTTATCATTGGCAATATCCCATGGAATCCCGGAGACAGACCCATGAAACGAGAAGGAGAGGCAGAAGATGAGTGTAAAAAGTCAAGGAGCAGACCAATAGCCAATAGACCACCCGGAAGTGCCCATTGGCGGGTAAAGGAGCACCACAGGCACTGCAATGATGCGGCTGATTCAGCTAAACCTGAATCACTGCACGGCAGCCCAAGACCTGCTGGTGCAGACGGTGCGTGAACGCAGAGTGGAGCTCGCGCTACTTAGCGAGCCCTACCGAACGGCGGCCAGCCCAGACTGGGCTTTCGACCGCACCAAGAAAGCAGCAATCTGGAGGTGCAGCAGAGAAACCCAGCAAATAACCGATGTTCTTTCGGACATCGGATTTGTTAGGGTTAGGGTAGGCAGATGGTGGGTGTACAGCGTATACCTAGCTCCCAGCCTGACCCTAATCGCATTCAGCCGGGCACTGGACAGACTGGCAGCGGATGCTAGAGGCCGCACCCATGTTCTCATAGCGGGCGACTTCAACGCATGGTCCGAGAGCTGGGGCAGCTCAACCACCAACGCAAGGGGCAGGATGGTGCTGGAGGCATTCGCGACGTTGGACCTGGCTCTTCTTAACCATGGAAACCGGCACACGTTCAGGCGCGCCGGACTGGGCTCTGTGGTGGACCTCACCTTCACTAGCGGCTCGTCGTACAGGCTAGCGAGGTGGAGACTCAGCGAGGACTACACTGCCAGTGACCACTTGGCCATCATCTGCGACCTGGGATGCCCACCCTCGTCCCAAGCCCAGACACCAGCCCAGGCCAGGATTAAATACAAGACGGACTCTCTGGACACGCAGGTGTTTCGAGAGCAGTTCCTACCCATGGCGAGCAGACAAGGAGCCGAGCTGACGGCAGTGGAGCTGATGAGGCGGCTGAAGGCCGCGTGCGACGCCAGCATGCAATCGAGCAGGTCGCATAGCCGACAAAGAGCCCCTGTCTACTGGTGGAACCAAGAGATAGAGACGGCTCGTAGAGAGTGCCTCTCCGCCAGACGTCGCTACCAACGCGCGAGAGGTGCGGAGTCCTTTGCCGAACGTCAATCCGAGTACAGAGCCCGCAGAAAAATGCTTAAGATAGCCATAAGGGAGAGCAAGCGCAAATGCTTCCTCGACCTATGCGATTCTGCCGACAGCGACCCATGGGGAAGTGCCTACAAGGTGGTGGTCAAGAAGGCGTACACAAGGACTCCTAAGCTACTGGACCCAGCGATGCTCCGCAGTGTAGCGGAACATCTGTTCCCTGTGATGGATGGGTTACGCCCAGCCGACCCAGCCACAGGGGATCACGTCGAATCCGACGCCACGGTCAGCAGTGACGAGATCCTGGAGCTGGCAAAACTGCTGAAGGACGGCAAGGCCCCCGGACCCGACGGCATCCCGATCAAGGCGCTTCGGCTTGCTCTCTACCTCCAGCCAGACTCGTTTGCGAAGGCATTCACCAAGTGCCTGGAGGAAGGAGTTTTCCCGAGTTGCTGGAAAATCCAAAAGCTGCTTCTCCTCCCAAAACCAGGGAAACCACCCGAGGAGCCTTCATCGTTCCGGCCAATATGCCTCATCGATGGAACTGGCAAGCTCCTGGAGAAACTGGTGTGCATTCGGCTAGAGAGGGCTATCGCCGACGCGGGTGACCTCTCACGGTCCCAGTTTGGATTCAGGAAAGCGCGGTCCACCGTCGACGCTGTCAACAGAGTGGTCGAAGTTGCGGCCCAAGCAATCGACGGCACCAGATGGAAGGGTGGTAGCAAAGAGTACTGCCTCATGGTCACTCTAGACATCAGGAACGCCTTTAACACAGCGAGATGGGACCGGATCCTAGAAGCACTAATTGGCTTCAGCGTCCCAGCCTACCTAGTCAGGATCATCCGCAGCTACTTTTCTGATCGGGTCCTACTGTGCGAGTCGTCGGAAGGCGTCTTCAGGCACCAAGTCACCGGTGGAGTCCCGCAAGGCTCGGTCCTCGGCCCGCTTCTGTGGAACATCATGTACGACGGGATACTTCGCCTACCGCTGGTCGGGAGGAGCGAGATCGTAGGCTTCGCGGACGACGTGGCCTTGCTCGTTGTCGACAAGTATCCCGGCAAGGCCGAAGAAAGCTGTAACCAAAACATCAGGGCCATTGAACCAAGGTGTCCTCCTCTCGGGCAATCAAGTACCTGGGAGTCATGATTGACACCAGGCTTTCGTTCCGAGAACACCTTGCCTACGCTAGCTCGAAAGCAGCAGGAGTAAATCGGGCGCTATCAAACATAATGTTGAACTCCAGAGGCCCAAAACAGGCGAGCAGAAGGCTCCTGACGAGCGTCACCCGAGCGACCATGCTATATGCCGCCCCGGTGTGGGCAAAAGCGCTTGGTACCGAAAGCTACGGCCAGGGCCTAAATGCTACCCACAGACTTTCAGCCCTACGTGTCTGCTGCGCCTTCAGAACAGTGTCCAACTCGGCGGCATTGGTGATCGCAGGGATACCGCCTCTGGACCTGTTAGCGCAGGAAAACGAAGTGGTCTTCAACCAAACCCACGGTCGAAGACTCTCCGCCGGCGCCAAAAAGCAATACGAGGTGAAGCAAGGCAGCACACCCTGGAGACATGGCAGCACAGGTGGACCAACGAGCCTAAGGGTCGCTGAACGCAGCAGCTGATACCCAACCTCAAGCCGTGGCCAGAGCGGAAGCATGGCGATATCACGTTCCACCTAACGCAGCTGATCAGCGGGCACGGTTGCTTTCGAAGCTACCTGAAGCGCTTTGGACACCAGGATGCGGAGCGAAACAGCTGAGCACGTTCTCTTCTCGTGCGTTAAATACGCTAGGGAACGGAGCTCTCTGGAAGCCGTACTTGGCGGCAGACTGAATGCGGACAACCTAGTCCCATTCATGCTGCAGGGGGAGGCGGAATGGCAAGCGGTCAACAGCTTCGCCGCAGCGATAACCACCGAGCTCAGAAGAGCCGAGAGAGCCAGGAGGGTCCACGAGTGAGCAATTCCTGATCGTCCTCGCGAAGCAATACTTCACGGCCATACCGCGGGGAGTCCTGGATTTGCCCTCCTAAATGTTATTATGTTTTATTGTATATAGTTTACCATAACTCTCTCACACCTAATTAAACTACCATTTAATGGCACCAAATTTCTCACTCTACCTATCTGCGACCCAAGAACAGTGGAAAACAATATGGATAACAAGGAATGCGTAAAGCAAATTATACAGGGAATGAACCCTGTATGCGAAGCCCAAAACATGGACACAGACGAAACAGTGGTGGAACCGGAGCTACAATGTGTCGTTATCATCAGCAAAAACCAAACAAGAGGTGAACCAAGTTGCGGAGAACCAATACTCATTGAAGGAACCACGATCATAAAACACATAAATTGTTTAATAATTTTAGAAGGAAACAGGTACGATGACACCGAATTTTTTTACAAGGAAAAGATCAAATGATCATTGCCAACGACAAAGAGCATTTCGATAAATACAACAATAAAAGATCTTAGCCTAAGCAAAATGGCATTACACCTTCAAGAAAATAAGGCCAAGATTCTTCAAGTCAAGGATTCTACGGTCGATCTTCGTAGACATATGGATCGAGTGTCATCCTGATCATCTTTACACTATACGCCCTACTTGTGAAACAGAACGTTACTTACCTGCCCAACCCTGTTTCCCCGGTCAACTACGTTTCGTCCATACCTACGTTATGGCCGTCACTTCATTCTAAGGGGGGAGGAGTTACCACATTAACAGTCTGGACGTCAACTACCCCGCCCCACTGTTAGTTCGTCGCCCTCTGAAGTTGGAACATAGTGTAACATTGTGGGCGGAAACAGCTCAGCAAAACGGAGGCATTCGCCAAATCCGCTGGGTCAGCAGATTCATAACAACCAAACATAAATATGACGGAGCGTAGATTTAATCCAAATTATGAAGCGTGTCCCTGTAGTTTTCCTCTTATTGATTCTTGCCGCTGCGTGTGTGTGCTTTTCCTCGTTCTCTTCTCGATAGACACGCACGGGCACACACTATCAGGGCCACACTCGATCTCAATGTTATTGAAATCTCACAATCGATTACAACTCGTCCTATCGATAAGTCTCGTGAACAGTTGACCATCGATAGGGCGCCTATTTCAAAATATCATTCCCTTCTCCGACACGGCCATTCTGATAAATTACACGCCCTCGTATATGAGCTACCCTCTGCAATAAATCAACCTTCAACCTTCAGTTGTACTCTTAATGTGACAATCTTATTCATTAACAACTTTGAATTTTTTTAACTTAATCTTTAACATTCATTATTCATTTCTTAGAATTCTTCAATTTCTTGACTATTTCCTTCATTAAAGCAATTTCTTTTCAAATCAAAATTTTATTAATTTTCCTTCTTTCATCTCGTTTTTACTTATTCTATTTTCTCATTTTCGTCTCTTATTTTCTTCTCTCATTTTCTTTTCTCATTTTCGTCTCTTATTTTCTTCTCTCATTTTCTTTTCTCATTTTCTAACAACCTTATCATTTTACCACTTAGGGTCAGGTACCGCCACGTAGCCATCGATAAACTGTGTACTTCCATACACCTTCCGCCAACTGTCTCTTTCAACAGTTTCCATTTCATATCTTTCAACAACTTCACTTACTGTCTCTTTCAACAGTTTCCATACCATTTCTTTCAACAACTTCTCTTACTGTCTCTTTCAACAGTTTACATATCATCTCTTTCATCAACACCACTACTGTCTCTTTCAACAGTTTCACCTGGCGGGCTAACATCGATCTCCAGCTCGCTTGGCACCTGCCCATCTGGCAATCTTCTTAATCTCTCATGCGCATACTTATACCGCCTATTACTTTTCAAACTCTTTAAAGTATATCTGTCATTATCCAATACCTCAATAATCTCAAATGGTCCTCTATATTTAGCTTCTAACTTAGTCTGGTTTCTCTCACTATTATTTAGCAACACAAAATCTCCAACACTGAATTTTACTATCTTAACTCTGCCTTTATCAAATCTTTCCTTCTCATACTTTCCTGATCTTTCTATATTCTCTAAAGCTTGGGTTCTTATCTTAGTCAGATCTATTTCAGTTTCTGGTTCATGAATGGGAACAAGGCCTAAAGGTCGAGCAACCTTTCCCATTAATAATTCTAATGGACTCGCTTTTGTTATCTTATTAGCAGTACAATTAATAGCTAATTGCGCGTCACCCAATGCCTCTTGCCACGATCGAGAACTCATTTCAACAGCTGTTAATAAATTTTTCAAGGTACTCATAACTCTCTCAACCTGGCCATTACCTCGGCTTGCTCCTGTTGCTATCAAATGTAATTTTATCTTTTGTGAAGAGCAAAATTCAACGAACTTAGCACCTGTAAAACTTCTTCCCTGATCAGCCACAATATGAATAGGGACTCCGAACAACGAAATTGCTGATTTTAGCGCCATTACACAGCTTTCTGCACTTAATGTGAACGTGCGGTAGAGATAAACATACTTGGTAAATGTATCTATCTGTACAATAACATATTCTTTACGATCGCTTTTACCACTAAGCTTGCCTGATATGTCTATGTGAACAGTATGCCACGGAATGTTTACTTTGGGAATAGGATGTAATTCCATTTGTAATTTTTAGAAGATGATTTGGACACTCGGCAGGTTATACAATTTTCAACAAATCTTCGAACGTATTTGGCCATGCCCTCAAACCAATAGTAATCGTAAACCTTGTCAAGTGTTTTCTCCCAGCCCAGATGCATTATGGATACATGTACTTGGTTAATAACTGACCATCTAAATCCACAAGGCACCACTGGCAAACATAGGGTCTTGCCATTTCTTTGTATGATTCTATACAAAACTCCAGCTCTCAAATCATATGTCTTAGCCAAATCGAATGGACATTCATCATTGTTCAGCTTGGCAACGATTTCTACGATATCTTGATCTTTCTGTTGCCTCAGATACTTCCGTTAAGTCGATTCGCTTTTCAACAACTTTCGCATATTCAGGGGAATTTTCCGGAGGAAGTGGATTTCTGGAAAAGAAATCAGCATGAGCCATACGCTTGCCTTCTCTATACTGTATGTCAAAATCGAATGTCTGTAAATAAGCCCACCAGCGATAGACTCTAGGCAACAACTCAATCTTATTTCGTGATGATTTTAAAGAATTACAATCAGTGAATATTACAAACTTTCTGCCATGTAAGTAGTGCCGGAAATGCTTGACTGCATTTACCACCGCAAGAGTTTCCAACTCATACGAAGTATATTTAGATTCGCATACACTTGTTGTCTTACTGTAGTATTCCACTACATACGGTTTATTTTCAATTCTGTGCAAGAGTATAGCACCATATCCGATTGCACTCGCATCGGTGTGTAACTCTATTGGATATTGCGGGTCAAAGATAATCAAAACTGGTTTATTAGTAAGAATGTGAATAATTTTTCTACGAATTTCCTCATGTTCTATATTCCACTCAAATTTATTTTTCTCTGAGGTGAGAAAATATAAAGGCTTCATTAACTGTGAAAATCCTGGAACAAACTGACGAAAGTACGATGCTAACCCAATGAACTGTCTCAATGTTGTCACTGACCTAGGAGGTGGCAAGGCATTCAAAGATTCTACTCGGTCTGATAACTTTGCAATCTAATAATTCTTGAACTTTGTTTCGAACCACATCTCTCTCACTGGGGCTAAATCTATATGGTCTTCTCTGTACCGTTTTTATCTCATCAATCAATCGAATTTTCATTTCTCCCGAATTTACGCGAGTCTGAGGCGTTCCCTGTATAAAAGAATCTGAGTAGGATTTCAACAATGTTGTTATTTCATTTTTGTTTTCACCGCATACATTGTTTTCTATTATTTCGAATGAGTTTTCTATGAACTTAGAGCACGAATTAACAGTTTTTGTTTCATTCTTAATTATTTCTACTCCTTTACAAGACACTACAGCAGCATACCCCTGAGCTAATACTTCTAGTCCTAGTACGATATTATTTGACATACAATCATCTGATACTACATGAAATATTACATTTAAACTGTTTCCATTAATGAGAATATTGTTATCGATTTGAATTGTACTGCAAACATTTGCATTTCCAATACCTTTCAGGCTTACTACGTTATTTATTATTTTACCGCTTATGTTTTTAGCAAAACTCTCTTTAATGAAAGAGCACTCTGCTCCAGAGTCAAAGATAATTGGAAAGTTCTCACCTCGTAGCAGCATACTTGTCTTTGGTTCATCCACCACGCACAGCTCAGCTCTCTTCTCGTTCCGAAATCCAGCTCCACCACTTGCCATATTTTTGGGGCATTGTGAAGCTATATGACCTTGCTCCTGGCAGCGATAGCAAGTTATACTGCCTTTAGAATGCTGCTGAAATGATTGGCTTCCTCGGTGATCCTGTCTCGACATGCCAGCGCTCTGCTTCCTGTTTCGGCAGTCAATCATCTTGTGTCCCATTTTACCACAAAGATGGCACTTCAAGAGCGCGAACTTAGCTCGCTTTCCTCCAGATTCCTCATTTCCAGAATGATGTGTGCGCCTGTCAAAAGCGAAGACCTGCAACTCAGCCTGTAGGTCGCGTCTATTCTTGATCTCGGCAGTGTAGGCAATTCTTTGTAATCGGCGATCAAAGTTGGCCAAATGTCCCAAAACCACAGACACAGCAATCCTCTCGGTATCCAAGCCCTTCCATTTGCAAACGAGTGACGTCACCATGCGACTAGCATATATGGCAAGGCATTCACTGTTGCCTGGGCGACTGTTCAGTAACTGTAAAAACATGGCGGCTGACGTCTCTGCATTTGCATAGCGTTGTTGGAATAACTGCTTAAATTCCAACCATGTCACACCAGCATAGCACACTTCTGACAGCCATTGGGACGCACTTCCTTCCAGCGATTTTGTTAAGGCCAATATTAATGCACTGCCTTCCAGAGGTTTTTCAGCCACAATAATATCAACCATAAAGCACCATTGAGTAGCGTCGGCGCCTGGAATGTCGGCGTTAAACTTTGGCAATGTGACGACGCCATTTTGTGCCGGTTCTCGCACAGACGCTTGCAGTGTTTTTGCCAATTCCAAGAAACTTTGGTTTTGGTGCTCCATCAAGATGCGCAGTTGGTCCTCCATGGTGTGCAGACGAAGGCACAATCCCACTTCTGATGACGGAGCGTAGATTTAATCCAAAGTGTGAAGCGTGTCCCTGTAGTTTTCCTCTTATTGATTCTTGCCGCTGTGTGTGTGTGCTTTTCCTCGTTCTCTTCTCGATAGACACGCACGGGCACACACTATCAGGGCCACACTCGATCTCAATGTTATTGAAATCTCACAATCGATTACAACTCGTCCTATCGATAAGTCTCGTGAACATTTGACCATCGATAGGGCGCCTATTTCAAAATATCATTCCCTTCTCCGACACGGCCATTCTGATAAATTACACGCCCTCGTGTATGAGCTACCCTCTGCAATAAATCAACCTTCAACCTTCAGTTGTACTCTTAATGTGACAATCTTATTCATTAACAACTTTGAATTTTTTTAACTTAATCTTTAACATTCATTATTAATTTCTTAGAATTCTTCAATTTCTTGACTATTTCGTTCATTTAAGCAATTTCTTTTCAAATCAAAATTTTATTAATTTTCCTTCTTTCATCTCGTTTTTACTTATTCTATTTTCTCATTTTCTTTTCTCATTTTCGTCTCTTATTTTCTTCTCTCATTTTCTTTTCTCATTTTCGTCTCTTATTTTCTTCTCTCATTTTCTTTTCTCATTTTCTAACAACATTATCATTTTACCACTCAGGGTCAGGTACCGCCACGTAGCCATCGATAAACTGTGTACTTCCATACACCTTCCGCCAACTGTCTCTTTCAACAGTTTCCATTTCATATCTTTCAACAACTTCACTTACTGTCTCTTTCAACAATTTCCATACCATTTCTTTCAACAACTTCTCTTACTGTCTCTTTCAACAGTTTACATATCATCTCTTTCATCAACATCACTACTGTCTCTTTCAACAGTTTCACCTGGCGGGCTAACATCGATCTCCAGCTCGCTTGGCACCTGCCCATCTGGCAATCTTCTTAATCTCTCATGCGCATACTTATACCGCCTATTACTTTTCAAACTCTTTAAAGTATATCTGTCATTATCCAATACTTCAATAATCTCAAATGGTCCTCTATAACTTAGTCTGGTTTCTCTCACTATTATTTAGCAACACAAAATCTCCAACACTGAATTTTACTATCTTAACTCTGTCTTTATCAAATCTTTCCTTCTCATACTTTCCTGATCTTTCTATATTCTCTAAAGCTTGGGTTCTTATCTTAGTCAGATCTATTTCAGTTTCTGGTTCATGAATGGGAACAAGGCCTAAAGGTCGAGCAACCTTTCCCATTAATAATTCTAATGGACTCGCTTTTGTTATCTTATTAGCAGTACAATTAATAGCTAATTGCGCGTCACCCAATGCCTCTTGCCACGATCGAGAACTCATTTCAACAGCTGTTAATAAATTTTTCAAGGTACTCATAACTCTCTCAACCTGGCCATTACCTCGGCTTGCTCCTTTTGCTATCAAATGTAATTTTATCTTTTGTGAAGAGCAAAATTCAACGAACTTAGCACCTGTAAAACTTCTTCCCTGATCAGCCACAATACGAATAGGGACTCCGAACAACGAAATTGCTGATTTTAACGCCATTACACAGCTTTCTGCACTTAATGTGAACGTGTGGTAGAGATAAACATACTTGGTAAATGTATCTATCTGTACAATAACATATTCTTTACGATCGCTTTTACCACTAAGCTTGCCTGATATGTCTATGTGAACAGTATGCCACGGAATGTTTACTTTGGGAATAGGATGTAATTCCATTTGTAATTTTTAGAAGATGATTTGGACACTCGGCAGGTTATACAATTTTCAACAAATCTTCGAACGTATTTGGCCATGCCCTCAAACCAATAGTAATCGTAAACCTTGTCAAGTGTTTTCTCCCAGCCCAGATGCATTATGGATACATGTACTTGGTTAATAACTGACCATCTAAATCCACAAGGCACCACTGGCAAACATAGGGTCTTGCCATTTCTTTGTATGATTCTATACAAAACTCCAGCTCTCAAATCATATGTCTTAGCCAAATCGAATGGACATTCATCATTGTTCAGCTTGGCAACGATTTCTACGATATCTTGATCTTTCTGTTGCCTCAGATACTTCAGTTAAGTCGATTCGCTTTTCAACAACTTTCGCATATTCAGGGGAATTTTCCGGAGGAACTGGATTTCTGGAAAAGAAATCAGCATGAGCCATACGCTTGCCTTCTCTATACTGTATGTCAAAATCGAATGTCTGTAAATAAGCCCACCAGCGATAGACTCTAGGCAACAACTCAATCTTATTTCGTGATGATTTTAAAGAATTACAATCAGTGAATATTACAAACTTTCTGCCATGTAAGTAGTGCCGGAAATGCTTGACTGCATTTACCACCGCAAGAGTTTCCAACTCATACGAAGTATATTTAGATTCGCATACACTTGTTGTCTTACTGTAGTATTCCACTACATACGGTTTATTTTCAATTCTGTGCAAGAGTATAGCACCATATCCGATTGCACTCGCATCGGTGTGTAACTCTATTGGATATTGCGGGTCAAAGATAATCAAAACTGGTTTATTAGTAAGAATGTGAATAATTTTTCTACGAATTTCCTCATGTTCTATATTCCACTCAAATTTATTTTTCTCTGAGGTGAGAAAATATAAAGGCTTCATTAACTGTGAAAATCCTGGAACAAACTGACGAAAGTACGATGCTAACCCAATGAACTGTCTCAATGTTGTCACTGACCTAGGAGGTGGCAAGGCATTCAAAGATTCTACTTTGCGAGTATTTGGACTAATCTCACCTGCTCGTACTTCGAATCTTAAATATTGGACAGAAGTCCTCAGAAAGAAGCATTTTTCAACATTGAATGAAAATCCTGCCTTTGATAAAATATCCAAAACAATCTTAAACCTTTCGAGTGCCGTTTCCTTGGTTGGAGCTACAATCATTATGTCGTCCATATACACAATGACATACGAATAAGCGACCTCGCTTAATGCCTTTATAACTGCTCTTTGAAAGACTGATGGCGCATTCTTAAGTCCAAATGGCATCGACAGGAACTCATATTGGCCGTCAGGGGTGACAAATGCCGTGTACTCGACAGAGTTCGGATGCATAGGAACCGGATAATAGCCACTTGCCGTGTCCAAGCAGGTAAAGAACTTTGCACCACGCAACCTGGCTATCTGATCAGATATTAAAGGCAACGGAAACTTGTCAGCTACTGTATTCGAATTCAATTCTCTATAATCCACACAAAGCCTAGCTGATCCATTCTTCTTCTTCACCAATAGAACAGGGCTCGCAAAAGGGGAGCTACTCGGTCTGATAACTTTGCAATCTAATAATTCTTGAACTTTGTTTCGAACCACATCTCTCTCACTGGGGCTCAATCTATATGGTCTTCTCTGTACCGTTTTTATCTCATCAATCAATCGAATTTTCATTTCTCCCGAATTTACGCGAGTCTGAGGCGTTCCCTGTATAAAAGAATCTGAGTAGGATTTCAACAATGTTGTTATTTCATTTTTGTTTTCACCGCATACATTGTTTTCTATTATTTCGAATGAGTTTTCTATTGTAGTATGTGCCTATGCAATATTAGTATAAGAGCATTGCCCACTCGAAGGCAAAAAGTATAAGTGCATGGTCAGCATTCACACGCCGACCAAATACATATTACATACGTACATACATATCTCGCTCTCCCGATAAGCTCAGATATAAGCTCAGATAAGCTCCGCCGCTGGCGTACCCGGCAGCGCAGCTACGCTAATTAGCCTAAGTCCAAATATATTGAACACTGTAAGATCAGACACTCTGTAGACCTTGAGCTGGCAGAACCATTTCTGCCTACTCTACTCTTGAGCTGGCTGAACCATTTCTGCCTACTCTAAGATATAAGAAGAAAAGTGAAGAAATAAAAAGGTGGCCTGACGGCTGCACTTAAGAACAAGGCAAACACGTGTTTTAACTTGGTGCACCTTTTCTTTACATGGCGGCCGTGACAGTCGTCCAACGCTGGACGAATTGACCCAAGTTAGTGTCAAGACACACAAGGAATAATTAAATGGAACCAAAACTAGCCTAAAAACTAAGGAAGAATTGACCAAGCTGGAATACTGGACTGGAAGAAGACACACACAAGGAATAATTAAATGGAATTCCCAAAACTAAGGAAGAATCTGAGTGAGTAGAGTTCTATTGAGTATGGGAAAACACCGTGGCGGTTTGAAAACTAAGCTGAATAAACGTATAGCCCACTTAAAGTGGCTAATATACGGTCAGCAAACGCCACCGGTTTGGTCGACAGCTCTAAAGCTACAAGCAGAGCTAGACCACTTGCGGCAAAATCAGCAAAGAATTTTGCATAACAACAGATGCAAGCAAGCAAGCGTGTGGCGCAGTTTTAACTCAAAACCATAATGGCCACCAACTCCCAGTTGCTTATGCATCCAGAGCTTTTACGAAAGGTGAAAGCAATAAGAGTACAACAGAACAAGAGTTAGCAGCAATTCATTGGGCAATAGTACATTTCAGACCATACATTTACGGAAAACATTTCACTGTGAAAACAGACCATAGACCATTGACATATTTATTCTCGATGGTGAACCCCAGCTCTAAATTAACTAGAATAAGGCTTGAACTAGAGGAATATAATTTTACAGTAGAGTATCTAAAGGGCAAGGACAATCATGTAGCAGATGCGTTATCAAGAATAACCATCAAAGAGCTAAAAGATATAACTGGAAATATATTAAAAGTCACTACAAGATATCAAAGTAGACAAAAATCCTGCGCAGGAAAAGAACAATTGGATTTGCAAAAGCAAACCAAAGAAATAGCTTCAGAGCCCAACGTATACGAAGTCATAGCAAATGACGAGGTACGAAAAGTAGTGACATTGCAATTGAATGACTCGATATGTTTATTTAAACATGGAAAGAAAATCATTGCAAGATATGATGTTGGTGATCTTTATAATTTCTCCAAAGGCTTGAATTGCAAGCCGGTATATATGATATCAGCCAAATCAAAATGGCACCGTGGAAGAAAATCTTTGAACACGTTTCAATAGATAAATTTAAAAATATGGGCAATAAAATATTAAAGAATTTAAAAGTAGCGCTACTTATCCCGGTGACCCAAATAAATAATGAAAAAGAAAAAGAAGCTATATTGTCTACATTACATGACGATCCAATACAAGGAGGGCATACAGGCATTACAAAAACCTTGGCCAAGGTCAAAAGACATTATTACTGGAAAAATATGAGTAAAAACATAAAAGAGTACGTAAGAAAATGTCAAAAATGCCAAAAAGCAAAAACAACAAAGCACACGAAGACTCCAATGACTATAACTGAAACACCAGAACATGCTTTCGATAGAGTTGTTGTGGACACAATTGGTCCACTACCCAAGTCAGAAAATGGTAACGAGTACGCAGTCACTCTCATATGTGATTTAACCAAGTACTTAGTTGCCATACCAATAGCAAATAAAAGCGCAAAAACAGTCGCAAAAGCTATATTTGAATCTTTTATTCTAAAGTACGGTCCAATGAAGACGTTCATAACGGACATGGGAACAGAGTACAAGAATTCAATAATTACTGACCTGTGTAAATATTTGAAAATAAAAAATGTAACATCAACAGCTCATCACCACCAGACAGTTGGAGTATTAGAAAGAAGTCATAGAACTTTAAACGAGTATATACGATCCTACATATCGACGGACAAAACCGATTGGGACGTATGGCTTCAATATTTCGTATATTGCTTCAACACGACCCCATCTATGGTACATAATTATTGTCCATATGAATTAGTTTTCGGTAGAACAAGTAATTTACCAAAACATTTTAATAAACTACATAGCATAGAACCAATATATAACATAGATGATTACGCTAAGGAGAGTAAATATAGGTTAGAGGTAGCATATGCTCGAGCAAGAAAACTTCTTGAAGCACACAAAGAAAAAAATAAAGAAAATTATGACTTAAAAGTAATAGACATAGAATTAGAAGTAGGAGATAAAGTTTTACTAAGAAATGAGGTAGGTCATAAATTAGACTTTAAATATACGGGGCCCTATAAGATAGAAAGCATAGGAGATAATAACAATATTACGCTACTTACTAATAAAAACAAAAAACAAATAGTTCATAAAGATAGATTAAAGAAATTTCATTCATGATTGAATTTAAACTTATATTTTCCTTAATCATTTATACAAATTTTCCGTACACTACGTATATTTTTATCTTTGCATTACAAAATCAACTATTGTTGTTCAAACAAAAACACAAACAAAATAAAAATAAAAATAAAATAATTTGCATTTAATAATCAAAATAACTTCACTAGGTTACGTTATTTTTCAAAAGGAGGGAGATGTAGTATGTGCCTATGCAATATTAGTATAAGAGCATTGCCCACTCGAAGGCAAAAAGTATAAGTGCATGGTCAGCATTCACACGCCGACCAAATACATATTACATACGTACATACATATCTCGCTCTCCCGATAAGCTCAGATATAAGCTCAGATAAGCTCCGCCGCTGGCGTACCCGGCAGCGCAGCTACGCTAATTAGCCTAAGTCCAAATATATTGAACACTGTAAGATCAGACACTCTGTAGACCTTGAGCTGGCAGAACCATTTCTGCCTACTCTACTCTTGAGCTGGCTGAACCATTTCTGCCTACTCTAAGATATAAGAAGAAAAGTGAAGAAATAAAAAGGTGGCCTGACGGCTGCACTTAAGAACAAGGCAAACACGTGTTTTAACTTGGTGCACCTTTTCTTTACACTATGAACTTAGAGCACGAATTAACAGCTTTTGTTTCATTCTTAATTATTTCTACTCCTTTACAAGACACTACAGCAGCATACCCCTGAGCTAATACTTCTAGTCCTAGTACGATATTATTTGATATTATTATTATTATTTTTTCATCTGGTACTACATGAAATATTACATTTAAACTGTTTCCATTAATGAGAATATTGTTATCGATTTGAATTGTACTGCAAACATTTGCATTTCCAATACCTTTTAGGCTTACTACGTTATTTATTATTTTACCGCTTATGTTTTTAGCAAAACTCTCTTTAATGAAAGAGCACTCTGCTCCAGAGTCAAAGATAATTGAAAAGTTCTCACCTCGTAGCAGCATACTTGTCTTTGGTTCATCCACCACGCACAGCTCAGCTCTCTTCTCGTTCCGAAATCCAGCTCCACCACTTGCCATATTTTTGGGGCATTGTGAAGCTATATGACCTTGCTCCTGGCAGCGATAGCAAGTTATACTGCCTTTAGAATGCTGCTGAAATGATTGGCTTCCTCGGTGATCCTGTCTCGACATGCCAGCGCTCTGCTTCCTGTTTCGGCAGTCAATCATCTTGTGTCCCATTTTACCACAAAGATGGCACTTCAAGAGCGCGAACTTAGCTCGCTTTCCTCCAGATTCCTCATTTCCAGAATGATGTGTGCGCCTGTCAAAAGCGAAGACCTGCAACTCAGCCTGTAGGTCGCGTCTATTCTTGATCTCGGCAGTGTAGGCAATTCTTTGTAATCGGCGATCAAAGTTGGCCAAATGTCCCAAAACCACAGACACAGCAATCCTCTCGGTATCCAAGCCCTTCCATTTGCAAACGAGTGACGTCACCATGCGACTAGCATATATGGCAAGGCATTCACTGTTGCCTGGGCGACTGTTCAGTAACTGTAAAAACATGGCGGCTGGCGTCTCTGCATTTGCATAGCGTTGTTGGAATAACTGCTTAAATTCCAACCATGTCACACCAGCATAGCACACTTCTGACAGCCATTGGGACGCACTTCCTTCCAGCGATTTTGTTAAGGCCAATATTAATGCACTGCCTTCCAGAGGTTTTTCAGCCACAATAATATCAACCGTAAAGCACCATTGAGTAGCGTCGGCGCCTGGAATGTCGGCGTTAAACTTTGGCAATGTGACGACGCCATTTTGTGCCGGTTCTCGCACAGACGCTTGCAGTGTTTTTGCCAATTCCAAGAAACTTTGGTTTTGGTGCTCCATCAAGATGCGCAGTTGGTCCTCCATGGTGTGCAGACGACGGCACAATCCCACTTCTGATGACGGAGCGTAGATTTAATCCAAATTGTGAAGCGTGTCCCTGTAGTTTTCCTCTTATTAATTCTTGCCGCTGCGTGTGTGTGCTTTTCCTCGTTCTCTTCTCGATAGACACGCACGGCCACACACTATCAGGGCCACACTCGATCTCAATGTTATTGAAATCTCACAATCGATTACAACTCGTCCTATCGATAAGTCTCGTGAACATTTGACCATCGATAGGGCGCCTATTTCAAAATATCATTCCCTTCTCCGACACGGCCATTCTGATAAATTACACGCCCTCGTGTATGAGCTACCCTCTGCAATAAATCAACCTTCAACCTTCAGTTGTACTCTTAATGTGACAATCTTATTCATTAACAACTTTGAATTTTTTTAACTTAATCTTTAACATTCATTATTAATTTCTTAGAATTCTTCAATTTCTTGACTATTTCGTTCATTTAAGCAATTTCTTTTCAAATCAAAATTTTATTAATTTTCCTTCTTTCATCTCGTTTTTACTTATTCTATTTTCTCATTTTCTTTTCTCATTTTCGTCTCTTATTTTCTTCTCTCATTTTCTTTTCTCATTTTCGTCTCTTATTTTCTTCTCTCATTTTCTTTTCTCATTTTCTAACAACATTATCATTTTACCACTCAGGGTCAGGTACCGCCACGTAGCCATCGATAAACTGTGTACTTCCATACACCTTCCGCCAACTGTCTCTTTCAACAGTTTCCATTTCATATCTTTCAACAACTTCACTTACTGTCTCTTTTAACAATTTCCATACCATTTCTTTCAACAACTTCTCTTACTGTCTCTTTCAACAGTTTACATATCATCTCTTTCATCAACATCACTACTGTCTCTTTCAACAGTTTCACCTGGCGGGCTAACATCGATCTCCAGCTCGCTTGGCACCTGCCCATCTGGCAATCTTCTTAATCTCTCATGCGCATACTTATACCGCCTATTACTTTTCAAACTCTTTAAAGTATATCTGTCATTATCCAATACCTCAATAATCTCAAATGGTCCTCTATATTTAGCTTCTAACTTAGTCTGGTTTCTCTCACTATTATTTAGCAACACAAAATCTCCAACACTGAATTTTACTATCTTAACTCTGCCTTTATCAAATCTTTCCTTCTCATACTTTCCTGATCTTTCTATATTCTCTAAAGCTTGGGTTCTTATCTTAGTCAGATCCATTTCAGTTTCTGGTTCATAAATGGGAACAAGGCCTAAAGGTCGAGCAACCTTTCCCATTAATAATTCTAATGGACTCGCTTTTGTTATCTTATTAGCAGTACAATTAATAGCTAATTGCGCGTCACCCAATGCCTCTTGCCACGATCGAGAACTCATTTCAACAGCTGTTAATAAATTTTTCAAGGTACTCATAACTCTCTCAACCTGGCCATTACCTCGGCTTGCTCCTGTTGCTATCAAATGTAATTTTATCTTTTGTGAAGAGCAAAATTCAACGAACTTAGCACCTGTAAAACTTCTTCCCTGATCAGCCACAATACGAATAGGGACTCCAAACAACGAAATTGCTGATTTTAGCGCCATTACACAGCTTTCTGCACTTAATGTGAACGTGTGGTAGAGATAAACATACTTGGTAAATGTATCTATCTGTACAATAACATATTCTTTACGATCGCTTTTACCACTAAGCTTGCCTGATATGTCTATGTGAACAGTATGCCACGGAATGTTTACTTTGGGAATAGGATGTAATTCCATTTGTAATTTTTAGAAGATGATTTGGACACTCGGCAGGTTATACAATTTTCAACAAATCTTCGAACGTATTTGGCCATGCCCTCAAACCAATAGTAATCGTAAACCTTGTCAAGTGTTTTCTCCCAGCCCAGATGCATTATGGATACATGTACTTGGTTAATAACTGACCATCTAAATCCACAAGGCACCACTGGCAAACATAGGGTCTTGCCATTTCTTTGTATGATTCTATACAAAACTCCAGCTCTCAAATCATATGTCTTAGCCAAATCGAATGGACATTCATCATTGTTCAGCTTGGCAACGATTTCTACGATATCTTGATCTTTCTGTTGCCTCAGATACTTCAGTTAAGTCGATTCGCTTTTCAACAACTTTCGCATATTCAGGGGAATTTTCCGGAGGAACTGGATTTCTGGAAAAGAAATCAGCATGAGCCATACGCTTGCCTTCTCAATACTGTATGTCAAAATCGAATGTCTGTAAATAAGCCCACCAGCGATAGACTCTAGGCAACAACTCAATCTTATTTCGTGATGATTTTAAAGAATTACAATCAGTGAATATTACAAACTTTCTGCCATGTAAGTAGTGCCGGAAATGCTTGACTGCATTTACCACCGCAAGAGTTTCCAACTCATACGAAGTATATTTAGATTCGCATACACTTGTTGTCTTACTGTAGTATTCCACTACATACGGTTTATTTTCAATTCTGTGCAAGAGTATAGCACCATATCCGATTGCACTCGCATCGGTGTGTAACTCTATTGGATATTGCGGGTCAAAGATAATCAAAACTGGTTTATTAGTAAGAATGTGAATAATTTTTCTACGAATTTCCTCATGTTCTATATTCCACTCAAATTTATTTTTCTCTGAGGTGAGAAAATATAAAGGCTTCATTAACTGTGAAAATCCTGGAACAAACTGACGAAAGTACGATGCTAACCCAATGAACTGTCTCAATGTTGTCTGACCTAGGAGGTGGCAAGGCATTCAAAGATTCTACTTTGCGAGTATTTGGACTAATCTCACCTGCTCGTACTTCGAATCTTAAATATTGGACAGAAGTCCTCAGAAAGAAGCATTTTTCAACATTGAATGAAAATCCTGCCTTTGATAAAATATCCAAAACAATCTTAAACCTTTCGAGTGCCGTTTCCTTGGTTGGAGCTACAATCATTATGTCGTCCATATACACAATGACATACGAATAAGCGACCTCGCTTAATGCCTTTATAACTGCTCTTTGAAAGACTGATGGCGCATTCTTAAGTCCAAATGGCATCGACAGGAACTCATATTGGCCGTCAGGGGTGACAAATGCCGTGTACTCGACAGAGTTCGGATGCATAGGAACCGGATAATAGCCACTTGCCGTGTCCAAGCAGGTAAAGAACTTTGCACCACGCAACCTGGCTATCTGATCAGATATTAAAGGCAACGGAAACTTGTCAGCTACTGTATTCGAATTCAATTCTCTATAATCCACACAAAGCCTAGCTGATCCATTCTTCTTCTTCACCAATAGAACAGGGCTCGCAAAAGGGGAGCTACTCGGTCTGATAACTTTGCAATCTAATAATTCTTGAACTTTGTTTCGAACCACATCTCTCTCACTGGGGCTCAATCTATATGGTCTTCTCTGTACCGTTTTTATCTCATCAATCAATCGAATTTTCATTTCTCCCGAATTTACGCGAGTCTGAGGCGTTCCCTGTATAAAAGAATCTGAGTAGGATTTCAACAATGTTGTTATTTCATTTGTTTTCACCGCATACATTGTTTTCTATTATTTCGAATGAGTTTTCTATGAACTTAGAGCACGAATTAACAGTTTTTGTTTCATTCTTAATTATTTCTACTCCTTTACAAGACACTACAGCAGCATACCCCTGAGCTAATACTTCTAGTCCTAGTACGATATTATTTGACATACAATCATCTGGTACTACATGAAATATTACATTTAAACTGTTTCCATTAATGAGAATATTGTTATCGATTTGAATTGTACTGCAAACATTTGCATTTCCAATACCTTTTAGGCTTACTACGTTATTTATTATTTTACCGCTTATGTTTTTAGCAAAACTCTCTTTAATGAAAGAGCACTCTGCTCCAGAGTCAAAGATAATTGAAAAGTTCTCACCTCGTAGCAGCATACTTGTCTTTGGTTCATCCACCACGCACAGCTCAGCTCTCTTCTCGTTCCGAAATCCAGCTCCACCACTTGCCATATTTTTGGGGCATTGTGAAGCTATATGACCTTGCTCCTGGCAGCGATAGCAAGTTATACTGCCTTTAGAATGCTGCTGAAATGATTGGCTTCCTCGGTGATCCTGTCTCGACATGCCAGCGCTCTGCTTCCTGTTTCGGCAGTCAATCATCTTGTGTCCCATTTTACCACAAAGATGGCACTTCAAGAGCGCGAACTTAGCTCGCTTTCCTCCAGATTCCTCATTTCCAGAATGATGTGTGCGCCTGTCAAAAGCGAAGACCTGCAACTCAGCCTGTAGGTCGCGTCTATTCTTGATCTCGGCAGTGTAGGCAATTCTTTGTAATCGGCGATCAAAGTTGGCCAAATGTCCCAAAACCACAGACACAGCAATCCTCTCGGTATCCCTTCCATTTGCAAACGAGTGACGTCACCATGCGACTAGCATATATGGCAAGGCATTCACTGTTGCCTGGGCGACTGTTCAGTAACTGTAAAAACATGGCGGCTGGCGTCTCTGCATTTGCATAGCGTTGTTGGAATAACTGCTTAAATTCCAACCATGTCACACCAGCATAGCACACTTCTGACAGCCATTGGGACGCACTTCCTTCCAGCGATTTTGTTAAGGCCAATATTAATGAACTGCCTTCCAGAGGTTTTTCAGCCACAATAATACCATTGAGTAGCGTCGGCGCCTGGAATGTCGGCGTTAAACTTTGGCAATGTGACGACGCCATTTTGTGCCGGTTCTCGCACAGACGCTTGCAGTGTTTTTGCCAATTCCAAGAAACTTTGGTTTTGGTGCTCCATCAAGATGCGCAGTTGGTCCTCCATGGTGTGCAGACGAAGGCACAATCCCACTTCTGATGACGGAGCGTAGATTTAATCCAAATTGTGAAGCGTGTCCCTGTAGTTTACCTCTTATTGATTCTTGCCGCTGCGTGTGTGTGCTTTTCCTCGTTCTCTTCTCGATAGACACGCACGGGCACACACTATCAGGGCCACACTCGATCTCAATGTTATTGAAATCTCACAATCGATTACAACTCGTCCTATCGATAAGTCTCGTGAACATTTGACCATCGATAGGGCGCCTATTTCAAAATATCATTCCCTTCTCCGACACGGCCATTCTGATAAATTACACGCCCTCGTGTATGAGCTACCCTCTGCAATAAATCAACCTTCAACCTTCAGTTGTACTCTTAATGTGACAATCTTATTCATTAACAACTTTGAATTTTTTTAACTTAATCTTTAACATTCATTATTCATTTCTTAGAATTCTTCAATTTCTTGACTATTTCGTTCATTTAAGCAATTTCTTTACAAATCAAAATTTTATTAATTTTCCTTCTTTCATCTCGTTTTTACTTATTCTATTTTCTCATTTTCTTTTCTCATTTTCGTCTCTTATTTTCTTCTCTCATTTTCTTTTCTCATTTTCGTCTCTTATTTTCTTCTCTCATTTTCTTTTCTCATTTTCTAACAACATTATCATTTTACCACTCAGGGTCAGGTACCGCCACGTAGCCATCGATAAACTGTGTACTTCCATACACCTTCCGCCAACTGTCTCTTTCAACAGTTTCCATTTCATATCTTTCAACAACTTCACTTACTGTCTCTTTCAACAATTTCCATACCATTTCTTTCAACAACTTCTCTTACTGTCTCTTTCAACAGTTTACATATCATCTCTTTCATCAACATCACTACTGTCTCTTTCAACAGTTTCACCTGGCGGGCTAACATCGATCTCCAGCTCGCTTGGCACCTGCCCATCTGGCAATCTTCTGAATCTCTCATGCGCATACTTATACCGCCTATTACTTTTCAAACTCTTTAAAGTATATCTGTCATTATCCAATACCTCAATAATCTCAAATGGTCCTCTATAACTTAGTCTGGTTTCTCTCACTATTATTTAGCAACACAAAATCTCCAACACTGAATTTTACTATCTTAACTCTGCCTTTATCAAATCTTTCCTTCTCATACTTTCCTGATCTTTCTATATTCTCTAAAGCTTGGGTTCTTATCTTAGTCAGATCTATTTCAGTTTCTGGTTCATGAATGGGAACAAGGCCTAAAGGTCGAGCAACCTTTCCCATTAATAATTCTAATGGACTCGCTTTTGTTATCTTATTAGCAGTACAATTAATAGCTAATTGCGCGTCACCCAATGCCTCTTGCCACGATCGAGAACTCATTTCAACAGCTGTTAATAAATTTTTCAAGGTACTCATAACTCTCTCAACCTGGCCATTACCTCGGCTTGCTCCTTTTGCTATCAAATGTAATTTTATCTTTTGTGAAGAGCAAAATTCAACGAACTTAGCACCTGTAAAACTTCTTCCCTGATCAGCCACAATACGAATAGGGACTCCGAACAACGAAATTGCTGATTTTAGCGCCATTACACAGCTTTCTGCACTTAATGTGAACGTGTGGTAGAGATAAACATACTTGGTAAATGTATCTATCTGTACAATAACATATTCTTTACGATCGCTTTTACCACTAAGCTTGCCTGATATGTCTATGTGAACAGTATGCCACGGAATGTTTACTTTGGGAATAGGATGTAATTCCATTTGTAATTTTTAGAAGATGATTTGGACACTCGGCAGGTTATACAATTTTCAACAAATCTTCGAACGCATTTGGCCATGCCCTCAAACCAATAGTAATCGTAAACCTTGTCAAGTGTTTTCTCCCAGCCCAGATGCATTATGGATACATGTACTTGGTTAATAACTGACCATCTAAATCCACAAGGCACCACTGGCAAACATAGGGTCTTGCCATTTCTTTGTATGATTCTATACAAAACTCCAGCTCTCAAATCATATGTCTTAGCCAAATCGAATGGACATTCATCATTGTTCAGCTTGGCAACGATTTCTACGATATCTTGATCTTTCTGTTGCCTCAGATACTTCAGTTAAGTCGATTCGCTTTTCAACAACTTTCGCATATTCAGGGGAATTTTCCGGAGGAACTGGATTTCTGGAAAAGAAATCAGCATGAGCCATACGCTTGCCTTCTCTATACTGTATGTCAAAATCGAATGTCTGTAAATAAGCCCACCAGCGATAGACTCTAGGCAACAACTCAATCTTATTTCGTGATGATTTTAAAGAATTACAATCAGTGAATATTACAAACTTTCTGCCATGTAAGTAGTGCCGGAAATGCTTGACTGCATTTACCACCGCAAGAGTTTCCAACTCATACGAAGTATATTTAGATTCGCATACACTTGTTGTCTTACTGTAGTATTCCACTACATACGGTTTATTTTCAATTCTGTGCAAGAGTATAGCACCATATCCGATTGCACTCGCATCGGTGTGTAACTCTATTGGATATTGCGGGTCAAAGATAATCAAAACTGGTTTATTAGTAAGAATGTGAATAATTTTTCTACGAATTTCCTCATGTTCTATATTCCACTCAAATTTATTTTTCTCTGAGGTGAGAAAATATAAAGGCTTCATTAACTGTGAAAATCCTGGAACAAACTGACGAAAGTACGATGCTAACCCAATGAACTGTCTCAATGTTGTCACTGACCTAGGAGGTGGCAAGGCATTCAAAGATTCTACTTTGCGAGTATTTGGACTAATCTCACCTGCTCGTACTTCGAATCTTAAATATTGGACAGAAGTCCTCAGAAAGAAGCATTTTTCAACATTGAATGAAAATCCTGCCTTTGATAAAATATCCAAAACAATCTTAAACCTTTCGAGTGCCGTTTCCTTGGTTGGAGCTACAATCATTATGTCGTCCATATACACAATGACATACGAATAAGCGACCTCGCTTAATGCCTTTATAACTGCTCTTTGAAAGACTGATGGCGCATTCTTAAGTCCAAATGGCATCGACAGGAACTCATATTGGCCGTCAGGGGTGACAAATGCCGTGTACTCGACAGAGTTCGGATGCATAGGAACCTGATAATAGCCACTTGCCGTGTCCAAGCAGGTAAAGAACTTTGCACCACGCAACCTGGCGTTGCGTGTCTTCTTCACCAATAGAACAGGGCTCGCAAAAGGGGAGCTACTCGGTCTGATAACTTTGCAATCTAATAATTCTTGAACTTTGTTTCGAACCACATCTCTCTCACTGGGGCTCAATCTATATGGTCTTCTCTGTACCGTTTTTATCTCATCAATCAATCGAATTTTCATTTCTCCCGAATTTACGCGAGTCTGAGGCGTTCCCTGTATAAAAGAATCTGAGTAGGATTTCAACAATGTTGTTATTTCATTTGTTTTCACCGCATACATTGTTTTCTATTATTTCGAATGAGTTTTCTATGAACTTAGAGCACGAATTAACAGTTTTTGTTTCATTCTTAATTATTTCTACTCCTTTACAAGACACTACAGCAGCATACCCCTGAGCTAATACTTCTAGTCCTAGTACGATATTATTTGATATTATTATTATTATTTTTTCATCTGGTACTACATGAAATATTACATTTAAACTGTTTCCATTAATGAGAATATTGTTATCGATTTGAATTGTACTGCAAACATTTGCATTTCCAATACCTTTCAGGCTTACTACGTTATTTATTATTTTACCGCTTATGTTTTTAGCAAAACTCTCTTTAATGAAAGAGCACTCTGCTCCAGAGTCAAAGATAATTGGAAAGTTCTCACCTCGTAGCAGCATACTTGTCTTTGGTTCATCCACCACGCACAGCTCAGCTCTCTTCTCGTTCCGAAATCCAGCTCCACCACTTGCCATATTTTTGGGGCATTGTGAAGCTATATGACCTTGCTCCTGGCAGCGATAGCAAGTTATACTGCCTTTAGAATGCTGCTGAAATGATTGGCTTCCTCGGTGATCCTGTCTCGACATGCCAGCGCTCTGCTTCCTGTTTCGGCAGTCAATCATCTTGTGTCCCATTTTACCACAAAGATGGCACTTCAAGAGCGCGAACTTAGCTCGCTTTCCTCCAGATTCCTCATTTCCAGAATGATGTGTGCGCCTGTCAAAAGCGAAGACCTGCAACTCAGCCTATAGGTCGCGTCTATTCTTGATCTCGGCAGTGTAGGCAATTCTTTGTAATCGGCGATCAAAGTTGGCCAAATGTCCCAAAACCACAGACACAGCAATCCTCTCGGTATCCAAGCCCTTCCATTTGCAAACGAGTGACGTCACCATGCGACTAGCATATATGGCAAGGCATTCACTGTTGCCTGGGCGACTGTTCAGTAACTGTAAAAACATGGCGGCTGGCGTCTCTGCATTTGCATAGCGTTGTTGGAATAACTGCTTAAATTCCAACCATGTCACACCAGCATAGCACACTTCTGACAGCCATTGGGACGCACTTCCTTCCAGCGATTTTGTTAAGGCCAATATTAATGCACTGCCTTCCAGAGGTTTTTCAGCCACAATAATATCAACCGTAAAGCACCATTGAGTAGCGTCGGCGCCTGGAATGTCGGCGTTAAACTTTGGCAATGTGACGACGCCATTTTGTGCCGGTTCTCGCACAGACGCTTGCAGTGTTTTTGCCAATTCCAAGAAACTTTGGTTTTGGTGCTCCATCAAGATGCGCAGTTGGTCCTCCATGGTGTGCAGACGACGGCACAATCCCACTTCTGATGACGGAGCGTAGATTTAATCCAAATTGTGAAGCGTGTCCCTGTAGTTTTCCTCTTATTAATTCTTGCCGCTGCGTGTGTGTGCTTTTCCTCGTTCTCTTCTCGATAGACACGCACGGCCACACACTATCAGGGCCACACTCGATCTCAATGTTATTGAAATCTCACAATCGATTACAACTCGTCCTATCGATAAGTCTCGTGAACAGTTGACCATCGATAGGGCGCCATTCCCTTCTCCGACAAATATATAATATCATTCTGTACAGTACTTCAGTCTTAGTTTGACGAGTTACTGAACCACATGTTCGTTCCATTATCCACACGGACGAACGCTGGTCTATCGTTAATAACTATAATTTCTTCGTCGACATAGGTGATTGGGTGTAAGTAGCTCTGCTGCGTATCGCAATGTGCCACGACTCCAGCGTGGAGCTTTTGTTCGCACGAGCTCACCGAAAATAACAGACAGAACGTGGCCCCTGGTGACAGTTCTTGACGGTGCGGACTTCTCCATTACACTCCACCACTTTATCCTCTAGCTCCAACACCAAATAACAGCGATCTTGTTGCAGGCTATTTTAACCCTGGGGAATTTTATAACAAGGTGCAACAAGTTAGGGGATTGTAAAACTTTTACAGACGCAACGGACAAAATATCCCAAGCACTCACCAGATCTGCATGGTCCAAAATACTTGGACTAACTATGTAAATTTCTGCGACTATTATGGCCATTCTGCAATTCCATGATAATAATTCTGTAACGATATATTACGATATCAGTGACATGTGCGGATGTTGCGGCTAGGAGACAGAGCAGAAGCGTTGGTAACAACCTGTTATTTGTGTGTTTTGTTTAATACGTATTCGGAAAGGAGTTGCCTACCGCTAATTATAGTAAATAAAGGATGTAAAAGCAATTATACTAAGAAATGTAATAAAAATTTGCCAAGTGGCTATGAATAATCAAAGGTAATAAAACTTATGCCAAGTGGCTACAAGTAATGAAAAATATAAAAAGTTCCGAGTAAACCGCAAGCAGGGCTGGTTTGAGACCCTCTATGGTCCTAGACGGAATCGGCTGTTCCATAACGAATTTCGAAAAATTGTCTATGCAGGTAAGGAAGTATTTTTTATCCGTCGAGAAAATCTCGATGTGCAATATTTCCCCTACATAGGTTGGGACTGGTATCTCGCTGTGCTCCTGTTTTCTCGGATGTGACAGACATTTCGTCTGTGGAGCAAGTTTGTAAAATATCGGCTATCTCGCTAATTTTGTCATCTTTTGGAAGTAGTACTCGGAGAGTACCTGTATTAAAAGTATTAAAAGAAAAAGAAAGAAACTTAACAAATGCGTTACTGGATCAAGAAGCAAGTTAATTATATTCCAAATTCTCTTGGTCGACTTTTGGATCTATGTTTTGTAACAAGTAATGAAAGTGTGTTTCTGTCCAGGGTAGTACCTTTTACTTAACCTGAAGATCCATATAGGTACGGTATTAAAAGTAAATTCAGAGAAGTCAACAAAGCGAATTCCCTGTTTTCGCAAGGCAAATTTTCGGAGGCTAAACAATTTTATAGCTGGCCTTAATTGGTCCGATCTTTACTCCTGCAACATAATGGCGAATGCGATTAATATGTTTTATACCGCAATTAAATCATTTTTTAACTCTTGTGTTCCGATGTACTATCAGTCAATCTCTAAACCTCCTTCGTTTAATAAAGAGTTGACACACCTAAGAAATGTAAAGTCCAGACTCTATATGATATTTAAAAATACCGGTTCTCAGTCCATCCTTTGTAAATATTTAAGCGCTCGGTTAAACTTTACCGTGCTTAATGCTCAGTGCTACAGAAATTATTTAAACCGTTGTAAGTTCCAGTTTGCACAGGATCCGAAACAGTTTTATAATTTCGTTAGCACTAAGCGAAAAACAAGTTCTTACCCCTCCTCGCTATTTTTTGAAAACACTACGGTTACATCGTATCAGGCAATAGCCCCTCTATTCGCCACGTATCTAAGTCGAATCTAATATTCTGCCCCACTATAAACGAAAGCTCGCTGCTTAAAGATCTTCAGCGTGTTAAACCGGTCTATTCGATTCCCGATGGAATCCCCGGCTGTGTGCTCAGATTCTGTGCGGAAGCCTTGTGCAAGCCTCTACTGAAACTGTTAACCTTATCTCTGGAATCTCCACAATTCCCTCATATATGGAAGGAGTCCTTTGTGATTCCTCTTCACAAAAAAGGTAGCAAACTGGAATCTCTAAATTGTCGGCTATCTCAAAACTTTTCGAAAATGTTATCACTCCTCATTTGCAGCACCTTTGTAGATCAATCATATCACCGTGTCAACACGGTTTTATGAAACGCAGATCTACAACCTCTAAGCTCTTGGAGCTAACTTCTTTCGTAATACAGGGTTTCAAAAATAATCTTCAAACTGATGTCATCTACACTGATTTTAGTAAAGCATTTGATTCTGTTAATCATTACCTTTTATTAAGAAAACTTGATCTTATAGGTTTCCCTGTTGATCTTTTAAATTGGATTTCAAGCTATCTGAATGGCAGGACACAACAATTCCTTTTTAAAAATTCTTTATCTTCTATTCTCCGAGTCACATCCGGTGTCCCACATAGGAGCCATCTTTTTTTTACCTTATTCATTAACGACCTTCCCTTAATAATAAAACATTCGCGTGTACTTATGTACGCAGACGATGTTAAATTATGCCTCCAGTACAAGGACACTTCGTGCCATTTGGACTTACAATCCGATCTAGACCGATTTCAAATATGGTGCCGTGATAACATATTAGACTTAAATGGCTCCAAGTGTAAAGTTATGACCTTTTGTCGTGCCAACCCAATACGCACGACTTACACTCTAAGTGGGTGCTCTCTGGACAGAATAACACGAGTTGATGATCTTGGTGTTCTTCTGGACCCAAAACTAAAATTTTCTGACCATATTTCGTCTATTGTCAATAAGGCCAGGGGATTTCTTGGTTTTATAAAAAGGTGGTCCAAGGAATTTGATGACCCTTACTTGACTAAAACCCTATTTATTTCGTTAGTCCGTCCGATTCTCGAGTACGGATCACCTGTTTGGAGTCCACAATACGCAGTCCACTCGGACCGCATTGAATCGGTCCAAAAAAACTTCTTACTTTTTGCCTTGCGGCGCCTAAATTGGGATGCAAACCGTATTCCAGTAGACTACTTTTAATTAATTTACCGTCCCTAGCTAACCGTAGAACTATGCTTGGAACAGTAAGCTTATTCGTGGGGATGTTGAGAGTCCCGACTTGATTAGTCGGCTTAACTTCTCGGTTCCAAGTAGATTCATTAAAAACTATATACCCCTTATCTTAAATCATTCTAGATCTAATTATGAGTTGCATGACCCTTACAGAGTTTTATGTTCTGACTATAATAGACTTTATCCTATTATCTGTAATCTTGACTCTCTGCCGCTATTAAAGCAATCGATTTTATCTTTTCTATTACATAATTAGATCCTACTAACACTATTATTTAACATAGTTATTTTACATTATATTCATTTCCTCGTTCCTGTTCTCTTTTTTATATAGCGTCTATATCTTCTCGCGAATCGAGCCGTACGATACACGGCAGCGCACCTCGGTCGGTTGGCCGGGAGGTGTGGCCGTGGGACCCGTGCGAAAAAAAAAAAGGAGGTGTAATCTTATTTCTTCTGTTTTCTTTTCTAAAGATCCTGTCTCCTTCCTCTATTTCTATTTCATCCGTTCTATTCTCATTTAATTTAATAGTTTTGTATACTGCCTCTTTTTACTTACGTTTTACTTTTGGGTATAACTTTTCTCGAAATATATTTAACTGATTTAAATAATCATGCTCTCCATTAAATTTCACAGAGTTATTAAAGGTGTGGGTTTTACCATGGAAAAGTTCATAGGGTGTCAACTTGGTACTAGAGTGTATAGCGTTATATGTTATCATAGTTTCTGATAGTACTTCTTTGTTGAAACGAGGTGACATGAAATTGAATATTGTATTGGCAACAAAACTTTTTGAATACTTCCCCCGCAAATTTCGGACCTTGGTCATATATCAGTAATTCCAAATAATTCCACAACATTTTTAAAAGCTTTTATAATGCATATCGAAATTCTATTAGTTACTTCATAAGCCCAAGCAAATTTTGAAAATGTATCTATTAGCGTTAAGTTATACTTCCCACTGATTGTATATAGTAAAATAGTTTTTAATTTGAGTCGAATAAATGATCCGTATTTGAACTAAGATCAACGCCGAAATAAATAAAAACTCCGAATAAATCCGCTTTGCGTTTTTATTGATTGAATATCAGCTTAAGACTGAAACAGTTGGTGTGAGAAAATCTTAGATGTACTGGGTTAGTGGATTGTTTACTTGGTTTGCGCGAGAGCGCTTCTGGCTTATGTTTATGTGCATACATATGAAAAAGAATTCTTATGTGCTACGTGGCTATGTGCCTGCCTAGTGGCTGGGTTCTGATTTCGGCTTAAGTGGATGCGCGGCTTAAGTGGATGCGCAATATCGGGAAATGTTTGTTTATTAAACAAGGGATCGGTGGATGTGCAATATCGGGAAATGTTTGTTGATTTAGCAAGGAATCGATGCGGCGGACCACCGCGGTCGGTCTTTTGTATAAGTGAATTATGAGGAAGGCATAATTACGTTACTTCCCTCCCCTTAAAGAGAAGCCTATGCAAAGGCTGATGCTGTTGGTTGTACCCAAGGGAGGTAATGGATTTCGTACAATTTCTATTTCTTGAGGCTGTTCTTGATTTGTTTTCGATTGTTTTCTTATTTCCCTATATAAAATTATAAATGGATTTTGGGTTACATATTTTGATAATCCGTATAGTATAATAAGTACAATAATAATAAAAGTTACTATGATATAAAATATGGTATTATTTTTTTTTATTAGATTCACAACGTCATCGTGTTTTAACGTCTTTATCTTAATTATATCCAGTGGTGCGTATAATGGTGTTAAGTCTAGTTCCGGGGTAAAATAATTTTTACTTAAGATAATGTTTTCAATTTCAATTCTGCATTGATTTACAGTAATAATTTTGTTTCCCTTTATCTTAACATTGTTGTTCAATTTTTGACAATTTTCTACTATGCTAGTTTCGGTTAAATTCCATGTTAAAATTATATTTGTGTAGTATGTGCCTATGCAATATTAAGAACAATTAAATAAAATAGCATATTAACATATGGCAGCACTTTGGTGCTATGTTTATGTTTATGTCTATGCACGCAGTTAGACCCAGGGCGGATGTAACATGATCGCCCACTCGAAGGCCACGAAGTATAAGTGCATGGTCAGCATTCACACGCCGACCAAATGCATATTACATACGTACATACATAGCTCGCTCTCCCGATAAGCCTAGATATATAAGATATACATAAGAACGCCGCTCCGCCGCTGGCGTACCCGGCAGCGCAGCTACGCGGATTAGCCTAAGTCCAAATATATTCAAAACTGTAAAATCAGATACTCTGTAGACGTTGAGCTGGCATAACCATTTCTGCCTACTCTAAAATCAAAAGAATAAATTGAATAAATATAAAGTCAGCCCGACGGCTGCATTCAACTTTAAAACGGACTTGTGTTCTTAATTGGAGTTCATCATTACATTTGGCTCAACATATTTAATCATTTCTTTTGTGGGGATTTGAATAAAATTGCAAATTGGATTTTTACGCTTAATTATGTTTATGATGCAATCATTATTTATTTCTTCATTTTTTTGATTAAAGATTTTATTTTTATTTTCAAAGTAAGACTCATGGTCTGAGTAATCCAACTGGTATCCGTTTTGATCAGGATAAGGGATAATTTTAATTGTGTTGATCAGTGTTTGGTTAATGGGTATGTGTGATATGATTAGTAGTTCGTTGTCTTTGAAATTCATCCAAGTTGATGTTTTAATTAGTAGTATGTTTTGGCTGTTAACGTTATTTAATTTGTCGTAAGCAAGTAGTTTTGGGTTGAAAAGTCCTAAGCGTGAGAGTTGCATGCCCATCTCTAAGTCTTCTATGTATTCAATGAACTGCATAAGTTCGTATACAAGAGTGTCGATACTATTGCGATTATTCTCATAATTTTTTAGTCGTTGTAGTCCGTCGTTCATAAATTGTATAACATTGTTCATTTCATGAAGTTGTATTGAATTTTTAGCGGTTGAATCTAATTTTTCTTGAAAATGTACTCGATCATTTTCATCAAATGTACCAAATAGGAATTTAAGAGATGAACCTATGACCACGCTTCTGTCTATTTTTTTGGTGAATAGTTATTCCGTTTAATTCTTTAAGCAATTTATTATACAGATATTTCATGCGGGGTGTGTCTGTGTTGTTTTGTATTTTATGGCCAAAATAAGTAGTCAAAGTGTTAATTTCAGTTAAATTAATTTTTAGGCAATGATGTTCAAATGCTGATGGTATTTGAATTGGTTTACTTGAAAAAAGAAGATAGCCGTGATTGGTGTCAATGTTGTTTATTTGAATTTGTTTTGTGTGGGCCGTCCCAAATAATAGAAGTAACAGCATCATTATACGCCAGATTCCTGTGAAATTGGGACTTTATTAAAAGTTTTCTTTTTCTTAAACTGTGTTTTATAGTAATGAGTGACTCTATTTCGATTTGTGATTTTATAATGATCGGAGTCTATTTGTTCTACATTTTTGTTTGCTTTAAATGGGTTTTCCAATTTTCCCTTCTGTAGAGGACCTTTTCTAAATCGAGTGTCTATATCAAATTCTTGCCTGTTACTATTTATTTTTTCTATTTGCCTCTCTTTAATTCTTTGAGTGTCTAAAATTGGTCGACCAGAGTAAAGAAAAATGTTAGCAGGGGTCTGTCCAGTAGTGTCATGCTTAGTTTTGTGATTGTATATGTAGAGAATGGTTTCAATTTTGCTTAGTTTAGCTTCCTTATCGTTAGATGAATTAATTATTCGAATTTTTTCGTTTATTGTTTTATGTAACCTTTCTATATCTGCTACTCCGTTTTTAGCTG
Organism: Drosophila sechellia; assembly: GCF_004382195.2. NCBI lineage: Eukaryota > Metazoa > Arthropoda > Insecta > Diptera > Drosophilidae > Drosophila > Drosophila sechellia. The sequence continues at coordinate 144,253 of NW_022611043.1, forward strand.
TGTTAAGTTGTAAATCAATCTCCTCACTTTCAAGCCATCGCTTAAGGGCTAAGCTGGAGAATGCGCCGTCTCTATCTGCTTTTAATAATATGGGCTTACCTAATTGATTAAAAATTCGCATTAATGCATTTCTACACTCTATCCAATCTTTTGTTTTAATTTGTTCAAGGGTTGCGAATTTCGAGTAAACGTCGATACAACTAATGTAGTGTTTGCCTTCAGATGAATAGATGTCTATTACAAATTTATCTCGACAGTGTTCAGGATTTGGTGTAATTTTGAAGGGCATTTTCGTATTTCTGTGTTCTGTCTTGGTCAAGTTACACAAGTAGCATTCATTTATTATGTTTTGAATTAGAGGTTGACAATTTGGAAAATAGTAGCTTTCTTTAAATAACTTTGTCATTTTTTTGATACCGGGGTGCAAGAGTTTTTCATGTGATTGCAATATGATTTCTTTAAATTCTGCATATGAATGTACATTCTTTAATAAGATGAGACTTCGAATAATCTTTGTGTAATTGGTATTAATGATTTCTTTATGTGCTGCTTGTATAAGTTCAAAATCTACATCACTCATAATATACATGGTAATGTATTTGTAAATGAAATGGTCAAGTAAAAATTGTTTTGCTCTTTCTCTTGTCATTTTATCATACAAAATAGTAGTAATTGATTTACCGAAATAGGTTGACTTTTCTACTTTATTTTGATCTGTTTTAACGAATATGATTTGTTTATTAAAAATGTTTATTGGTTTTTCTGTTAAGTGAATAAGTTCACTATTGTCTTCCTCTGCACTATGTTGGGTGGCTTTGCTATAATGATTCTCTTCAATTTTGATCCGTTATAATGCATCAGCTACTACGTTCTGTTTGCCCTTAATATAGTCGATAGTAAACTGAAATTCTTGTAATTTAGTTCTCCATCTTTGGAGTTTAGCATTTGGTTCTTTTAATGTATGTATCCATCTAAGAGGTTGATGGTCGCTAGCTATTTCGAATTGTCGTCCAAGTAAGTAGTGACGAAAAGTTTTAGTTGCCCATACTATAGCGGGTAATTCCTTTTCTATCGCACTGTAATTTAATTCATGTTCGTTTAGTGTTCTGCTGATGAAAGATTTTGGATGACCGTTTTGAGAAAGGACGGCACCAAGGGCTACGTTACTAGCATCTGTAGTAAGTACGAATTTTTTTTCAAAATCGGGGAGTTGTAAAATTGGTTCGCTTATTATCAAGGCTTTTAGTTTCTCAAATGCATCTAAATAATTTTGATTTTTTGTGTCTATTTTCATTCCCTTTTTTAGACATTGTGTCAGAGGTTTTGCTATGTCAGCGTAATTAGGGATAAATTTGCGGTAATAACCGGTTAGTCCTAAGAATGCTCTGATCTCTTTTACTTTAGTTGGAATTGGGTATGAAACTATAGATTTTACTTTAAGAGGGTTTGGTTTAATTCCATTCGGAGTTACAATATGACCAAGAAAACTGGCTTCTTTTTTTAAGAATTCGCATTTGTTTAATTATTACTTTCAATTTACTTTCTCTAATTAAACCTTGCCTAAGCATTTCTTGTACCTGATTTTCTACTTCTATATCATGCATATGAGCAAGTGGATATTGCTTAGAATAAATAGGAGAATTGTGTGTTGTGTTTATTACGTGTTTTATTGTATTAGTGAATGTTAAATGATCTCCTTCTTGATATTGAAGATTCTTGAATTTATTTAATAATATTTTTAATTTAGAACTTTCCTCTTCATTCAATCGAAACAATTTAAAATCTATTTTTTTTATGAAAGTTGGAATTAATTTCTCATCTGATATTGGTATTTTTTGTTTTTGAATGTAAAAAGAATGATTTTTATTTGGGTCTGAATTAACTAATGGGTATACTTTATTATAAATTGAAACGGTGGAATTTTTATAATTTATAATGGATTGTCCATTACTAAGTAATTTTCTGCCAATTATATAAAAATAATCTTCTGAGAAATCATGTAGATAAAATTGTTCAGGCCTGTTAAAAGTATTTTTAATGGGTAAGGTAATAGACTTGTTTAGTATTATGGTACCGTTAGACGTAAAAACTTTGCATTTAGTGTTTTGAATTGGAAGACTAAAGAAATTTTCTCTCATCATGTTAACGGTCGATCCTGTGTCAATGAGCCATTTGTATTTATGACCTTTGCGTGTAATTTCTATGTATTGGTGTTGTCCGATGCTGGTAACCGAACATTCTCGTTAGATTGAGAAATATTTTAATTTTGTTCGGATGGCGTCAAAATTTGATTACTGTCAACCTAGGCTTGTAGTAAAGGAACTCTTGTTCATAAAAGTGTTGATTACAGTTTGGATCAGGAAATCGCCTCTCTTAAGGCTAGCAAATCCCCAGGATTGGATCGCATCGATGCCACATCCCTTAAAATGCTGCCACCTCTCTGTTCCCAGTTGTTGGCCAACATATACAACAGATGCTTCTCACTAGGGTACTTCCCGAGATCGTGGAAACGTGCGGAAGTTATTCTCATCCTCAAGCCTAGAAAACCTGAAGCCAATATTGCCTCATATAGACCGATTAGTCTGCTGGCAATCCTCTCCAAAATACTCGAAAGAGTATTTCTGCGCAGAGTGTTGCCAGTACTGGACGAGGCTGGACTGATCCCTGATCACCAGTTTGGATTCATGCGATCCCACGGAACACCCGAGCAATGCCACCGGCTTGTAGCACGTATCCTAGATGCATTCGAGAACAGCTATGGGGCACTGCAAGCGCTTCGCATAGAAGGAAGATCCAGGAAGTCTCCAACGCCCATCCCTACCACGAAAATTCCGCCATCCACGAGGAGCTCTGTATTCCACGGGTAGAGGACGAGATCTTTAGACACAGTGTGAGATATGCTAGCAGACTGGAGAACCATTCCAACCACCTGGCCATCAACCTTCTGGACAATAGCCAATCCCGAAGACGCCTGCAGAGAACGCACCCGCTTGACATTACTCAACACTTATAAGTTTACTTAACACCTACCCAAGTACATTCCAAGTACTCCCCTTACGTTAATGTTCTCCCCCATAAAATTTAATTGTTGTCCACTAGGACAGAATTTAAATAATAAATAAAAAGCTATAAAAAAAAAAAAAAAAAAAAAACACAGTTTGCATCAGTTGGTCCATATTCTTGTGCATCTTGTAGTCTAAGTTCGTCGACATTGTTGATTGATCGCTGTCAGCTGGTCTAGGACGATTAAAAGTTTGTTTAATGTTGAAATTGGGGTTGTTGGTTATAGTTTGTTGCGTTTGTGTAAATAAATTCCTATTAAAATTAGGTTGTGGGTTTGCAAATCTAGTTGCACCAAATTGATTTTGTCCAGGTCTCATGGATGGTCTGTTGAACATTCGTCGTTGTGGATTTTGCATGAGTGGATATGGATATTGTGGTTGAATGGGTCGATACTGGTATGGATTAGGAAAAGGCTGTAACGGTTGTTGATATGATGGATATCTGGATTGATAGTGAGTTTGAAAGTTTGGATTCATTTTACTTGTATTTGCATGGAAAGTATTATTTTCAATTTTCGTTTTAATATTTTTTTCGAAATTTTGCTTAATATAAACATTTGCGTGTTCTTCATAAATCCCCTCATTTTGTGCTATGTTAATTAAGGTTCTTAAATCGGGAATTTCATGATGAGCCAAAATACAGAACAAATTAGTTGGTAATTTTCGAATAAGTGCCTTAATAGAGTCCCTAATTGCTTGCAAATAAATGATGAGGTCGGTATTACTACCTTCTAGATGTAGTTTAGCTATTAAGAGTTGACGCCTACTTTCAGCTTCCTCGCAGAATGCTCGTAAATTTCCTTTGTATGGTGTTTCTCGGAAATTTTCCAAAAGTTTGTAATTTGGCGTTTGGGGTTTGTATTCAACAATTAACCTTGGCCTCAAGGTGTACCAGTCCTCGATGTTTGGTAGTCCCAATGATCTTATAACTTGTCCATCTATGTTTCGTTCCATAGCTCCGAGTAGAATTCGTTGTTGTCGCAAGTCGTTAGTTGGGTAGAGTTCTAGGATGTAATCCACTCTACTAATGAACGTATAAAGCGCTGAGGGATCTCCATTAAATGGGAAAATGTCTTTGAGTTGTCTTCTCGCTTCACTTAGGTTGTTCTCGTTTAGAGTTACGAGTTGTGGTGCGGCAATCTTAGGTTGTTCCATTTTGTATTTTCTTTTAGTTTTGTTTAGATAGAGTTTATTATGTTTTTACGTTTTAGTCTTCTGGAGTTTTTTATTATTTTGATTTTTGCTTATTTGGTAGTTTAGTTAAACAATTTTTACTTTTCTATAATTTTATTATTTGTAATGTTTCTTTCGCCTGCCGTTGGACTTATGGGATGAATTTCAACTGGGGATTTTCTTTGTTTTCTTCCACTTTATTAGGACAACCGAAATGGATTTATAATCCAAGTTGAAGTAACGAAAATCACAAGCGTAATTGTTTACGAGTACCGGATTATAAAAGTTAATTTATTTTCCACTCGCGGTTCTTTTTTTAGGATACTTTTTTAGTATCCTACCGACTGCGCCAGTAAAATAGTTTTTAATTTGAGTCGAATAAATGATCCGTTGAACTAAGATCTAAAAAATCTAAAAATAAAAAATCTAAATAAAAACTCCGAATAAATCCGCTTTGCGTTTTTATTGATTGAATATCAGCTTAAGACTGAAACAGTTGGTGTGAGAAAATCTTAGATGTACTGGGTTAGTGGATTGTTTACTTGGTTTGCGCGAGAGCGCTTCTGGCTTATGTTTATGTGCATACATATGAAAAAGAATTCTTATGTGCTACGTGGCTATGTGCCTGCCTAGTGGCTGGCTTAAGTGGATGCGCAATATCGGGAAATGTTTGTTTATTAAACAAGGGATCGGTGGATGTGCAATATCGGGAAATGTTTGTTGATTTAGCAAGGAATCGATGCGGCGGACCACCGCGGTCGGTCTTTTGTATAAGTGAATTATGAGGAATGCATAATTACGTTACTATATATGTATATCCATATGTACTATTTCAAGTGGAGCACTTGGAGTTTCCGGAGTTTGATAGGGTATTTTTGGCGGCTGTCTATCGTATTTTAGCCTAAGGCATATTTCGCAGTTCTTAATAACGTTGCCTATTATGCTTTTCATATTAGGAAATGTTGTTTCCCTAAAGTATTTTCTTAGTTTATTTTTGAAAGGTATTATTATTTTCTGTTCCGTTGTCTGTCTTCCCTGCAGTACTATTTGTAAATTAAAATCATTTATCGGTGTTTCTGTTATAGGTATCTGTATGTTTGTATCTGTATTATTGTATTCGTTGCTACTACTTCGTTTGTGTGTACCTCATGGTCAATTCTACTAAGCGCATCCACTATAACGTTCTGTGAGCCTTTTTTTATATTATGTCGAAATCGTATTCCATTAATTGTATTCTCCATCTTAATATTTTTGAACTTGGCTCCTTAAAATTCATTAACTACGTTAACGGCTTATGATCTGTGACAATTGTGAATTTGTTCCCATAAAGATACGGTCGAAAATATTTAACCGCCCCTATGATGGCTAACATTTTTTTTATATTGTTGAATAATTTACTTCTGCGTCCGAGAGTGTTCTACTCACGTAGCAAGTAGGTTTGTCATTGTTTAAAGAGCCCTGGGATAATACTGCTCCGATAGCAAAATTACTAGCGTCGGTTGTTAAAATAAAAGGCTTGTCGAATTCCGAATATTTCAAAATTCGTTAGTCAGTAATGTTTTACATACTTCAAATGCTTCTAGAAATTCTGCATTGATTTGTACTCGTTTTTCCCTAGCTGGTCTAATATATCATTAATATTTGGTATTGGGTATTTATCCGAAACTGTCTGCTCGTTAAGTTTCCTAAAGTCTGTAACTAGTCTCCATTTCCTCTGTCCTGTAGCGTCTGCTTTCTTTTGTACTACCCATACTGGAGCACTCCACGGTGAGTGACTCGATCTAATTACATCTTGTTTCAGTAGTTCGTTTACTTGTTTCTTAATTTCCTGTCTTAATGCAAATGCATATATGGTTTATTAAAAATCGGATTTTTGTCTGTTATCGAAATAGTATTTTTTACTAAACTAGTAAATGTTAATGGTTCATTTTCTTTATAAAATATGTCCGAAAATTCTCTGCATAATTTTTATGTCGCTTTCTTTTCTTCTAGATTTAAATGTTCGAATCTAAACTTTTGTGAATCTTCGGGAGTATTCTGCAGTGTATATGTATCAGAAGTAATTGTGTGTAATTCGATAACTTCTTCTTTTTTATAGGGTTTTGATTCTATTGCTTGTTCAACATATACTAGTCGATCGGTATCTGTGTAATTCGACACCTCCAAATTACTGATGCCGTTTTCGGCCATATATATCCCGTCTGATATAATTAAATCTTTTTCAATGGCTACTGCTTTGCATATTATATCTCCCTGTCTCGTTTGTACCGGCAATGGTATTATTGTTTTATCTCCCTTCTTGTATATATGTTTGATGTAGTATTATTTATAATTATAATGTCAAGATTTGCATCAATCGTAAACAGTTTTCGTTTACCTAAATCAATTTTTGCCTCTAACTGTGATAATATGTCCATACCAAAAAGACCATTAAAGAATGGGTGAAATTTAAATAATAGTAAGTTTATAATCCCTGTCCTGTTAAATTCTTGCGGCATCTTCCACGCCGTTCTTTCTGTTATTGTATGTTTGTCTAAGGCCGTTTTTAGTAATTGGTGAACATAGAGCCTGTATGTTTTTATGCTGAACAAGTAATGGATCAACAAAAGAATTAGTGATACCTGAATCCAACAAAAATTTTAATGGGGTGTGGTCATTTGTATGTAATAGTATGAAAGGTAAACCCGCCCCATGTGTTTGACTATTTATGAACCCGGTTGGTTTTGGGAGGCTCTTGCCTGAAAATTTGTCGTAGTTTGGTTTCCTACCTCGCTTTCTTCCGTTTCTACATTATTCAAACTAGCTGAGGGAACGTTGCTGCTTCTAAAGGGGTTTAATCCTCTGTTCAAAGTTTTTGCCACTATTATTATAGTGTTTCTGTCCGCTACTGAATCTATTGTTAATCTGTCTCTGATTTTGATTATTGTACGGATTCGTACGATTACCTTGAATGCCTCGCTCTGCATAAGTTCTATCTCTCTTTCCTTGGTAATAGAAAGTTTGTTCTACCTGACAAAATGCGTAGGCCTGTTCTATAGTTGTAGGGTTTTTTAGTCTTATAATCGTTCTAAGGGGTTCTCTTAGAGCGACCATGAATGAGTTCAGAGCCACCTGGTTATAAAGTTGTTTCTTCGCTTCCCTTACAGTGGCCGCGTGATTTCCTCCTTGTACCGATGATATGAGCTGCCCTCTAATTTTGGTAATTGTTGAGAATAGCTGACCTACTGACAGATTATCTGGGAGTGATTGAATTTCCCTGAGGAGAATCGCTTCTGATTTCTTACTGTCATACAATATTTTGAGTCCCTCCTTAATATCATCCCACACTAGTGAGGTACCGGCTAGGGTCAAACTCTCATCTGCTTTTCCTTTAAATTTATTTCTTATAGCCCGAAGGGAGGGACTCTATAGGGAGTTTGATCGGTGCCCCTAAAAGGTATTATTATTTCCTCGACATTAGTGAAGAAATTATCCAACTGACTTGGCTGGCCATCAAACGTTGGCAATTCCTTAATGAATGATAATATATCATTAGGGCTCAATGTCGTTGATATAGTCCTTACTCCACTCACCGTTGGTGAGATCGAATGAGAAACGTTGCCAGAATCCATATTAATTGCTACCTGTTCAACAATCTGACTACTCGCTCTAGTAGTTGGGCCTGCGGATTTACTTGAGCCTAGTCCCTGTACAATTTTCTTTGACATCTAGACACAAACCACTTCCAAGTCGAATCCTAATACACTCTTTTCTTCCAAATATTGTGTTCTTAGAATATTTATATAAAATATATGTGCGTTACAATTCGTGTGCAATATTTTGTGTTGTTTTTAACAATGTATGTATAACAATAAATTTTTTTTTTTTGTTTGTTTATGGTGTACATATACATAGTGAGTGTTTGTGGTGTTCTTCTCTGTAATATAGGATACTTTAGTATATGTGACTGGGCTCATAACCTTTTGAATTTAATATAATATAATACGTTTAAGTATGTATATTATAAGCCAGCCCATAAACCAAATAGTGAAACACTTTTATTGTTCTAACTATTCAATAACAATTTTATTTAAGCAACCGATAGAACTGCTCTCCCTCGTTGTCTGCAAGCGAATGGGCCGATTACTCTAACATGCATGTGAGAGGCAACAATGACAGAGTACAAAGAGAACAATAATAGAGCGCGTTCTCTCTTACATGATCCTCTTAATTTCACCACTCTCCACATACACGCAACTTTGCATAAATGTGACTTTTGTATTTTCAACACGCCACCTCAAAAATCACACTGATACAAATTGATTAAAAATGCAATTAAATTAAAAATTACTTTCAGACGAGTGCGCGTGTTTTCTAATGGTTGTATTCTTATTCTTTTCTTTTTTCTCTGGGGCTACTTGTATTGAACCAGCATTTGCTGCAAAGAATTGGGGAAACCCAGTAAAACCCAATTAGTTCAATCAAATAAAAATTTAACAATATTCACTTAAATAAACATAGTAATAGTTAGACTAGTAATTGTTTTGGTTTGATTATGGTTATATTTATAAAAAAGATTCAAACTTCGTATAAAAATTCATTTTGCTCATTCAGATTCGGTTAGCCCCAGTTGGTCTCGCAGTGCAGTGAACCTGGCAGTTGGTAGTGGCTTTGTCAAAATATCAGCCAGTTGTTAATCTGTGGAAAGATACTTAACACAAATTAGTTTGTTTTCAATTTGTTCTCAGGTAAAATGATATTTGATATCTATGTGCTTAGTTCTCTTGTGGCAAGTGGGATTATTGGCTATGCTTATACAACCTTGGTTATCCTCGAAAATAACTATTGGACCATTTAATTCTAATTTCATTTCATTTGTTAATGATTTTACCCATAATGCTTCCCTTACTCCTTTGAAGAAGGCCATATATTCACCTTCGGTAGATGAAGCAGCAACAGATTTTTGTTTCATAGTACTCCAACAAATTGAACAATTTTTAAACATTTTAAATGTATACCCTGTAGTACTTATTCTGCCAGTCTCATTTCTGGCCCAATAAGAATCAACATACCCCATAAGAATTTTATTTATTTTCAAATTCCTTTTAAATGATAACTTTAAATTGACAGTTCCCTTTAGATATCTTAAAATTCTTTTAAGACATTGCCATAATTCCCTATTATTGTAGTTAGTATATAGACTTAAGATACCTTTCGATGTACCTAAATCCGGTCGTGTACTTAACATAACGTACATTAAACAACCAATCAAATTCCTACATGGTGCTTCATATGACTCTTCTACTTGCAAAGTATTATTGCAATTTATTTTGCTTGGAAGAGGAGTCCCAACTGGATTACAATCTTCCATATTATGCCAATCATCCAAGTAACACCGCAAAAGACGGTTCTGCAATCTTCACCAAAGCCAATATTCGCCATAGTCAAAATATATCAACAATGTGCACTGATTTACAAGTCACCAGTCTCAATGTACCAACAAGTGGTGGTATTATCAAAATAGCTTCTCAATATCTTCCTCCAAATAAGCGTTGGACTAAAACCGACTTTGATCAGCTACTGATCACATCACTAAGCACCCATGGTGGGGCAACCTAAGGGCATGCAGTCGAGCAAAACGACTACAAGAGGCCATAATAACTAGTTCTAGCGAAGTTCTAGCTACAGGTGAACCTCCCTTTTACTCATCTGACGCCAACAGCTTTGAACTTTTTTATCGTAAATGCCAATAAATAAACTTTCAATTAAAACAAAATACGATCTATCTTCTGATCACCTACCTATAGTAGCAACATTAAGCCACACTCCCCAATATAAATCTAGAAAGAAATCTTTACTAGCTCCCGGCTCCTCTGTCGAAACATTTAGGAATGTCCTAGACAAAAGCATTAACCTAAACATGGACATAAATTATCCAGAAGACATCGAAGATGCTATAGTGATGTTCATGGACAAAATTCACGTGGCTGCGACACTTGCTACACCAGGAAGCAGAAATTCTCCTACCCAGAGTAGACGCAGTTGTATATCCTCATACATCTCAAACGAAGAGCTAGACGAGAATTTTCCAGAACAGGAGACGCACGCGCCCACAACATTTACTAAAGGATATCAAATCGTCTTAACAAAGTTCTGGTGAAAAACAAACAAGAACACTTTGACCAAATGCTGGAAAATACAAGTCCTGATGCATCGACTAACTACTCGCTGTGGAAACTCACGAATAACCTTAAAAGACAAGTTATTCCAAAGGCTTCCATCAGAAATCCGGATGGTGGTTGGTGCGGCTCCAGTCAGGAGAAGGCCGATATCTTTGCAAACAGCTTAGAGGATAGATTTAAGCCATTGAATCTTACTCCGGCAGAACACCGAAAAAGGGTGCAAACACTCTTGGACCAACCTTTTCAAATGGCCCTTCCCACAAACCCTGTTAACTTGGAAGAGTTAGTAACGCCGGTCAAAAAGCTCAAACCTAAAAAATCGCCTGGTGAGGACCTCCTAGATAACAGGACGCTCAAACTCCTTCCCATCAAAGCTGTACTTTTCTTAGTCCTATTGTTCAATAGCGCTCTAAGGCTGGGACTCTTTCCAAGCAAATGGAAATCAGCAATCATAACGATCATTCCGAAGCCTGGAAAGCAACCCACTGAAGTAGATGCATATAGGCCCATTAGTCTTCTAATCGCGCTAGGAGGCAATGGAGGACAAGATGTATACAACAGCTGTATTCATGGATATACAACAAGCCTTTGATAGAGTTTGGCACGATGGTCTTCTAAGTAAGCTTAAGACCATTTTGACGCCACAGCTATTTCTTCTTATCAAAAGCTTTCTATCGAACAGACAGTTCAGTGTGGTTGTCGATGGCGACAAATAGACTAAGCGTACAATCTCAGCAGGCGTACCCCAAGGCAGTGTTTTAAGCCCGACTCTTTATTCGCTGTATACTTCTGAAATGCCGGATTCCTGGTGCTGTACAGAAGTTGAATACGAAAACCTTCTTATTGCTACCTACGCAGATGTCAGGAGTACTAGCATAAGTGATGCAACCAGGGGCCTACAAAGGCATACGACTATGATCAAGCAAGCAGTACTTTCAAAGGCTGCAAAAATGTCGAGGCTCTTATCGCCGAGAAACAAACTCTCATTGGCAAATAAAGTTCGCCTGTATAAATCTATCCTGACCCCAATTTGGAAGTATGTGTTGCAAATATACGGAATTACGGACAGAACTAATCTGAATAAAATAAGAGTTGCTCAAAGTAAAGTAGTTAGATCACTATGTAACTCCCCTTGGTACATGAGAACCAGAGAAATAGAAAGAGATCTTAATATTCCAAAGATAGGTATTGAGGACCCATGCGGAAAGATATATGCGGCGACTAGGTTCCCACCCCAACACCATGGGGTCTAGGTTTTTCATTTACATAAAAAAAAAGAATTTTTTTTAAAACATTTTTAATATATGCAGATTGACTCAGACAAATTTGATCATTTTTTCTTTCAATTTTTATGCCAATAAAATATCGTATTTCATTTAGTTTTAAATTTAGACATTCTTTAGAAATCACTAGTAGAAATTACTATATATCGTCAACATATCGTATGCAAACGATACAAGCAAGAGATATCCAGTCAACTGATGGGAAATTTATCAGTTTATCGAGTAACGGCTCGTTTCTGGAATCTGGAATCGACTACACCGGACCGTTCCAGATTCGCTGCTCAAAGGGAAGAGGTCAAAAAACGTATAAAGGATACATTTGTGTATTTGTTTGTATGACAAAAAAAGCGATACATCTGGAAGCTGTTAGCGATCTTTCGTCAGACAAATTCCTGGAGGCTCTTCGACGGTTCTTTGCAAGACCAGGCAAGAGTGAGAACCTATACTCAGATAATGGAACAAACTTCGTGGGAGCTTCAAGAGTATTGGACAAAGAATTTGTAGCTGCCATTAAAAACAATAATGAGTTACACTAGAAAAATAAGGCATCAAGTGGCACTGTATTCCCCCGGGAAGCCCACACATGGGAGGTTTATGGGAAGCCGGTGTAAAATCAATGAAGCATCACCTTAAACGAGTTATTGGTGAAAACAGCTTTACATATGAAGAATTGGCATCCCTGCTATGTCAAATCGAAGCAAACTCGCGTGCATTAACCACTGTAAGGAGGAAAACGATGGTGAGGACATATTAACCCGGGTCATTTTCTGGTGGGAAGACCTCTAATTGGAGCTCCTGAACATTTTGACGAAAGTAAGACAATCAGCTCTTTGGATAGATGGAACGCATCAGAGGTGATTTTTGGAAGAAATGGATAGAGGAGTTTTTTTTATTTTTATTTTTTTTTAATTTATTTATTAAGGCATACGGGGAAGTCTTGAAGCCCCTTTGTGTCCTTCTTATCTATTAATTCAGCCCATTTGGGCTCGCCGGCTAACTATAGTTAGCTTTTTCAAAATTTACAGTAATTTCTACAATTACATAACAATCACATATAACAAATAGGATTTAAGATAAGCGTCAGCTTCTGCGGACCCTTGTCAAAGGAGATCGGGTAATACGATCCCTCGGTTGCCTTCTATTGAGCCTCCTTGGTGGGCGAGATCTGTTTAGAGCGCTGGCCAGTCGATTTCTGTGGCGCTCCAGCCTGTCATGGTATCTGCTCGAGTGCTTGTTTATTTCGTCAAATACCGTTGCTAGTTTCAGGTGCTCTGTGCAAAGTGGTGTCTTGCTACCTTATTTTGAATAGCCTGGATTCTTTTGATTTGGCTATCGCATGCCAAGCCCCAGATCTGGCACCCATACTTCCAGTTTGGTGCTAAGATCTGTTTGTAAATTGTCAGCTTGTTGGATAGCGACAATTTACTGCGCGAACAAAGTAGCCAGTAGTGCTTCGCCACCTTAGCACGTAGGCGCGTTCTGATGTCGGTCACATGCTTGGAAAATGTGAGTCTTCGATCCAGAAGCACTCCAAGGTACTTTGCTGCGTTCGGCTGTGGTACGGGAGCTTCCTCGATGTAGACGGGCGGTGGCGTTCTCCGCTTTAAAGTAAAGCAGACGTTGTTGGATTTAGTGCTATTGATGCCAATGTTCCAACGTCTTGCCCATTCCGAGAACCGGTATGCAAAACCCTGGATACCATCGGCTGCGTCGTGCTCTCATCGGGACCTGTAGGTGACGCACACGGTAAATGTGGCCAGCATAGATTTCCTGTAAAGGCTTACATCCGGCTGCGGCATGTCGTAGCTATACAGGCAGTAGAGCAGGGGGCCGAGGACACTACCTTGTGGAACACCAGCTGCCACGTTGTGCTCGGTGGAAATTGTTGAATGAAAGCGCACAGCGAACCTCCTTCCTTCCAGGTACGATTTTAGCAACCCAAAATATGGAGCAGGCAGCGTCTGCTTGATTTTCTTACTATTCTTACTATCGTAGGCAGTCAGAATTTGCTCGACGACTCGATGGAGCTGCTCGACAGTACAGTGGCCAGCATGGAAACCGAACTGATGCTCAGGGGTTATCCCCTGGGCTTCCATAATCCTTACAATCCGGACAGCAATCAGTCTCTCAAACACCTTCGAAATTGAAGGGAGGAGACTGATCGGCCGGTAGGAGGCGGGCTCCCTTTCCGGCTTGCCAGGTTTGTGGATCATGGAGATTATCCCGAGCTTCCACTGATAAGGGAAGTATTGCAACCTCACAATAGCGTTGAAAACCAACGTTGTCTGGGCAGGGCCTTCAATGTGGCGTTGCAGATGACGTCATGTCCTGGTGCTTTGTTGTTACTCTGGCGCACAATGACGTCGGATATCTCGCAGGGTTCAAACGGCGTGATTGGTATATCCATTTGAAGCGCTTGGTTCAGCTGGTCCTGAGTTTCTTCAACCTGTTGCAGGCTGGCAAGCTTGAATGGTTGAAATCGCTCGGCGAGGTGCGCAGCGAATACCTCCGCTTGTCCCAAGTCGGTCCGACACCATGTCCCGTTGCTATCGACTAGAGGCGCCTTCCTCGTGCAACGCCTTTTGATTGCGCGCGTGGCCTTCCACAAAGAATGCGTCGCTTCGCTTTCGACTCCAGTATTGGCAAGCCTTTCGTCGAACCATGCGGCTTTGTGCATCACCAACGCGCATCGGAGCCTACTCAGCGCTCGATTCCATTCCGTTTTGTCCAACGGGTGACGAGACCTCATCCACCTAGTGCGTAAGCGCCTCTTCTCAGCTATAAGCATCAGGATCTCCCTGGGTATTAGGATTCGATCTGCCGCGGGCTGCCGAGATATTCTGCGAGTTGCCAATCTAGCTGCTGCCTTGATATTGTTGGTGAGCAGTTCGATAGCATCATCAACGTCCTGTCCAGAGTTTAAGGCAGTGTTGAGGGGCAGTGTGGACTCCAGTTGCGATTGGAATACCTCCAGGTTAGTACGCCTAGTGATAAGCCGCTCCATCTTAGGGTAGGATATTGCCCCCGCGTCCAGCGTTATTACCAGAGGCAGGTGGTCGGAGCTAAGCTCAACAACCGCACTTATGTTAGCGTGGATGCCCAGCACACCCTTTGTCAGTGCAAAATCGATGTACCCTGGTGAGCCTCTACTGCCGTACGGGTATCTTGTTGGTCCTCCAGTTGCTAGCGAGTCCACCTCCGAATTTAGGACGAGATTCGCTAATGCAATGCCTCTTTGGTTGCTCCTACCCGCACCCCAGAGCCAGTGGGACGCGTTCCAATCGCCTGCAACAATGAACTTCGTCTGGTACTCTTCCAAAATGTCCTTAAACTCGTCCGTAGTCCATGCAAATCTCGGTGGGCAGTAGACCGCTCCAAAGCTTATAGGACCAAGTGCCGTTTCAATAACCGCCGGCGCAAGTTGCACCTTGGCAGTGGCTATTGGTGTTAGCGGAAAGTGGGCAAGGCTAGATTTAATTAAGATAGCTGCTCCGCCTTTGGCGTTGCCACCTCTCGGGTCATTGGCAGTGTAGGCTACAAATCCGAATAGCTTAGTCGTCTCTGCCCCCTTGCAGTGTGTATCGCTGAGCAGTAATACATCGATTACGTGACGTCGCACGAAGCACTCTACTTCAGGCAACTTCGTGGATACGCCGTCGGCGTTCCACACTAGGAAGCGCAGCGGCATTATTATGGCGCTTGACGCGCTTGGAGAGCAGTGAGCAGATTGATAATCTGACCCTGCTGCTGTGACTGTTGTTGCTGTTGCTTCATCATCATCATCATTAATTCCATCTCCTTCTCTTGAATCGAGCGCAATGAATTATGTTTTTATTTAGCGTCTGCAGGATGGCTTCAATGCTGCTGCTAGCATCCGTCGAGCGCTGAAGTGTACTCCTAGACGCCCTTGTCCGGCTGCGGCTCCCTTGACGACTGGGACTTCCATCATTGGGCTGTTGCTGTTGCTTCTGTTGTTGGTGCGTCAGGCTCAGTGGTTGCTTGTGGTGAACGGACCCTCTAGCCACATCTGCATAAGATATTCCGCCTCGAGAAGAGGGGATCTCCTTACCTCCAGTTAAGCCCCGTGAAGTTGGTCGCTCGCTTACCTCTGTTCTGCCAGCCACTCCACTTCTGGGTTTGGCTCGCTGCAGGAACGCTTGCAGCTTGCTGCAACCTTTATAGTTTGCAGGATGCTGACCGCCACAGTTGTAGCAAGTGCACAGCTCGATGCGTGGCCTAGTACAGTCCTTGGCTGGGTGTTCGCCGGCACATTTTACACAAATGTGGGCCTTACGGCAGTATTTGGCTGTGGCACTGGACAATAGCGTTACTCTTGCGGAGAGGCTCAATAAGTACTCTCATATGACATAGTGCCTTTACCTCATTGTAAAGGTGCCTCTCCTCATTGTTTGTCGCAGCAGCAATGTTCAGGAAGAACATGTTAACTGGCGACGCTTTTGAGGTACCTGGTTCGTTTCGCCTTACATTGTAAGCATAATTATGTTGTACGGCACCTCATCTGCGCCTTTTTATCGGCTCTTATCTTAAATATGTATCCAATGTCGTCTCTCTCCCTCTCCAAACGTATGCAGGATCGACGCTAAGCTAACAAAAAGTCGGACAGCGCACAACCCGGAGAAGAAGATCTTCGAACTCCTGCAGTGCAGCCGGCCACGTTGGTAATTAAACCTCCACACCCTTACATATAATTTGCACCCAACGTAAATACATTTTTGCAAAATTTATCAAATTCAAATTTATCAAACATACACGGAAATAAAAAACAAATAGACTCCATACAAATTACACATAAATTAAAGAACGTACTATTTAAATAAAATAATATCAGCCGCCTCTGAAAAAAAATTTTATCGGACGCCAAGCATCCGGTTGGTAATATAAATGTATCAAAGCTAAATTAATTTTTGTCGAATTAAAATATTTGGCCTCACAATAACTTGAATCTGTTACCCAGCTAGTGGCCTTATGATATTCTCGTTCTCATAAAGGGAAAATAAAAGCGGGTTGGGTGGTAATAGCGGGGAAGAGCCAGAAAAGCTCCAAAGAGACACCATTAACAAAGCCCAACTCGAAGCGTTTATTTAGACAGAATTAAATAATCAAGAACAGAATTTCCACGCTAATTGAAACATGAACCTTGTTTGGCTACTTAAAAAATATATTACACTACAAGAACAAGAGAGATTGCTATAATCGAGTCGCCAGACCAAAGATACTAGAATAACAAGATGCGTCCTAACGGCCATACATTAGTTTTGCACTATGCAGACACTTTTTCGGTGACGGCCAAAATTGCCCTCTGTCCGCTCGCTTACGCTGAGAGCGTAAGAAATCGTATAATAGAATTTGCTTGCTTGTGCGAGGAAAAACAATAGACGAGAACGTGTATATGTGTGCATAGATGTGCTCCGCTCTCTCGCTATTGAACAAAAGTTCGAGAGAGCCCAGAGCCACCTCTAGAGCCACGACGAAAAAATTATGTCCCAAAAAACCGTAAGACGTTACGCATCTTGTTATTTCGACTCAGCTAGTTTGAATGCTAACTCCAAATTTTTCTGGGATATTGATAGATATTGGGGAAAAAAATTTATTTTTTAAATCTTATTAATTGGATTTAAACAAGTTTACTGCCACCTATGTGGCAGCTTTACAAGGTTTTACATACAATTCTACAGCATAGGCATACCAATATATATGTCGGAGCACAATTATTACTTTCCATTTCACGCAGCGAGTTTCGAAGGCACCGAAGGTCTACACACAATTAATTTGTGTCACTCACTTCTTCTCCGTGCTAACCTTCGAACCACACTCGGTGACAGCGACCACACTCAGCCGACCAATAGCAACGCAGTATGCAATAATGCAATATGATGAAATACCAATGATTTCCCAAAATGGTGAAATTACTATTCTTGTGGAATATTCTAGCACATACACTAGCTTACAAAAGTATGCGCCGAAATATACATTACTTTACAAATTAAGCTACTCTAACAATATTTAATTGATTTGTTTTGAAAAAATATTTATATTTATTTCGATGGGTGATCATGTGGTTGGAATCTTTTCAGCCTTCTTTTTCTCGGGGGATGGATAAGCCTTCTCGCCAGGGTGTTGGGGTGGGAACCGAATCGCCGCATATAACTTTCCGTATAGCATATGCCGCCGCCTCCTCCTAAGCGGAATCGAAAATAGACGACAATGCCATAGCCGAGTTTGATTCTGACTACGTCAATTTTTTTCGACGAAGAGTAGCATGGGTAACAAAGAATTTCCTTTTAGACACCGGCGCGTCAAAAAATTGCATCCGACCTCGCAAAGAGCTAAAGCACACCTTGCTTACCAAAGCCACTATGTCGTACGACACGTCCTGTGCAAGCAACTTCGTTTGCAAGAAGCCAGTGACCGAAGACAATATCCAAAAGTGCAGGAGCGCCAACAGGCCCCTCCACAAGCTAACTCACAGGGAGGTGCCGGGAAGAAGCCGCACTTTGCTAGCCAGCACCGGACACAGGTGCACTCTGCCCCAAGAAGCGACAGAGTGGCTCGACGAAACACGCCGGATCCCATTGACGTTCGGAAATTCCCAGCCACAAAGTTTTGGCACTGTAAGAATAGGGTCACCGACATTTTCGCGGTCGAGGAAAGAAAAGAAATCCTCACCGCTGAGCACAACAGAGCTCACAGGTCGGCCTAAGAAAACGTGAAGCAGGTACTCTCCGAGTACTACTTCCAAAAGATGACAAAATTAGCGAGATAGCCGATACTTTACAAACTTGCTCCACAGACGAAATGTCTGTCACATCCGAGAAAACAGGAGCACAGCGAGACACCAGTCCCAACCTATGTAGGGGAAATATTGCACATCTAGATTTTCTCGACGGATAAGAAATACTTCCTTACCTGCATAGACAATTTTTCGAAATTTTTTATGGAACAGCCGATTCCGTCTAGGACCATAGAGGGTTTCAAACCACCCCTGCTTGCGGTTTACTCGGAACTTTTTATATTTTTCATTACTTGTAGTCACTTGGCATAAGTTTTATTACCTTTGATTATTCATATCCACTTGGCAAATTTTTATTAGATTTCTTAGTATAATTGCTTTTACATCCTTTATTTACTATAATTAGCAGAAGGCAACTCCTTTCCGAATACGTATTAATCAAAACACACAAATAACAGGTTGTTACCAACGCTTCTGCTCTGTCTCCTAGCCGCAACATCCGCACATGTCACTGATATCGTAATATATCGTTACAGAATTATTATCATGGAATTGCAGAATCTCATGTTGGCCATAATAGTCGCAGAAATTTACATAGTTAGTCCAAGTATTTTGGACCATGCAGATCTGGTGAGTGCTTGGGATATTTTGTCCGTTGCGTCTGTAAAAGTTTTACAATCCCCTAACATGTTGCACCTTGTTATAAAATTCCCCAGGGTTAAAATAGCCTGCAACAAGATCGCTGTTCTTTGGTGTTGAAGCTAGAGGATAAAGTGGTGGAGTGTAATGGAGAAGTCCGCACCGTCAAGAACTGTCACCAGGGGCCACGTTCTGTCTGTTATTTTCGGTGAGCTCGTGCGAACAAAAGCTCCACGCTGGAGTCGTGGCACATTGCGATACGCAGCAGAGCTACTTACACCCAATCACCTATGTCGACGAAGAAATTATAGTTATTAACGATAGACCAGCGTTCGTCCGTGTGGATAATGGAACGAACATGTGGTTCAGTAACTCGTCAAACTAAGACTGAAGTACTGTACAGAATGATATTATATATTTATGTTTGGTTGTTATGAATCTGCTGACCCAGCGGATTTGGCGAATGCCTCCGTTTTGCTGAGCTGTTTCCGCCCACAATGTTACACCAACTTCAGAGGGCGACGAACTAACAGTGGGGCGGGGTAGTTGACGTCGAGACTGTTAATGTGGTAACTCCTCCCCCCTTAGAATGAAGTGACGGCCATAACGTAGGTATGGACGAAACGTAGTTGACCGGGGAAACAGGGTTGGGCAGGTAAGTAACGTTCTGTTTCACAAGTACGGCGTATAGTGTAAAGATGATCAGGATGACACTCGATCCATATGTCTACGAAGATCGACCGTAGAATCCTTGACTTGAAGAATCTTGGCCTTATTTTCTTGAAGGTGTAATGCCATTTTGCTTAGGCTTAGATCTTTTATTGTTGTATTTATCGAAATGCTCTTTGTTGTTGGCAATGATCATTTGATCTTTTCCTTGTAAAAAAATTCGGTGTCAGCGTACCTGGTTCCTTCTAAAATTATTAAACAATTTATGTGTTTTATGATCGTGGTTCCTTCAATGAGGATTGGTTTTCCGCAACTTGGTTCACCTCTTGTTTGGTTTTTGCTGATGATAACGACACATTGTAGCTCCGGTTCCACCACTGTTTCGTCTGTGTCCATGTTTTGGGCTTCGCATACAGGGTTCATTCCCTGTATAATTTGCTTTACGCATTCCTTGTTATCCATATTGTTTTCCGCTGTTCTTGGGTCGCAGATGTATGTGCCGTGTACCTTCTGGCATTTTTCTTTTAAACTTATCAAATCTTTTATCATATAATATATACTTAGGTAGAGTGAGAAATTTGGTGCCATTAAATGGTAGTTTAATTAGGTGTGAGAGAGTGTAAGTGTGTTTATCAAATATAGGAATTTTTATGTGAAAAATGATTTGTGTTTGTTTGGATTCTGTCTCTATGTTGAGTAGTCTGTAAATATGGACTTCTGAACTGATAGAAATATTTTGATATTTAAAGATTTGTGCTATATCTCTTAGTTCTTCTAAGGGCAAAATTAAATTTGGAATTATGTTGAATTTAGCCAACAACATGCTTTCAGCTATCTCTTGTATGTGGGTCTGTAAAATGTCTATATTATTACTTATTATATTTAGTATTTGTAGGATTTTAATTTTCCTATCTTCTAGTCTTAATTCTTTAGATATACTATTTTTAAAGTTGTTTATGTATTCCTCAATTTTTTCCTGTTCTTTGTTGAAATGGATAGACATATTGTTAAAATGTACAATGATGTCATTGGTGTTAGTTATCTGTTGCCAAAGGTTTTTGTTAATACTTTCTTCATTTTCAAAAACTCTTTTAAATTTAGTGTCCATTGTCGATGCGTCTTCCGCATCCATGTTTCCAGTTACTTTCTTAATAACACTACCCAGACCGTCTATTAACCCTCTTTTTTTTCTTTGGTTCGAGGTCAAGGACTGAATCTTATTCCTTATTTGTTCTATTTTCCTTTGTAGGGGTGTTATCGAATCGTTTAAGTCCTCTTCTGATAAGTTTTGTAAGTTTGCTGCAAGGTCGTTCAAGTTATTTGTCAATCCGGTCAGTTCTATTATGTGGGTCATTGAACTATACGTTTTAATGCACCTTGCTTCTCCCACTTTTATTTTTGCTAGGGGGTATTTTCAGTTTATCTGCTTTTATGTATAATCTGTAATGATGATATTATTTATTTTTATAGTTTTTATATATTGTCTCGTCTAGTAATTCTCTTAATTTTAGATTTGTGTAATTTCTGTTTTTTGTTGCAGTAACTGTCACTCCGTAATCACTAACTATTTTACGTTTTGTAAATCTAGGCGTTCGTTTATTCCTTCTATTTTCTTTTCTGAACATAGTGACTCCCTCCTGTACCGGTTTCGGTACTACTGTGTCCACATTTAGTTTGTGAATTTTATTTAATTTTTGTTTTTCAAATTCTTCTTTGACATCTGCCTACAGTTTGGTTCTACAACTGTCGGACCTTGTAGGTCTGTTCGAAAATGTGGGTTCGTCCTGTAAAAACTTCATATGGCGTTAATTTTGTGGTTGAATGGATGGCGTTAATATACGTTATAAGGGCTTCCTCTAAAATTGAATCGTGGTCTAGATTGATCTTTAAGGCTTTTTTCTTTTCGAAAATTATAATTATTAGATATCTGTGAGAGAGGAATGTAGAGGAATGTAGGCATTGCTACTGGATTGTTGAAAAGAAGTTATGTGTAAGGTTATTCCGAATTGGTTGCAGAGTTCTTTGAAGTGAATTCCCGCAAATTCGGGGCCTTGATCGTACACTATTGTCTTTGGGATGCCATGGGTCTTGAAATAAAACATCACGTGCTTATTAATATTAATAGAATCTCGAGATGGAATGGTGTAGCCCTCAACGAATTTCGAAAATTTGTCCAATGCTGTTAAAATGATCTTGTTATTGATTGAATAAAAGTCTATGTGTACAATGTCTAGTGGTTTGTTTGGTGTCTCTGTTAGTTGAAATATTAATTTTTGAGGTTGTCTGTCATATTTGAGGGTCTGACAAATGTCACATCTATTTATAAACTAGGTTATTTTCTCTTTCAAGCATGGGCAGTATACATGTCGCTTGATGTGATAAAGGGTTTCGTCGATTCCTCTATGATTATTTTTGACGTGGTAATCAGAAATGTATTCTGTTTGTTCTTCTATAGTTTGAAGTTCTTTTAAAAAGGCTGAGCATCTTATAATTTTATAAGATTTGTTTGCGGCGAAATATGTTGTATACAATTTTTGTAATTTTTTGAAGATTGTGTCTGTGGTGTAAATTGCGTGTGTCTTATTTGTCTTTAAAACCGTTTTTAGTATTATTGTTTTATTATCGAAAAAAGGTCTGGAAATTATTCGTCTGATTTTGTTTTTAAATTCCAAGGAGTCGATTGCGCAATCCGCATTCTTTAATATGATTTGAATTGCAATCTCATAATTGGCTTGTTTGAGTTTAAAATTTCTGTGTCAAGAGTGATTGGTCTGGTTTCATTCGTGTTGAGATCTATGACAATTCTGCTTAATGCGTCTGCAACCACGTTTTGAGAGCCATTTTTGTAAATGACCTCACAGTCATGTTCTACGAGTTGGAGGTTCCATCTTACTAGCATGGAATTGGGTTCTTTTAAATTTTTTAACCAGACCAAAGGTTTGTGTTCGGTGATCAGCAAAAATTTGTTTCCAAATAAGTATGGTCGAAAATACTTTACTGACCATACTATTGCCAGTAGTTCTTTTTTATGGTGGCATAATGTTTTTCGGATTCTGACAATGTTCTGCTAGCATATGCTATTGGTCTATCATTCCCTATAATTCATTGTGACAACACTGCTCCTATTGCTAAATTACTAGCATCGGTTCTTAAGATGAATTGCTTAGTGAAATAAAGATATTGTAAAATGGGCATAAGAGTGTTTTGCATAATTCGAATGTTTTAGTGTAATTTTCGTCGATAGTCACGTCCGATTTCTTTTTAAGTTGTAGAGTTAGTGGCTTCGTGATCTTGGCAAAGTCTCTGATAAACCTTCTGTAGTAGCCTAACAACCCCAAGAAAGATATAATTTCTTTCTTGGTCTTGGGTATAGGGAAGGCTTTAATCGTTTCGATCTTCTTTGGATTCGGCTTGACGCCGTTTTCAGTCACTATATGGCCAAGGTATTCTATTTCTTTCTTGAGAAACTCTGACTTATCAGGTTGAAGTTTTAAGTTTGCCCGAGTGAGTCTCTTGAAGATTGAATTTAAGTGGTTGATTTGTCCCCGAAAGAGGTTGAAAATACTATTATATCGTCCAGATAGATCAGACAGAATTTGTCATTTAATTCCGCCAAAACGTTATCCATCACCTTTTGGAAGGTTGCTGGAACGTTGTATAAGCCGAATGGCATTCGGATAAACTCGAAATGTCCGCCCACAGCGGAAAAAGCTGTCTTTGCTCTATCGATGGGTTCCACTTCAATTTGGTGATAAGCATTTGCTAAGTCTACGGCCGAAAAATACTGGGCTCTACCTAGGTTGTCTAAGATTTCGTTAATTTGTGGCATGTGGTATCTATCTTTGATTGTTTTGTTATTTAACTGCTTGAAATCTAAAACTAGTCTCCACTTCTTTTAGTTTGAGGCATCCAGTTTCTAGGGAACTAAGAAAACTGGAGCGCTCCAGGGTGAATGGCTGTGTCTAATTATGTCTTGCTCTAGAAGTTTATTAATTTGGTCGTTTATTTCTGTCTTTTCTGAAGTGCTGTATCTGAAGGGTCTTTTGTGTACCGGTACTTGATCAGTTGTTTTAATCTGATGTTTGACTACATTGGTGAACCTTAAGTTGTCCCTTTTTTTGTAAAATATATTAGGGAATTGTTTGAATAGTCCTTTAAGTGCAGTATTTTCTTTAGTTATTGTTTGTCCTTATCTTGGTGTCGAAGTCTATATTACCATAGTCTTTGATGTTATTTAATGTAAGAAATTTGTCTGTGTTAAAATGATTTACCTTTATTTTGGTTTCTATACAAAATTTCTTTTCTTTATTAGAGTTGTTTACTACTTCCATACAACTAAAATAGTTGTGGGCCATATATAGACCACCGGTAATAAACACTTTTTCAGAAATGATTTGGTCTTCGCATAAAAATGTACCCTCCTTAATTGTGACGGGTAGCATTACCAATTTCTTAGATGCTTCTTCTATGCTGAATAATTCTGCTTTACGTTTTTCTTGTTAAAGTAATTTAATAGTGAAATTGGGTGTAGTTAATGTCTTACATGGTATGTTTGTGCCTAGGATTTTATCCAATGTGTTCATTCCTATAAGGCCGTCGAAATCGTTATTTTGAAAAGTAATAATGGAAAAGTATCGTAGCAGTTGTATTCCGTGAATAATTTAACTCTGGTCATTTTATTTATTTTGTGGGAGCCTAAGGCTGTGGTGATTAAAATTGATGTTTCTAGCGTCTCTTGGTTATATTCCTCAATAAGGGGTGGATTAATGAAAGAAGAAGTAGCACCCGTGTCTACTAGGAGTTTTAGTGGTCTCTTTGAATCGAAGTTTGTAGTAGTAGTTGTACACACTATACAGTTGTGCGTACACTTATTGAGTTCAATTCGGGTGTTTGAATCTAACCGACTAACCTGCTGCGAGGGCATCGCCTTTTATTCATTCTTACATAGTTTCTTATCATCTAATCTATATTTATAATGCAGCGCTTGTAAGACGCCGCAGTCTGCGTTGGTAAATGCAGCTGAGTTTTATTCTTAAATCTATGTTTGAGGCCTATGACCGCGCTAATCATATCTCTTGACACTCCGGCAATAGGCCGCTGCAATCGTACTTATCTCTAGTTTCCACTTATGCTGTCCCGTGACATGTTTACTGCAGCCCATAAATAGAACATCTTTATAGTTTGCCTACTTATGTCTAAACACATATTTAGACAGTAGTAGTAGTAGTATGTAAAGTAATGGGCTTCCGGCCTTAAATTTTTCTAAATACCCTGTCTGTCCGACGAGGCTTTTAGTTGAAAATGTCCGTCCTCAACATTGTGTAGTTCTTGTTCATCTGTAGTTTGTATGTGGTTAAGTGGTGTTTGTCTTTGTTGTTCAGAATTTCCGTAATTTCGCGTTTGTTGATTGTTCTTGTCATACTGTTTTCTGTCCTCTACTCTTGGCATGATAGCCTTCATTTTTTTAAATGGTCTGTTAGTCTCTAGGCCTGGCGTGATTTGCTAGCTGATCCCTAGATATGAGATTTCTGTCGAAGTCTGGTCTCCTATTAACTCTTTCATCCCGAGGTCCATTGTATTTAGGATACTCTTTCCTAGTATAGTTGAAATTATTTACTCCTACTTCTAGTAGCGGGAATAAGTTTCTTTAGTTTGGCAATCTTAGACATTTACTCTAGAGAAATCCTTGAATACTTGATTCAGTGTTTGTGAAAATGTGTGATTTTGATTTTAGATATATTAATTAAATCTTGAATGTGTGTTGTATTTATGTGTACTTAATTAATGTGTGTACATCATTAATTAGATGTTGGTTGTTGGGTGTTTTATTGTTGTTAATGGATAAACAGTCCTTCTGTAACTGTAATTATATATGCATAAATATATGTATACTTGTATATGTGTACTGAGGGAGATACAAAAAAATTATTCTATTTTTTTATTTATTTATTTATGCAATCTATTATATTTTGTTTATATGTTGGTTGTTGTTAATTTGATCAAAAGCCGATTTGAATAAAAGCCGCCGGCTAAATCAATCTGCAACAACATCTGGTATGGAGAGGGCCAACCACGCCACGAGTGCCGCTGAAGCAATTGTTCGCTTTGAACAATTAGCGCAACTTGTTTGACATCAGCCCAACAGCTAAACACGCCAGTGGATCTTCGCTATTGAGCTGTACTTGAACACGAACTTGGCTGTCGGCAAGCCGTTTGAGTCGATCTTTCACACCGTTTGACGCGATTCACTTCACCAAGCTCACGTATGAGAACCTCGACTATGCACTGTGGATCCATTGATTTACCACATAAGTGCCACTTGGATTTTTGTGCTTATATTTATTCTTGTTATTATAATCGTTCTCATTGAACTTTTATGTAACCAGACACTTGTTGAATATTTCAGCCAATGTTGAATTTCCTACGTGGCTAAAACATTATGCATTTGAATGCTTCGACCAACAGTTCTCAGACCCCTTACAAGTAGCACTGGCCCGATTCGGAGGTGTAGAACGCCGTCTTAAACAAAACATCCATCTGCATGCACAGAAGGTTAAGTTAATGCTTGACTATTTGAATCTTGGCCACTTGCGAAAGCTGTCGCCCGAATAAAACGGACCACAAATGCAGCTTTTACTTGCCACATCACCCTGTGATTACGCAAAAACTTAGGGTAGTCTTTGACGGCTCCTTTGAGGACACAAATGGAAGCTCTCTAAACGATGCTCTGCATATTGGACCCAGTATCATGAGAAACTTGTTTACCATTTGTATACGTTTCAGAATGTACATGTTTTCTGCAGATATTGTTAAAATGTATCGACAAATTTGGGTGGCTGCCAATCATTGCGACTATCGTCGTATAATATGTAGAGAAGATATACAAGTTAACTAAGTAAACTGGACCACGGCTTCACCGATCGTCCGATGGCAAGCCTCGGTCAAATTGCTGATACAGCGTTTGGTCTAAAGCTTTGACCGGCAAGCTCTGCATGCTGGCAGAGACCACTATGAAGCTTATCTATCTAGCTTTTAAGTCAGTTCGTTCTAAATACTTTTTTTTTTTCGCACGGATCCCACGGCCACACCTCCCGCCCAACCGACCGAGGGGCGCTGCCGTGTATCGTACGTCTCGATTCGCGAGAAGATATAGACGCTATATAAAAAAGAGAACAGGAACGAGGAAATGAATATAATGTCAGATAACTATGTTAAATAATAGTGTTAGTAGGATCTAATTATGTAATAGATAAGATAAAATCGATTGCTTTAATAGCGGCAGAGAGTCAAGATTACAGATAATAGGATAAAGTCTATTATAGTCAGAACATAAGACTCTGTAAGGGTCATGCAACTCATAATTAGATCTAGAATGATTTAAGATAAGGGGTATATAGTTTTTAATGAATCTACTTGGAACCGAGAAGTTAAGCCGACTAATCAAGTCGGGACTCTCAACATCCCCACGAATAAGCTTACTGTTCCAAGCATAGTTCTACGTTTAGCTAGGGACGGTAAATTAATTAAAATTAGTCTACTGGAATACGGAGGTAATATACGGTTTGCATCCCAATTTAGGCGCCGCAAGGCAAAAAGTAAGAAGTTTTTTTGGACCGATTCAATGCGGTCCGAGTGGACTGCGTATTGTGGACTCCAAACAGGTGATCCGTACTCGAGAATCGGACGGACTAACGAAATGAATAGGGTTTTAGTCAAGTAAGGGTCTTCAAATTCCTTAGACCCCGTTTTTATAAAACTAAGCACACCCCTGGCCTTATTGACAATAGACGAAATATGGTCAGAAAATTTTAGTTTTGGGTCCAGAAGAACACCAAGATCATCAACTCGTGTTATTCTGTCCAGAGAGCACCCACTTAGAGTGTAAGTCGTGCGTATTGGGTTGGCACGACAAAAGGTCATAACTTTACACTTGGAGCCATTTAAGTCTAATATGTTATCACGGCACCATATTTAAAATCGGTCTAGAACGGATTGTAAGCCCAAATGGCACGAAGTGTCCTTGTACTGGAGGCATAATTTAACATCGTCTGCGTACATAAGTACACGCGAATGTTTTATTATTAAGGGAAGGTCGTTAATGAATAAGGTAAAAAAAAAGATGGCTCCTATGTGGGACACCGGATGTGACTCGGAGAATAGAAGATAAAGAATTTTTAAAAAGGAATTGTTGTGTCCTGCCATTCAGATAGCTTGAAATCCAATTTAAAAGATCAACAGGGAAACCTATAAGATCAAGTTTTCTTAATAGAAGGTAATGATTAACAGAATCAAATGCTTTACTAAAATCAGTGTAGATGACATCAGTTTGAAGATTATTTTTGAAACCCTGTATTACGAAAGAAGTTAGCTCCAAGAGGTTAGTGGTTGTAGATCTGCGTTTCATAAAACCGTGTTGACACGGTGATATGATTGATATGATATGATCTACAAAGGTGCTGCAAATGAGGAGTGATAACATTTTCGAAAAGTTTTGGGATAGCCGACAATTTAGAGATTCCTCTGTAATTGCTTGCATCCAGTTTGCTACCTTTTTTGTGAAGAGGAATCACAAAGGACTCCTTCCATATATGAGGGAATTGTGGAGATTCCAGAGATAAGGTTAACAGTTTCAGTAGAGGCTTGCACAAGGCTTCCGCACAGAATCTGAGCACACAGCCAGGGATTCCATCGGGACCTGGCGAATAGACCGGTTTAACACGCTGAAGATCGTTAAGCAGTGAGCTTTCGTTTATAGTGGGGCAGAATATTAGATTCGACTTAGATATCGCATAAGAGTGTGGCTGTTCGGAGTGAGGTAAACTAGAATATGTTGTTTGAAAAAACGTGGCGAATAGAGGGGTTATTGCCTGATACGTTGTAACCGTAGTGTTTTCAAAAAATAGCGAGGAGGGGTAAGAACTTGTTTTTCGCTTAGTGCTAACGAAATTATAAAACTGTTTCGGATCCTGCGCAAACTGGAACTTACAACGGTTTAAATAATTTCTGTAGCACTAAGCATTAAGCACGGTAAAGTTTAACCGAGCGCTTAAATATTTACAAAGGAGAACCGGTATTTTTAAATTTCATATAGAGTCTGGACTTTAAATTTCTTAGGTGTGTCAACTCTTTATTAAACCAAGGAGGTTTAGAGATTGACGGATAGTACATCGGAACACAAGAGTCAAAAAATGATTTAATTGCGGTATAAAACATATTAATCGCATTCGCCATTATGTTGCAGGAGTAAAGATCGGACCAATTAAGGCCAGCTATAAAATTGTTTAGCCTCCGAAAATTTGCCTTGCGAAAACAGGGAATTCGCTTTGTTGACTTCTCTGAATTTACTTTTAATACCGTACCTATGTCGATTGCCACCTCGAAAGTCGGATGATATGGATCTTCAGGTTAAGTAAGAGGTACTACCCTGGACAGAAACACACTTTCATTACTTGTTACAAAACATAGATCCAAAAGTCGACCAAGAGAATTTGGAATATAATTAACTTGCGACAGCGGTAAGTCGATCAAGCCGTCAATAAATTCATGTTGTGCTAAAGGGAGAAGGATATTCGAATTTTCTTCTGGGGACCACGTTGTGCCAGGTATATTAAAATCACATAGAACTACCAATTGGTCCCTGTCAGAAAGTTTATTCAAGATGGACTGGATAGCGGACAGATGATTCTGATATTCTGGGAATTCAGAAGATGGCGGAATATAGGAGCACGTAATATAAACTGATCTGTCGGAAAAAGACAGCTTTACACATAAGAATTCCGAGTTACGGGAATCGTCCAAAAGTAACTCCTCCGACGCGAGGGTAGATCTAACCGCAATTAAGACTCCACCTCCCCGCCTGGAGGGACGGTCAAACCTAGTGTACATACCTGGGAAGACTTCGGAGTTAAGTATCTCCGGCTTTAACCAAGTCTCTGTGAGCACTATTATATGGGATGCAAATGAAAGACTATCACAATACAATTTGATTAATTTGCTATGCAAGCCTCTAACATTTTGATAGGAGATAGTAAGTTTTGTATTTAGTTTTTTGAAGAGGAAGAAGATGAAGAGGCGGATGGTGCAGTGGTCTGGCCACGTGAGGGAAGTTTAATTCCAACGGGCACCTTTTTCTTATTTTTGATCTTAGCTTCAAACTCTTTTACCACCATACTATCCGGCCAAAAATCACCCGAACATATGGTCGAAAAGAGCTCGTTTGAGACAGTTATCTTGAAAGATGATATGTCCCTAGCGTAAGAGAAGTTAAATTTTTCCACTTTTATATTATCGACTTTTGTTTTGTCTTGTATATAAGACAATACATCCGACGATGTTTGATCAGGGGAAAGCCGAGAAACGAAAATTTGTTTCTTTAGTGGAACCACCGCGAGGGGTTTTGGCCCTGCAGATTGTATTTCTGAAGTGCCAACTTGTGCCGGTAGTCTGGACTTAATGTTCCCTTGTGGTGGTAAACTAATCGAGACAGGTGGAATCACTGGTTGAGAAACCAGTGCAGACAATTCGGAATTTTTAGCAATCACAGGGTGGGGTCCATCCACAGCTGATTGATCGGATTGCTCCGAATCTTTTTAGCTGCCGATCTTAGCAGCATATGTGGATTTGCTGCGATTGACAGCTGATCAGTTGTGGAGTCCTGTTGATCATTTGCCCGTGGTTGCGGGGCCTTAGGCAGCCTACCACCAGCGCCTTTTTTGCGCTTTGGAGATTCATCTTATAGCTTAAGGCCATTAAACTGTGAATTAAGCGCGGAAAGAAGATCATCGGCTCGACGAAAACTATCTCTAGCTACGCCAAAACTGTTGATCAGTTCTTTCAAGCCACCTTTAGTTTGGCGAATAAACGATTTCATCTCGTTCGCAACCACAAGGCAAGCAAAACAACAGTAATTTAGATTTTTACCCTTTGCTAGGTCATCACTTGTACGTTCATTAAAACCAGCGCACTTAGTATGCACCACTCTATCCAATAGTCAACAAGTCATTTTTGGCTGCTCAGGTTTTATAACCTGGCAACAATTTTTATAAAAGCAGACAACATTTACGGTTTCCATGTTTAACTGAAATCAGACCACTGTGCACGAAAACACAAGACCAAAACTTTCAAGCGAGCTGTTAAAAGAACCGCACTAGAGCAGTCTGCACGCTGAGAAATTTAGACTTTTGTGTGGGAGAGCGAAAGAGAGAGAGAGAGTGAGAGCGAAAAGTGCAGTTTATGTGCATGCAAAAAACAACACCAAACACCACTGCGAACAACGCACAAAAAGGGAGAGTAAACAAAACACAAAGACGGGTTTGACAAACACAAAATAAAAACCGGGGCGCAAAAAAAAAAAAAACACGACCGTTCGCTTTGAAAGCTAATAGACGAAATTTTTTACTCATTCAATAAAGAGCACAAGCTCATATACCGAAAGTCCGACGATTCGCCGTTATATCTTTTTATTATCAGTATCATTTATTTATTATCGGTGTCATTTTTGGACCGATTCAATGCGGTCCGAGTGGACTGCGTATTGTGGACTCCAAACAGGTGATCCGTACTCGAGAATCGGACGGACTAACGAAATGAATAGGGTTTTAGTCAAGTAAGGGTCTTCAAATTCCTTAGACCCCGTTTTTATAAAACTAAGCACACCCCTGGCCTTATTGACAATAGACGAAATATGGTCAGAAAATTTTAGTTTTGGGTCCAGAAGAACACCAAGATCATCAACTCGTGTTATTCTGTCCAGAGAGCACCCACTTAGAGTGTAAGTCGTGCGTATTGGGTTGGCACGACAAAAGGTCATAACTTTACACTTGGAGCCATTTAAGTCTAATATGTTATCACGGCACCATATTTAAAATCGGTCTAGAACGGATTGTAAGCCCAAATGGCACGAAGTGTCCTTGTACTGGAGGCATAATTTAACATCGTCTGCGTACATAAGTACACGCGAATGTTTTATTATTAAGGGAAGGTCGTTAATGAATAAGGTAAAAAAAAAAGATGGCTCCTATGTGGGACA
Source organism: Drosophila sechellia (assembly GCF_004382195.2). Classification (NCBI taxonomy): domain Eukaryota; kingdom Metazoa; phylum Arthropoda; class Insecta; order Diptera; family Drosophilidae; genus Drosophila; species Drosophila sechellia. The sequence continues at coordinate 176,019 of NW_022611043.1, forward strand.
CCGGATGTGACTCGGAGAATAGAAGATAAAGAATTTTTAAAAAGGAATTGTTGTGTCCTGCCATTCAGATAGCTTGAAATCCAATTTAAAAGATCAACAGGGAAACCTATAAGATCAAGTTTTCTTAATAGAAGGTAATGATTAACAGAATCAAATGCTTTACTAAAATCAGTGTAGATGACATCAGTTTGAAGATTATTTTTGAAACCCTGTATTACGAAAGAAGTTAGCTCCAAGAGGTTAGTGGTTGTAGATCTGCGTTTCATAAAACCGTGTTGACACGGTGATATGATTGATATGATATGATCTACAAAGGTGCTGCAAATGAGGAGTGATAACATTTTCGAAAAGTTTTGGGATAGCCGACAATTTAGAGATTCCTCTGTAATTGCTTGCATCCAGTTTGCTACCTTTTTTGTGAAGAGGAATCACAAAGGACTCCTTCCATATATGAGGGAATTGTGGAGATTCCAGAGATAAGGTTAACAGTTTCAGTAGAGGCTTGCACAAGGCTTCCGCACAGAATCTGAGCACACAGCCAGGGATTCCATCGGGACCTGGCGAATAGACCGGTTTAACACGCTGAAGATCGTTAAGCAGTGAGCTTTCGTTTATAGTGGGGCAGAATATTAGATTCGACTTAGATATCGCATAAGAGTGTGGCTGTTCGGAGTGAGGTAAACTAGAATATGTTGTTTGAAAAAACGTGGCGAATAGAGGGGTTATTGCCTGATACGTTGTAACCGTAGTGTTTTCAAAAAATAGCGAGGAGGGGTAAGAACTTGTTTTTCGCTTAGTGCTAACGAAATTATAAAACTGTTTCGGATCCTGCGCAAACTGGAACTTACAACGGTTTAAATAATTTCTGTAGCACTAAGCATTAAGCACGGTAAAGTTTAACCGAGCGCTTAAATATTTACAAAGGAGAACCGGTATTTTTAAATTTCATATAGAGTCTGGACTTTACATTTCTTAGGTGTGTCAACTCTTTATTAAACCAAGGAGGTTTAGAGATTGACGGATAGTACATCGGAACACAAGAGTCAAAAAATGATTTAATTGCGGTATAAAACATATTAATCGCATTCGCCATTATGTTGCAGGAGTAAAGATCGGACCAATTAAGGCCAGCTATAAAATTGTTTAGCCTCCGAAAATTTGCCTTGCGAAAACAGGGAATTCGCTTTGTTGACTTCTCTGAATTTACTTTTAATACCGTACCTATGTCGATTGCCACCTCGAAAGTCGGATGATATGGATCTTCAGGTTAAGTAAGAGGTACTACCCTGGACAGAAACACACTTTCATTACTTGTTACAAAACATAGATCCAAAAGTCGACCAAGAGAATTTGGAATATAATTAACTTGCGACAGCGGTAAGTCGATCAAGCCGTCAATAAATTCATGTTGTGCTAAAGGGAGAAGGATATTCGAATTTTCTTCTGGGGACCACGTTGTGCCAGGTATATTAAAATCACATAGAACTACCAATTGGTCCCTGTCAGAAAGTTTATTCAAGATGGACTGGATAGCGGACAGATGATTCTGATATTCTGGGAATTCAGAAGATGGCGGAATATAGGAGCACGTAATATAAACTGATCTGTCGGAAAAAGACAGCTTTACACATAAGAATTCCGAGTTACGGGAATCGTCCAAAAGTAACTCCTCCGACGCGAGGGTAGATCTAACCGCAATTAAGACTCCACCTCCCCGCCTGGAGGGACGGTCAAACCTAGTGTACATACCTGGGAAGACTTCGGAGTTAAGTATCTCCGGCTTTAACCAAGTCTCTGTGAGCACTATTATATGGGATGCAAATGAAAGACTATCACAATACAATTTGATTAATTTGCTATGCAAGCCTCTAACATTTTGATAGGAGATAGTAAGTTTTGTATTTAGTTTTTTGAAGAGGAAGAAGATGAAGAGGCGGATGGTGCAGTGGTCTGGCCACGTGAGGGAAGTTTAATTCCCACGGGCACCTTTTTCTTATTTTTGATCTTAGCTTCAAACTCTTTTACCACCATACTATCCGGCCAAAAATCACCCGAACATATGGTCGAAAAGAGCTCGTTTGAGACAGTTATCTTGAAAGATGATATGTCCCTAGCGTAAGAGAAGTTAAATTTTTCCACTTTTATATTATCGACTTTTGTTTTGTCTTGTATATAAGACAATACATCCGACGATGTTTGATCAGGGGAAAGCCGAGAAACGAAAATTTGTTTCTTTAGTGGAACCACCGCGAGGGGTTTTGGCCCTGCAGATTGTATTTCTGAAGTGCCAACTTGTGCCGGTAGTCTGGACTTAATGTTCCCTTGTGGTGGTAAACTAATCGAGACAGGTGGAATCACTGGTTGAGAAACCAGTGCAGACAATTCGGAATTTTTAGCAATCACAGGGTGGGGTCCATCCACAGCTGATTGATCGGATTGCTCCGAATCTTTTTAGCTGCCGATCTTAGCAGCATATGTGGATTTGCTGCGATTGACAGCTGATCAGTTGTGGAGTCCTGTTGATCATTTGCCCGTGGTTGCGGGGCCTTAGGCAGCCTACCACCAGCGCCTTTTTTGCGCTTTGGAGATTCATCTTATAGCTTAAGGCCATTAAACTGTGAATTAAGCGCGGAAAGAAGATCATCGGCTCGACGAAAACTATCTCTAGCTACGCCAAAACTGTTGATCAGTTCTTTCAAGCCACCTTTAGTTTGGCGAATAAACGATTTCATCTCGTTCGCAACCACAAGGCAAGCAAAACAACAGTAATTTAGATTTTTACCCTTTGCTAGGTCATCACTTGTACGTTCATTAAAACCAGCGCACTTAGTATGCACCACTCTATCCAATAGTCAACAAGTCATTTTTGGCTGCTCAGGTTTTATAACCTGGCAACAATTTTTATAAAAGCAGACAACATTTACGGTTTCCATGTTTAACTGAAATCAGACCACTGTGCACGAAAACACAAGACCAAAACTTTCAAGCGAGCTGTTAAAAGAACCGCACTAGAGCAGTCTGCACGCTGAGAAATTTAGACTTTTGTGTGGGAGAGCGAAAGAGAGAGAGAGAGTGAGAGCGAAAAGTGCAGTTTATGTGCATGCAAAAAACAACACCAAACACCACTGCGAACAACGCACAAAAAGGGAGAGTAAACAAAACACAAAGACGGGTTTGAAAAACACAAAATAAAAACCGGGGCGCAAAAAAAAAAAAAACACGACCGTTCGCTTTGAAAGCTAATAGACGAAATTTTTTACTCATTCAATAAAGAGCACAAGCTCATATACCGAAAGTCCGACGATTCGCCGTTATATCTTTTTATTATCACGCTATCTGAGTCTCAAGGCCAGAAGTCGTTCGAATCGTCCTAACTCTACGTTTAGATTTACACCTTGCACTCTTGGTGCAAAGACATCTGCGTGGGAAATCGAGAAGAACACCCACTTGGCGAAATACATCCATCATCCCGCAAAATCGGCAAGCCGCCAATCACGGACTGCTGCGTGGGACCTCACGGAAACCAAACGATTTAATTATTCAATCTATAGGATTTCCATATATAATAATTGGCACCGAACTAACAGAACCCACGACACTAAAGTATGTAAGTGAGCTTCAACACGTAAATTCACCCTTCAAGCCGCCTTTAATACATAAAAATATTTAAATATTTTTTCGGTTTTAATAAAAAGGCATTACACTGCAAAAAGTGATTATGCATCTCTATAATAATTAAAGCATCTATATATTTTCGTATACTATATTAATGTGTTATTATTATAAAATTTAAAATATTTCAACCGACGCGCTGAGGAAATATTAACTTTCAAATTTTGATTGACTTTGCGGTTTATATTTTATTATGTGCCTTTTTTTCCCACCTTAATGTATTTAATGTAGACTCGCCGCTGTGAGTCTTTGCTAGCTTTAAGAATCATTTTAAGTTTCAGTTTGAATTTGCATTTACCAGAATAAAGAGCGACAGCTCGTCAACTCCGACTAAGCGTCGTAAACCGATGCACAGAAGCGTTAAAAACATATATTGTTAATCAACGTTACAGTGAAAATAAAATTATTTCCAACAAAAATTATTTTAAACAAAAAAATTTTTTCAACACAAATTATTTTGAACAAAAAATGATTTTCTACAGAAAGTATTTTAAACAAAAAATATATTTTCAACAGAAATCAATGTGAATAAAAACAAAAACATATACTTATTTTTTATAACAGCGCGTACGTTCGCTTTTCATTTATTATTGTAGTATTATATTTTCATTCGACGCTGCAGCCTTTGTCTTTATTTATTGTTTGTTTGTCTTTGGTCAACTGCCACCCACACAGGCAGCTTTTGCATACCTAAGCGAGTTGGACTGCTCATGCAGCCCGGATTCTCAGAGTGTAGGAATAATAAACCACACTCCACATACTCCGATAGCGAACATCAAGCTCCCCTCTAAGACGGTAACCACGAATCCCCCTGCAATGGCGATAGATCCAGAACAGCTCAAAACCGTAATACAGGCAATTGTGGCCAATACTTTAGCGGAGGAGGCCGCCAAAAACGAACTCGCACAAAATGAAATGCGTCAGAAAAGTCAGGAGCTGGCCAGCGAGTCGGCAGCAGCACATGTCGTGCCCACCCCAGCCGTGGCTGAGCCAACCACGAACCTATAGATATAACTAATAATTCTCCATGTAGCGTGACTTTAGAAGCCGGTAAATATTTGCCTGAATTCTCGGGGTCACAGGAATCATATGTTTCGTTGCGACAAGCGGCGATAGCTGCATATCGCATATTTAAAATTTTCAACGGCACCTCTCACCATTAGGGGCGGGGCCGATAACGTTTTATCCTCGTTTGGCACTGTACTGAATTTCGATGCTATCGGCTCGATTTCACTTACAGTAACAAGCGTCTAATGCACGTGATTAAGCCAGACATGAGCACTTTAGACAGGGAAAAAACATGACCCTGATGAGGTCGAGAAAAAACTCACCTTACTCACAAATAAAGCTCATATGTCTCACGATCCATCAACGGCAAAAATATTGTGTGAAAAATTCCGAGAGGACGCATTGCGTATTTTCATCTCGGGACTTAAACGCAACCTCACTGAAGTGCTATTCGCGGCAAAGCCGAAAGACATGCCGTCTTTAGACATGTCAGGCTTTAGCGCACGAAGTGGAATCTAACCATGAGAGGTACGTTTTTGCAGCCAGTTTTGAAATGTCAGGAAGACAAAGATCACAAACCTACTGCAAAAGCGCAGGGTCGTCAACTTGACAAGTACGACCCCCATGACCCACCACCTTATAATACCAAACATCCGTATTTCAATAGGCAGCATAAGGCCGACCCGCAAAATGTCAAAAATTACCAAAACAATGGCACACCAGAGCCTATGTAGGACGATCCCTTATTTTCTAAATTGCTGCAGCCGACCCAGGCAAATGGCTACCAGAATATAAGACCAGCCACCTCTGAGCGCACAGGCGCCGTGAGGAATCAACAAAAAATTAACTTCATTACGCAGGATGCGGAAGAAAAGATAGGAGCATATGTCGCCGCCTCCTCCTAATCGGAATCGAAAATAGACGACGATGCCATAGCCGAGTTTGATTCTGACTACGTCAATTTTTTTCGACGAAGAGTAGCATGGGTAACAAAGAATTTCCTTTTAGACACCGGCGCGTCAAAAAATTGCATCCGACCTCGCAAAGAGCTAAAGCACACCTTGCTTACCAAAGCCACTATGTCGTACGACACGTCCTGTGCAAGCAACTTCGTTTGCAAGAAGCCAGTGACCGAAGACAATCTAACTCACAGGGAAGTGCCGGGAAGAAGCCGCACTTTGCTAGCCAGCACCGGACACAGGTGCACTCTGCCCCAAGAAGCGACAGAGTGGCTCGACGAAACACGCCGGATCCCATTGACGTTCGGAAATTCCCAGCCACAAAGTTTTGGCACTGTAAGAATAGGGTCACCGACATTTTCGCGGTCGAGGAAAGAAAAGAAATCCTCATCGCTGAGCACAACAGAGCTCACAGGTCGGCCTAAGAAAACGTGAAGCAGGTACTCTCCGAGTACTACTTCCAAAAGATGACAAAATTAGCGAGATAGCCGATACTTTACAAACTTGCTCCACAGACGAAATGTCTGTCACATCCGAGAAAACAGGAGCACAGCGAGACACCAGTCCCAACCTATGTAGGGGAAATATTGCACATCGAGATTTTCTCGACGGATAAGAAATACTTCCTTACCTGCATAGGTAAGGTCTAGGTCTAGGACCATAGAGGGTCTCAAACCACCCCTGCTTGCGGTTTACTCGGAACTTTTTATATTTTTCATTATTTGTAGCCACTTGGCATAAGTTTTATTACCTTTTATTGTTCATAGCCACTTGGCAAATTTTTATTACATTTCTTAGTATAATTGCTTTTACATCCTTTATTTACTATAATTAGCGGTAGGCAACTCCTTTCCGAATACGTATTAATCAAAACACACAAATAACAGGTTGTTACCAACGCTTCTGCTCTGTCTCCTAGCCGCAACATCCGCACATGTCACTGATATCGTAATATATCGTTACAGAATAATTATCATGGAATTGCAGAATGAGTACCAAGACTTTGTGGCTGGGAATTTGATCCGGCGTGTTTCGTTGCGCTACTCTGTCGCTTCTTGGGGCAGAGTGCACCTGTGTCTGGTGCTGGCTAGCAAAGTGCGGCTTCTTCCCGGCACTTCCCTGTGAGTTAGCTTGTGGAGGGGCCTATTGTCGCTCGTGGATATTGTCGTTGGATATTGGATATTGTTGGATATTGTGTTCGGTCACTGGCTTCTTGCAAACGAAGTTGCAAAAGTGTATCGTTAGTGGTTGGACTCTAGCTCTTGCGCTAAGGCGAGAGTTACAATATGATACTAGTGATACACCAGGTTAGCAATCAGACGACTTCGGTTAATCCTTTTACCAGTTAGCTGCAGGTAAGACAATTTCCAGGTCTCCCAAAAATACTCAGTTGGGTAGTTTAATTATTTAAGTAATTTAATTATACAGGCCAATATCTAGAATGCTTTCTGTTCAGAAGTTAGCTTAAGACTGCAATCTAATATAAGAACATGATAATATATGTATACTATGCTTGGTGATTGCGAATCTGCTGACCCATCAGATTTGGGGAATGTCTCCGATTTGCTGAGCTGTTTCCGCCGACAAAGTTGCAACATGAGAGTGCGACGAACTAGCAGCTCTGGTGTGAGGGTTTTAGGGAGACGGCGGAGAAGACGTAGACTGCTGATGTGGTAAGAGAGAACAACGATCTAACAGTTTTGGCGTGGAGGTTTTGGGGGCGGGGGAGTAGATGTAGGTACTGCGGTTCTTCGACAATAGTGGTGCGCGAGATAAGTCCGGCGTGTGTTTCCCGGCAATATGAGGCCGAAAAGATCGTCGTTTGGCGCAGCCATCTCACCGCCGCCTTGTCGTCAGACCCCAGTTTCGACTGGGTCAATCACAGGTTAGTAAACTTCAGAAAACGGTGAACTGTGGTTTGATGCGGGAAATACAATCACAGCTGAAATGGAAGGCAGGAGGGTCTTCGCTTGGCATCTTTTACGTATCCGCATCACTGCCCTGGTCCCACAGCTCTACGGCCCGCCACCACCGGCGGGCAGAAGGAGAGACGATAACTACGCCAGGCCGTGAAGTGGAGCGCCTTCCCAGCGAGGAGGAGCGAAGGACCAGCCGCAGTAGCAGGACCGCAACCGACCTAAACCGGGACCCTAGGAGGATTGTTTAAATAAATAGCCAAAAAGCAACAACTCCGAAAGTGAGGTTAAAAGAGGCGAAAAATTTAGCGGGATATAGTCCGGAATACACAGTGCCCAAATGGAAGTTACATTTATAGCGCGATTGGTAGTCAAAAATGGACATAAAGAAAATTAAAAACTATAGTGAGTTTAAGTTGATCTAAATTCTGAATTTATGCGGGAAGACGCTAAATATCTGAGTTAACCTGTACTTGGATGTATGATATTAATTCCCGAACCGCCATCTTGAACGTAGAGAGAGAAAGAAGTTAAATTTTTGTATGTAATTTAAGTTTAACAATAAGCTATAAGAATATGTACTCGAGTAGGAGACTCAGTCATGCCGTTTTGTAATTTTTCTTGCATTTGAATTGAATTCCCGTTCGTACTTAAAATTTTTATATAGTAGGTAAGCTAACCTAAGCTAGTCATTTCTTTAGAAGAGTTCATTTTCTGTGAGTGCTCCTTTGAATTTTCGAGTAGGAATTCATGAGAGTTTTTTCGCAGTCGTGTGATCCAAATTTATACCTTCTCGAAGTGGTTGCCGAAAATGCCACTATTTCGTTTCAGCTCATCTGCGCCGGGAGATTCATCTTTCGCCGAGGAGTGAAAAGTTGAGTGAGTTTCATTTATAAAACTATAGTTTCTTATTGGAAATATTCGGTAGTACACCGATAAAATTTAACTGGAGGTCATCATTTTTATGGCGTGCCAAGTATCATATATTTCATACACACTGCTAATAAAAAATTAATACTAATGGAGTGGCGAGAGCAGCCGTTTGAAATATAAAGAAAAAAAAAGAAAGGAGAAAATCTAACCGAATTTACTCGCGACTCACTCTTAAACAAAATTAATTTTTCTTCTCGTTAAGGATTCTTTATAACGATAAAACCCAAAAAAAAATAATAATTAATGAAACAAGATTATAGAGAGAACTCTAAAAATTATGGAAGATTTAAATGAATGCTTTGTTCCTTCCCTTAAATATATTTAGCCGCTAGTAACTTTAACTCTTTAATTGTAACGGTCTCGAATATCGACTTAAACCTTCTTTTTCTGATCTCGCAACTAAGAAAAACCTTGCTTTAGATTCTTTTGAGTTACTCTAGTTTGTATTTCCATATTTACTTGTTTCCTTTAGTATGTACTTATTTTTTAGATATAAATATTGTTATTAATTATTAAGTAACTATTAATATTGAAAATATGAATTTCTTAAAACTTAAATACTGACTCGGCTGATGTTTCTCCGGACGTAGGGTACTAAAGGGGCCACTAGAGCTATGCTCTTAAGGAAAGTGGTCTTAGGTAGGGTAGGGCAATACGCGAACACGATTCCACCTGTGCTTCGCAGGCGACAAAATTCTCAAACTTTCCCCCCATTCTAGAACTGTCCGCTTCCGAAAGTATTAATTTGCTTCCTCCGCTTTTGTATACTAGCTCCTTCATTTTGTTGTTGTTGTAAGCACGCTCAATTTCTTGGTCTTATTCATTATTGCCCGTAACGAAAAGATATCTGTACAAGCAAGACCACCACACCCAACGCCATGAGCTAGAGCCGGCCTCTAAAGCGTGCACCCGCAAGTTCAGGTACTATAGTCTTCCATCATTTTAATTCGTTACACGTTACAAGTATTTTGGGTTTATTTTCCTGAAGGTGAAGTACTATTTTGTTCAGGCTTAGATCCTCCATTGTTGTATTTATTGATATATTCTGCGTTGCAGGTAGTGATAACTTAACCCTTTCTTCGTAAAACAACTCGCTGTCATCGTATTTGGTTCCTTCTATAAATATGGAACAGTTTATATGGTTTATTATTGTCGCTCCTTCAATGAGGAATGGTTCAGCACAACTTGGTTCAGCACTTGTTTGATTTTTGCTAATAATTACGATCCTCAGGTTACTCATGCTCAGGTTACACTACTGTCTCGTCTGTGTTGATAACTTTTGCCTCGCAAATCGCAGTGTATATGTGCCATGTACTTTAGGGCATTTTTCTTGAAAACTTATCATATAATTAAATTTATCATCATATAATATAAATTTATGTAGAGTGAGAAAATTTGTGCCATTAATTGGTAACTTAATTAAATGTAAAAGTGTATTTTTCAAATATTGGAATTTTAATGTGAAATATAAATTTAGTTTGTTCGGATTCTATCTCTATTTTGAGTAGTCTGTAAATATGCTTTTCTGAATTGATTGAGAAATTTTGAAGTTTGAAAGTCTGTGCAATATATCTTAACTCGTCAATTGGTAAGATAAAGTTTGGAATTATATTGAATTTGGCCAATAATATACTTTCTGCTATATTGTGTATATGGTTCTGCAAAACGTCTAAATTGTTATTTATTATATTTAATATTTGTAAAGTTCTAACTCTTTTGTCTTCTACTACTAATTCCTTCGAAATGCTATTCTTAAAGTTATTAATATATTCTTCAATCTTTTCCTGTTCCTTATAAAAGTGTTTGAAAATGTTATTAAAATTTATGATTATATCATTGTTGTTGGCTATTTGTTGCCGAAGATTGTTGTTTATGGTCTTTTCGATCTCAGATATTTGGTTAAATTTGGTGTCAATTGTGGATGCGTCCTCTGCATCCTGTTTGTTTGTTGCAAATGTTACCGCGTTGTCATTAGCTACTTCGTGCTTAGTGAATCAGGGAGTTCATTTATTTCTATTTTCTTTTCTGAAAATAGTATCTCCCTCCCTAGACTTTTGTGTGGGAGAGCGAAAAAGAGAGAGAGTGAGAGCGAAAAGTGCAGTTTATGTGCATGCAAAAAACAACACCAAACACCACTGCGAACAACGCACAAAAAGGGAGAGTAAACAAAACACAAAGACGGGTTTGACAAACACAAAATAAAAACCGGGGCGCAAAAAAAAAAAAAAAAACACGACCGTTCGCTTTGAAAGCTAATAGACGAAATTTTTTACTCATTCAATAAAGAGCACAAGCTCATATACCGAAAGTCCGACGATTCGCCGTTATATCTTTTTATTATCACGCTATCTGAGTCTCAAGGCCAGAAGTCGTTCGAATCGTCCTAACTCTACGTTTAGATTTACACCTTGCACTCTTGGTGCAAAGACATCTGCGTGGGAAATCGAGAAGAACACCCACTTGGCGAAATACATCCATCATCCCGCAAAATCGGCAAGCCCGCCAATCACGGACTGCCGCGTGGGACCTCACGGAAACCAAACGATTTAATTATTCAATCTATAGGATTTCCATATATAATAATTGGCACCCAACTAACAGAACCCACGACACTAAAGTATGTAAGTGAGCTTCAACACGTAAATTCACCCTTCAAGCCGCCTTTAATACATAAAAATATTTAAATATTTTTTCGGTTTTAATAAAAAGGCATTACAATGCAAAAAGTGATTATGCATCTCTATAATAATTAAAGCATCTATATATTTTCGTATACTATATTAATGTGTTATTATTATAAAATTTAAAATATTTCAACCGACGCGCTGAGGAAATATTAACTTTCAAATTTTGATTGACTTTGCGGTTTATATTTTATTATGGGCCTTTTTTTCCCACCTTAATGTATTTAATGTAGACTCGCCGCTGTGAGTCTTTGCTAGCTTTAAGAATCATTTTAAGTTTCAGTTTGAATTTGCATTTACCAGAATGAAGAGCGACAGCTCGTCAACTCCGACTAAGTGTCGTAAACCGATGCACAGAAGCGTTAAAAACATATATTGTTAATCAACGTTACAGTGAAAATAAAATTATTTCCAACAAAAATTATTTTAAACAAAAAAATTTTTTCAACACAAATTATTTTGAACAAAAAATGATTTTCTACAGAAAGTATTTTAAACAAAAAATATATTTTCAACAGAAATCAATGTGAATAAAAACAAAAACATATACTTATTTTTTATAACAGCGCGTACGTTCGCTTTTCATTTATTATTGTAGTATTATATTTTCATTCGACGCTGCAGCCTTTGTCTTTATTTATTGTTTGTTTGTCTTTGGTCAACTGCCACCCACACAGGCAGCTTTTGCATACCTAAGCGAGTTGGACTGCTCATGCAGCCCGGATTCTCAGAGTGTAGGAATAATAAACCACACTCCACATACTCCGATAGCGAACATCAAGCTCCCCTCTAAGACGGTAACCACGAATCCCCCTGCAATGGCGATAGATCCAGAACAGCTCAAAACCGTAATACAGGCAATTGTGGCCAATACTTTAGCGGAGGAGGCCGCCAAAAACGAACTCGCACAAAATGAAATGCGTCAGAAAAGTCAGGAGCTGGCCAGCGAGTCGGCAGCAGCACATGTCGTGCCCACCCCAGCCGTGGCTGAGCCAACCACGAACCTATAGATATAACTAATAATTCTCCATGTAGCGTGACTTTAGAAGCCGGTAAATATTTGCCTGAATTCTCGGGGTCACAGGAATCATATGTTTCGTTGCGACAAGCGGCGATAGCTGCATATCGCATATTTAAAATTTTCAACGGCACCTCTCGCCATTAGGGACGGGGCCGATAACGTTTTATCCTCGTTTGGCACTGTACTGAATTTCGATGCTATAGGCTCGATTTCACTTACAGTAACAAGCGTCTAATGCACGTGATTAAGCAAGACATGAGCACTTTAGACAGGGAAACAACATGACCCTGATGAGGTCGAGAAAAAACTCACCTTACTCACAAATAAAGCTCATATGTCTCACGATCCATCGACGGCAAAAATATTGTGTGAAAAATTCCGAGAGGACGCATTGCGTATTTTCATCTCGGGACTTAAACGCAACCTCACTGAAGTGCTATTCGCGGCAAAGCCGAAAGACATGCCGTCTTTAGACATGTCAGGCTTTAGCGCACGAAGTGGAATCTAACCATGAGAGGTACGTTTTTGCAGCCAGTTTTGTAAAATGTCAGGAAGACAAAGATCACAAACCTACTGCAAAAGCGCAGGGTCGTCAACTTGACAAGTACGACCCCCATGACCCACCACCTTATAATAAACAAACATCCGTATTTGAATAGGCAGCATAAGGCCGACCCGCAAAATGTCAAAAATTACCAAAACAATGGCACACCAGAGCCTATGTAGCACGATCCCTTATTTTCTAAATTGCTGCAGCCGACCCAGGCAAATGGCTACCAGAATATAAGACCAGCCACCTCTGAGCGCACAGGCGCCGTGAGGAATCAGCAAAAAATTAACTTCATTACGCAGGATGCGGAAGAAAAGATAGGAGCATATGCCGCCGCCTCCTCCTAAGCGGAATCGAAAATAGACGACGATGCCATAGCCGAGTTTGATTCTGACTACGTCAATTTTTTTCGACGAAGAGTAGCATGGGTAACAAAGAATTTCCTTTCCTAGTGTTTCCTGTTTGCTTTTTTTTTTCAAATAGAACAGTCGACGAGTCAAGTTGCGAAAGTGCGTTTGAAAAGTTGTAACTTGCGGGCATACGTGTTTTCTTGTCACGGGAAATATTGTAGTACTGCGGTTCTTCGACAATAGTGGTGCGCGAGATAAGTCCGGCGTGTGTTTCCCGGCAATATGAGGCCGAAAAGATCGTCGTTTGGCGCAGCCATCTCACCGCCGCCTTGTCGTCAGACCCCAGTTTCGACTGGGTCAATCACAGGTTAGTAAACTTCAGAAAACGGTGAACTGTGGTTTGATGCGGGAAATACAATCACAGCTGAAATGGAAGGCAGGAGGGTCTTCGCTTGGCATCCCACAGCTCTACGGCCCGCCACCACCGGCGGGCAGAAGGAGAGACGATAACTACGCCAGGCCGTGAAGTGGAGCGCCTTCCCAGCGAGGAGGAGCGAAGGACCAGCCGCAGTAGCAGGACCGCAACCGCCCTAAACCGGGACCCTAGGAGGATTGTTTAAATAAATAGCCAAAAAGCAACAACTCCGAAAGTGAGGTTAAAAGAGGCGAAAAATTTAGCGGGATATAGTCCGGAATACACAGTGCCCAAATGGAAGTTACATTTATAGCGCGATTGGTAGTCAAAAATGGACATAAAGAAAATTAAAAACTATAGTGAGTTTAAGTTGATCTAAATTCTGAATTTATGCGGGAAGACGCTAAATATCTGAGTTAACCTGTACTTGGATGTATGATATTAATTCCCGAACCGCCATCTTGAACGTAGAGAGAGAAGGAAGTTAAATTTTTGTATGTAATTTAAGTTTAACAATAAGCTATAAGAATATGTACTCGAGTAGGAGACTCAGTCATGCCGTTTTGTAATTTTTCTTGCATTTGAATTGAATTCCCGTTCGTACTTAAAATTTTTATATAGTAGGTAAGCTAACCTAAGCTAGTCATTTCTTTAGAAGAGTTCATTTTCTGTGAGTGCTCCTTTGAATTTTCGAGTAGGAATTCATGAGAGTTTGTTCGCAGTCGTGTGATCCAAATTTATACCTTCTCGAAGTGGTTGCGGAAAATGCCACTATTTCGTTTCAGCTCATCTGCGCCGGGAGATTCATCTTTCGCCGAGGAATGAAAAGTTGAGTGAGTTTCATTTATAAAACTATAGTTTCTTATTGGAAATATTCGGTAGTACGCCGATAAAATTTAACTGGAGGTCATCATTTTTATGGCGTGCCAAGTATCATATATTTCATACACACTGCTAATAAACAATTAATACTAATGGAGTGGCGAGAGCAGCCGTTTGAAATATAAAGAAAAAAAAGAAAGGAGAAAATCTAACCGAATTTACTCGCGGCTCACTCTTAAACAAAATTAATTTTTCTTCTCGTTAAGGATTCTTTATAACGATATAACCCAAAAAAAATAATAATTCATGAAACAAGATTATAGAGAGAACTCTAAAAATTATGGAAGATTTAAATGAATGCTTTGTTCCTTCCCTTAAATATATTTAGCCGCTAGTAACTTTAACTCTTTAATTGTAACGGTCTCGAATATCGACATAAACCTTCTTTTTCTGATCTCGCAACTAAGAAAAACCTTGCTTTAGATTCTTTTGAGTTACTCTAGTTTGTATTTCCATATTTACTTGATTCCTTTAGTATGTACTTATTTTTTAGATATAAATATTGTTATTAATTATTAAGTAACTATTAATATTGAAAATATGAATTTCTTAAAACTTAAATACTGACTCGGCTGATGTTTCTCCGGACGTAGGGTACTAAAGGGGCCACTAGAGCTATGCTCTTAAGGAAAGTGGTCTTAGGTAGGGTAGGGCAATACGCGAACACGATTCCACCTGTGCTTCGCAGGCGACAAAATTCTCAAACTTTCCCCCCATTCTAGAACTGTCCGCTTCCGAAAGTATTAATTTGCTTCCTCCGATTTTGTATACTAGCTCCTTCATTTTGTTGTTGTTGTAAGCACGCTCAATTTCTTGGTCTTATTCACTATTGCCTGTAACGAAAAGATATCTGTACAAGCAAGACCACCACACCCAACGCCATGAGCTAGAGCCGGCCTCTAAAGCGTGCACCCGCAAGTAGAGGTACTCTAGTCTTCCATCATTTTAATTCGTTACACGTTACAAGTATTTTGGGTTTATTTTCCTGAAGGTGAAGTACTATTTTGTTCAGGCTTAGATCCTCCATTGTTGTATTTATTGATATATTCTGCGTTGCAGGTAGTGATAACTTAACCCTTTCTTCGTAAAACAACTCGCTGTCATCGTATTTGGTTCCTTCTATAAATATGGAACAGTTTATATGGTTTATTATTGTCGCTCCTTCAATGAGGAATGGTTCAGCACAACTTGGTTCAGCACTTGTTTGATTTTTGCTAATAATTACGATCCTCAGGTTACTCATGCTCAGGTTACACTACTGTCTCGTCTGTGTTGATAACTTTTGCCTCGCAAATCGCAGTGTATATGTGCCATGTACTTTAGGGCATTTTTCTTGAAAACTTATCATATAATTAAATTTATCATCATATAATATAAATTTATGTAGAGTGAGAAAATTTGTGCCATTAATTGGTAACTTAATTAAATGTAAAAGTGTATTTTTCAAATATTGGAATTTTAATGTGAAATATAAATTTAGTTTGTTCGGATTCTATCTCTATTTTGAGTAGTCTGTAAATATGCTTTTCTGAATTGATTGAGAAATTTTGAAGTTTGAAAGTCTGTGCAATATATCTTAACTCGTCAATTGGTAAGATAAAGTTTGGAATTATATTGAATTTGGCCAATAATATACTTTCTGCTATATTGTGTATATGGCTCTGCAAAACGTCTAAATTGTTATTTATTATATTTAATATTTGTAAAGTTCTAACTCTTTTGTCTTCTACTACTAATTCCTTCGAAATGCTATTCTTAAAGTTATTAATATATTCTTCAATCTTTTCCTGTTCCTTATAAAAGTGTTTGAAAATGTTATTAAAATTTATGATTATATCATTGTTGTTGGCTATTTGTTGCCGAAGATTGTTGTTTATGGTCTTTTCGATCTCAGATATTTGGTTAAATTTGGTGTCAATTGTGGATGCGTCCTCTGCATCCTGTTTGTTTGTTGCAAATGTTACCGCGTTGTCATTAGCTACTTCGTGCTTAGTGAATCAGGGAGTTCATTTATTTCTATTTTCTTTTCTGAAAATAGTATCTCCCTCCCTAGACTTTTGTGTGGGAGAGCGAAAAAGAGAGAGAGTGAGAGCGAAAAGTGCAGTTTATGTGCATGCAAAAAACAACACCAAACACCACTGCGAACAACGCACAAAAAGGGAGAGTAAACAAAACACAAAGACGGGTTTGACAAACACAAAATAAAAACCGGGGCGCAAAAAAAAAAAAAAAAACACGACCGTTCGCTTTGAAAGCTAATAGACGAAATTTTTTACTCATTCAATAAAGAGCACAAGCTCATATACCGAAAGTCCGACGATTCGCCGTTATATCTTTTTATTATCACGCTATCTGAGTCTCAAGGCCAGAAGTCGTTCGAATCGTCCTAACTCTACGTTTAGATTTACACCTTGCACTCTTGGTGCAAAGACATCTGCGTGGGAAATCGAGAAGAACACCCACTTGGCGAAATACATCCATCATCCCGCAAAATCGGCAAGCCCGCCAATCACGGACTGCCGCGTGGGACCTCACGGAAACCAAACGATTTAATTATTCAATCTATAGGATTTCCATATATAATAATTGGCACCCAACTAACAGAACCCACGACACTAAAGTATGTAAGTGAGCTTCAACACGTAAATTCACCCTTCAAGCCGCCTTTAATACATAAAAATATTTAAATATTTTTTCGGTTTTAATAAAAAGGCATTACAATGCAAAAAGTGATTATGCATCTCTATAATAATTAAAGCATCTATATATTTTCGTATACTATATTAATGTGTTATTATTATAAAATTTAAAATATTTCAACCGACGCGCTGAGGAAATATTAACTTTCAAATTTTGATTGACTTTGCGGTTTATATTTTATTATGGGCCTTTTTTTCCCACCTTAATGTATTTAATGTAGACTCGCCGCTGTGAGTCTTTGCTAGCTTTAAGAATCATTTTAAGTTTCAGTTTGAATTTGCATTTACCAGAATGAAGAGCGACAGCTCGTCAACTCCGACTAAGTGTCGTAAACCGATGCACAGAAGCGTTAAAAACATATATTGTTAATCAACGTTACAGTGAAAATAAAATTATTTCCAACAAAAATTATTTTAAACAAAAAAATTTTTTCAACACAAATTATTTTGAACAAAAAATGATTTTCTACAGAAAGTATTTTAAACAAAAAATATATTTTCAACAGAAATCAATGTGAATAAAAACAAAAACATATACTTATTTTTTATAACAGCGCGTACGTTCGCTTTTCATTTATTATTGTAGTATTATATTTTCATTCGACGCTGCAGCCTTTGTCTTTATTTATTGTTTGTTTGTCTTTGGTCAACTGCCACCCACACAGGCAGCTTTTGCATACCTAAGCGAGTTGGACTGCTCATGCAGCCCGGATTCTCAGAGTGTAGGAATAATAAACCACACTCCACATACTCCGATAGCGAACATCAAGCTCCCCTCTAAGACGGTAACCACGAATCCCCCTGCAATGGCGATAGATCCAGAACAGCTCAAAACCGTAATACAGGCAATTGTGGCCAATACTTTAGCGGAGGAGGCCGCCAAAAACGAACTCGCACAAAATGAAATGCGTCAGAAAAGTCAGGAGCTGGCCAGCGAGTCGGCAGCAGCACATGTCGTGCCCACCCCAGCCGTGGCTGAGCCAACCACGAACCTATAGATATAACTAATAATTCTCCATGTAGCGTGACTTTAGAAGCCGGTAAATATTTGCCTGAATTCTCGGGGTCACAGGAATCATATGTTTCGTTGCGACAAGCGGCGATAGCTGCATATCGCATATTTAAAATTTTCAACGGCACCTCTCGCCATTAGGGACGGGGCCGATAACGTTTTATCCTCGTTTGGCACTGTACTGAATTTCGATGCTATAGGCTCGATTTCACTTACAGTAACAAGCGTCTAATGCACGTGATTAAGCAAGACATGAGCACTTTAGACAGGGAAACAACATGACCCTGATGAGGTCGAGAAAAAACTCACCTTACTCACAAATAAAGCTCATATGTCTCACGATCCATCGACGGCAAAAATATTGTGTGAAAAATTCCGAGAGGACGCATTGCGTATTTTCATCTCGGGACTTAAACGCAACCTCACTGAAGTGCTATTCGCGGCAAAGCCGAAAGACATGCCGTCTTTAGACATGTCAGGCTTTAGCGCACGAAGTGGAATCTAACCATGAGAGGTACGTTTTTGCAGCCAGTTTTGTAAAATGTCAGGAAGACAAAGATCACAAACCTACTGCAAAAGCGCAGGGTCGTCAACTTGACAAGTACGACCCCCATGACCCACCACCTTATAATAAACAAACATCCGTATTTGAATAGGCAGCATAAGGCCGACCCGCAAAATGTCAAAAATTACCAAAACAATGGCACACCAGAGCCTATGTAGCACGATCCCTTATTTTCTAAATTGCTGCAGCCGACCCAGGCAAATGGCTACCAGAATATAAGACCAGCCACCTCTGAGCGCACAGGCGCCGTGAGGAATCAGCAAAAAATTAACTTCATTACGCAGGATGCGGAAGAAAAGATAGGAGCATATGCCGCCGCCTCCTCCTAAGCGGAATCGAAAATAGACGACGATGCCATAGCCGAGTTTGATTCTGACTACGTCAATTTTTTTCGACGAAGAGTAGCATGGGTAACAAAGAATTTCCTTTCCTAGTGTTTCCTGTTTGCTTTTTTTTTTCAAATAGAACAGTCGACGAGTCAAGTTGCGAAAGTGCGTTTGAAAAGTTGTAACTTGCGGGCATACGTGTTTTCTTGTCACGGGAAATATTGTAGTACTGCGGTTCTTCGACAATAGTGGTGCGCGAGATAAGTCCGGCGTGTGTTTCCCGGCAATATGAGGCCGAAAAGATCGTCGTTTGGCGCAGCCATCTCACCGCCGCCTTGTCGTCAGACCCCAGTTTCGACTGGGTCAATCACAGGTTAGTAAACTTCAGAAAACGGTGAACTGTGGTTTGATGCGGGAAATACAATCACAGCTGAAATGGAAGGCAGGAGGGTCTTCGCTTGGCATCCCACAGCTCTACGGCCCGCCACCACCGGCGGGCAGAAGGAGAGACGATAACTACGCCAGGCCGTGAAGTGGAGCGCCTTCCCAGCGAGGAGGAGCGAAGGACCAGCCGCAGTAGCAGGACCGCAACCGCCCTAAACCGGGACCCTAGGAGGATTGTTTAAATAAATAGCCAAAAAGCAACAACTCCGAAAGTGAGGTTAAAAGAGGCGAAAAATTTAGCGGGATATAGTCCGGAATACACAGTGCCCAAATGGAAGTTACATTTATAGCGCGATTGGTAGTCAAAAATGGACATAAAGAAAATTAAAAACTATAGTGAGTTTAAGTTGATCTAAATTCTGAATTTATGCGGGAAGACGCTAAATATCTGAGTTAACCTGTACTTGGATGTATGATATTAATTCCCGAACCGCCATCTTGAACGTAGAGAGAGAAGGAAGTTAAATTTTTGTATGTAATTTAAGTTTAACAATAAGCTATAAGAATATGTACTCGAGTAGGAGACTCAGTCATGCCGTTTTGTAATTTTTCTTGCATTTGAATTGAATTCCCGTTCGTACTTAAAATTTTTATATAGTAGGTAAGCTAACCTAAGCTAGTCATTTCTTTAGAAGAGTTCATTTTCTGTGAGTGCTCCTTTGAATTTTCGAGTAGGAATTCATGAGAGTTTGTTCGCAGTCGTGTGATCCAAATTTATACCTTCTCGAAGTGGTTGCGGAAAATGCCACTATTTCGTTTCAGCTCATCTGCGCCGGGAGATTCATCTTTCGCCGAGGAGTGAAAAGTTGAGTGAGTTTCATTTATAAAACTATAGTTTCTTATTGGAAATATTCGGTAGTACGCCGATAAAATTTAACTGGAGGTCATCATTTTTATGGCGTGCCAAGTATCATATATTTCATACACACTGCTAATAAACAATTAATACTAATGGAGTGGCGAGAGCAGCCGTTTGAAATATAAAGAAAAAAAGAAAGGAGAAAATCTAACCGAATTTACTCGCGGCTCACTCTTAAACAAAATTAATTTTTCTTCTCGTTAAGGATTCTTTATAACGATAAAACCCAAAAAAAATAATAATTCATGAAACAAGATTATAGAGAGAACTCTAAAAATTATGGAAGATTTAAATGAATGCTTTGTTCCTTCCCTTAAATATATTTAGCCGCTAGTAACTTTAACTCTTTAATTGTAACGGTCTCGAATATCGACATAAACCTTCTTTTTCTGATCTCGCAACTAAGAAAAACCTTGCTTTAGATTCTTTTGAGTTACTCTAGTTTGTATTTCCATATTTACTTGATTGCTTTAGTATGTACTTATTTTTTAGATATAAATATTGTTATTAATTATTAAGTAACTATTAATATTGAAAATATGAATTTCTTAAAACTTAAATACTGACTCGGCTGATGTTTCTCCGGACGTAGGGTACTAAAGGGGCCACTAGAGCTATGCTCTTAAGGAAAGTGGTCTTAGGTAGGGTAGGGCAATACGCGAACACGATTCCACCTGTGCTTCGCAGGCGACAAAATTCTCAAACTTTCCCCCCATTCTAGAACTGTCCGCTTCCGAAAGTATTAATTTGCTTCCTCCGATTTTGTATACTAGCTCCTTCATTTTGTTGTTGTTGTAAGCACGCTCAATTTCTTGGTCTTATTCACTATTGCCTGTAACGAAAAGATATCTGTACAAGCAAGACCACCACACCCAACGCCATGAGCTAGAGCCGGCCTCTAAAGCGTGCACCCGCAAGTAGAGGTACTCTAGTCTTCCATCATTTTAATTCGTTACACGTTACAAGTATTTTGGGTTTATTTTCCTGAAGGTGAAGTACTATTTTGTTCAGGCTTAGATCCTCCATTGTTGTATTTATTGATATATTCTGCGTTGCAGGTAGTGATAACTTAACCCTTTCTTCGTAAAACAACTCGCTGTCATCGTATTTGGTTCCTTCTATAAATATGGAACAGTTTATATGGTTTATTATTGTCGCTCCTTCAATGAGGAATGGTTCAGCACAACTTGGTTCAGCACTTGTTTGATTTTTGCTGATAATTACGATCCATTGATGCTCAGGTTACACTACTGTCTCGTCTGTGTTGATAACTTTTGCCTCGCAAATCGCAGTATATATGTGCCATGTACTTTAGGGCATTTTTCTTGAAAACTTATCATATAATTAAATTTATCATCATATAATATAAATTTATGTAGAGTGAGAAAATTTGTGCCATTAATTGGTAACTTAATTAAATGTAAAAGTGTATTTTTCAAATATTGGAATTTTAATGTGAAATATAAATTTAGTTTGTTCGGATTCTATCTCTATTTTGAGTAGTCTGTAAATATGCTTTTCTGAATTGATTGAGAAATTTTGAAGTTTGAAAGTCTGTGCAATATATCTTAACTCGTCAATTGGTAAGATAAAGTTTGGAATTATATTGAATTTGGCCAATAATATACTTTCTGCTATATTGTGTATATGGCTCTGCAAAACGTCTAAATTGTTATTTATTATATTTAATATTTGTAAAGTTCTAACTCTTTTGTCTTCTACTACTAATTCCTTCGAAATGCTATTCTTAAAGTTATTAATATATTCTTCAATCTTTTCCTGTTCCTTATAAAAGTGTTTGAAAATGTTATTAAAATTTATGATTATATCATTGTTGTTGGCTATTTGTTGCCGAAGATTGTTGTTTATGGTCTTTTCGATCTCAGATATTTGGTTAAATTTGGTGTCAATTGTGGATGCGTCCTCTGCATCCTGTTTGTTTGTTGCAAATGTTACCGCGTTGTCATTAGCTACTTCGTGCTTAGTGAATCAGGGAGTTCATTTATTTCTATTTTCTTTTCTGAAAATAGTATCTCCCTCCTGTACGGCTATTGGTAGTGTTCTACCAAAGACACTAGAATAACAAAATGCGTAACTGGCATACATTGGTTTGGCACTATGCAGCCACTTTTTTGGTGAAGGCAAATTTTGTGCACTTGATGCTCAATAATAAATTTATTTATACACATTTGTTTTTTATTATTTTTAAAAATATTTCAAAATCTTTAATGTGTATGTTCACACTATAAACTTGTGCGTACACTTAATGAGTTCAATTCGGGTGCTTGAATCTAACTGACTCGCTGCTGCGAGGGCTTCGCCTTTTATTCATTCTTACATAGGGTCTTATCATCTAATTATATAATGCAGCGCTTGTAAGACGCCGCAATCTGCGTTAGACAATTAGGCCCTTTCCACTAAATTTCACAGATTTTAAGAGTTTCCGGTGATATCCCTCATGAAGAAACGTCTGCTGGATTGTCTTCCGATTTAACGTAATTCCATTTGACATTGGGAATTAGTTTATTGATTTCTTCCACTCTAGTTCTGACGAACTTATCTTTGCTGCGCTTGTTCTGTATCCAAGCAATAGTAATTTGCGAATCACTCCATGCATGCGTTGTGATCTTGTTGCTCCATATAGCCTGCACCTTCGCTAATAACTTTGCTAATAAATGCGCAAAGTCTTAAAATCTTAAAGTCTTAAGGTTTTGATCGATTCATTCTCCTCAATGCAGATTTTCTCCGTTGCACCGTCGTCCTGAATGTCGGCTAAAAAACGTTCGTCATTTGCAACCCATTTTCGCAGATGCATGCCGGCCTTCTTCATTACTTGTCCCAATTTCCTTTGAAGTTCATAGCACTTGTTGACTGTGTCTGCACCAGTTATGAGGTCATCCATATAAAAGTCGTCTCTAATTGTTTCTACTAAGACGCTATCCTCTTGGCAAAAGCGATCTGCCAACCCTTGTAGACATCGGACTGCTAAGAAAGGTGCTGCAGATGTAATAAGTAACGGTTGTTAACTTAAACTCACTGATCGGCAATTTTGGATCATCTCTCCATAGGATATATTGGTATTCTTGGTCTTTCTCAGCAACCTTTATTTGGCGATACATTTTTTCAATGTCAACTACCACTACCAACTATTGCCACTTGCGCCATTTAATTAGAATATCGAATATATCCTTTTGAATCTTAGGACCAGCTATAATAACGTCATTTAGGCTTAGTCCATTTGTCGTCTTTGCGGATGCGTCAAAAACTACTCGTAGCTTCGTAGTTAAATATAGTAAAATATATAGGGTAAATAGTATTTACCTTGACCCGTTGTCTTTGCAGATTCCATATGTCCCATCTTAAGGTATTCTTTCATGAATTTGTTGTATGCAGCCCAGTTCTTTCGGTTTCTTTGAAACTTCTTTTTCATTTGCATAAGCCTTGCCATTGCCTGCTTGCGAGAGTCTCCAAGCTTTGCCTCTTTGTGGAGTGGAATTGAAACCACAAATCTGCCTTCCTCGTTGGTGACAGTTGTTTCTTGGAATTTTCTTTCGCATTCTGCATTGTCTGTAATTGTATCATCGGCTTCATCTTCCAATTCCCAAAAGCGTTCCAGGTCCTTTAGATTTATTGTTGTAGTGGCACTTATTATTTTTTGTTTTGCTGTTCGAGTTATATTTCCGGACACAATCCAACCAAATCTGGTTTTTTGTCCCAAGATTCCATTCGCGGTTTTTATTTTCTCCATCATAATCAGGGGAAATAGATCCACACCTATCACCATGTCAATTCTGCTTGGCTCGTTGAATCGTGGATCTGCTAGCCTGTAGCCCTTCCACTCTTTGTTGATATCAATATCAAACTTTTTGCTGGGAAGGGCTCTATGCAGTGTTGGTAAAACCAATGCTTCCGTTGATGTTTTGAAGCTGCTTGGAATTTTTGGTTTGATCGTCAGGTGGACGCTATTTATGGATAATTGAGTATTCTGGGAGATACCTTCGACCTCTATAGTACTCCTTATTCTGGGAATCCTTAATATTTCTCTGAAATCAGCGTTTTCTGGGATCCACCGTCAATAAGCGCCCTCAACTCGTTGTAACCTCCAGCTTTGTTTTTCACTAAAACAACAGCTGTAGCCAATAGTGTGTCTTGGCCTTGCTGGAGGCTATTGCTGTTGATACTGCGTTTGTTGTCTTCATGAAGAAGGCTGTTGTGTCCTTTGGAGCATCGATTGCATGTAATTTCCTTTCTGCAGTCGATAGCATTATGCTTTCCAAAGCATCTAAAGCACATGTTGTTCTTTTCAACGAATTCTTTTCTTTTTTCAATTGATTGTGCTCTGAATTTGAGACACTTTATCATATCGTGGCCATCCTTAGAGCAAAAGGCACACGATCTTACTTGCACTTTTCTTGTAGCAAGCTGAGCGGTATTTTTGGTAATGGCATTTACTGAGTTGTATTGTTGCTCAATGCACTCCAGTACGTCTTGCAAGGACTGTATAGCTCTTGCCTTTTTTACATGCATTTCCGCAGTAGAATTTCTGCTTAAATTACGCCAGCAGAGCTTTCTATTTTTCCTTTTTCCTTTATGATGAATATGCTCTCGGTCGCAGTAACCGAAAACTTCCTTAAATTTTTCTCATCATGGGGCAGCAAGTACTCCAGTTCCATTAATTTATTGAAGGGTTGGGAGAATATTTTTCTGCTATTCTCATAGCGTTTGCAGATAAGCTCCCACGCTGCTGTATAGCTAGCCGCTGATCCCGTTATCAAATGGCTAACCACCATTTGAGCTTCTCCTTTTAAGCAGGCTCTTAAATATCCCAGCTTCCTTGTGTTGCTGAGATCCTTCCTGCTGTCTATTAGCTCAGAGAACAGCTCGTAAAATGTTGGCCATTCCTTCGCATTTCCATTGAACGTTGGAAGGTCCACTTTTGGGAGTTCTGTCACGTCGTAGTTGGAACTTTTGAACTGTTCCAACTTCGTTTGAAGTACCATCTCTAGTGCGGCAACTTCAGATTGCAGAATGTCTGCCTCATCTTGATCTAAGGCAGTTCTGCCATACTTGTTTTCAAGCAGTTTCAGTATGTCCGTCACGTTGGACCAATGACTTTTCATCATTGCCAGCTGCTTGACTAGTTCAATCTCACTTGAACTATCTTCAAACTATCTTTCGTAGATTAGGCTCATCTGTTGCCTCACCCTGTCCGCTCTTCTATCCACCAGTTGAAACAGATTATCAACTGGACTGGAGCTCCGAGCTGATGCGGTATCAGATAATTTTGATCCGCTTGGTATATTTATTTCTTCAAGTGTCTCTACCTTTAATAGTGACTCCTTGTAGGCCTTGATAGCATCCATAGTTTTCATAAATATTTTATCATTAAAATATTGATGATCGCCAACTTCCAATTTTACCAGCGCATTGTTGTTAGTAGTAAATCGGACTACCAATACATCTATTGCTGATATAGATGCCTTTTCCTTGATAGCTTGCAGTATTTTGTTCTGCAGCTCTCCTTGTTCTTGCAACAATTTCACAGATCTTTCCGACAACATCTTGGGAAAACAAACACTGTGACTTTTTTGTGCTTTCTGCTTGTATTCTTTGACGTGATCCGTTGGAGGATTTTTTGATTGGTCGCCCAGTTGACCTAGCTGTGCCTCGACTCACAGCTGATTGATCAGCCAAGGAAAATCAAGAACATAGTCCTAGTACATATAGACCTAGTACATATAGTCCTAGTACTTCAAGGCGTGGTCTTTTATTCTGTGTTTCTTACCACTGGTGGGTAAAATAACAGAATCACTCGAATAACCTTGCTCTTTTTACTTTGAAGCGCAGGTTTTTTCTTCTGTGTTTCTTACCACTGGTGGGGGAAAACAACAGAATTTCTCGAAGGACCAAAATGTTCACACTATAAACTTGTGCGTACACTTAATGAGTTCAATTCGGGTGTTTGAATCTAACTGACTC
The DNA here is from genome assembly GCF_004382195.2 of Drosophila sechellia. Taxonomy (NCBI): domain Eukaryota; kingdom Metazoa; phylum Arthropoda; class Insecta; order Diptera; family Drosophilidae; genus Drosophila; species Drosophila sechellia. Next base: position 202,293 of record NW_022611043.1, read on the forward strand.
GCTGCTGCGATGGCTTCACCTTTTATTCATTCTTACATAGGGTCTTATCATCTAATTATATAATGCAGCGCTTGTAAGACGCCGCAGCCTGCGTCTATGTTTGAGGCCTATGACCGCGCTAATCATATCTCTTGACACTCCGGCAATAGGCCGCTGCAATCGTACTTATCTGTGGTTGCCACTTATGCTGTCCCGTGACATGTTTATTGCAGCCCATAAATATAACATATTTATAGTTTGCCTACTTATCATGTCTAAACACATATTTAGACAGTGTATTTTACAAATATGAAAAAAAAGATCAGATGGTACCCTTAGTTTTCCGGGGTATTAAAAATTTAAGTAATAAAAATATATTAAATAAATAAAAATTTGAAAAAAGGTTTGTTGCAAAAGTCATATCTGGAGGCACGAAGTGCGGACACAAGCACTCAACAATCATTGCCTCATTAATTTTTCACGCACGCTGAATACTCTAATGACAAATATTATACTATAGTCAGTTTTAAAATTTATTTTGTAATGTTATGATTCGGCTATTACTATTTCTAAGCTATATTTAAATAATAACAACGTTAAGGCAATGCAAGAATTTTTTACATTGTGCCAATTGATAAAAAATAATAAATATTTAAAGTCTAAGAACTTCTAAGGTTTTTTTTTTTTTTTTTTTTTTATTAATTTATTTATTAAGGCATACGGGGAAGTCTTGAAGCCCCTTTGTGTCCTTCTTATCTATTAATTCAGCCCATTTGGGCTCGCCGGCTATAGTTAGCTTTTTCAAATTTACAGTAGTTTCTACAATTACATAACAATCACATATAACAAATAGGATTTAAGATAAGCGTCAGCTTCTGCGGACACGCCGTCGGCGTTCCACACTAGGATGCACAGCGGCATCATTATGGCGCTTGACGCGCTTGGAGTGACTGTTGTTGCTGTTGCTTCATCATCATCATCATTAATTCGGCAAATTTGACAAAATAAGGTGAAGGGCATATTTTGTCAAATTTGCAATGCATGAGCATACGTGGGCACGCATACAATTATCTGCTATCACTGTATGCGTAGAAAAGAGCTGTTTGCTGTAGCGCTCTCCGCTCTTTCTCTCTCGAACTAAAACTCGAGAGAGCCTGGAGCCACCTCTAGAGCCACGGCCAAAAAATCGCGAGCCAAAAAATTATATGGCGTTATGCTAGTGTCTTTGGTTCTACCTTCATTTAATTTTTGAATTTTGTTTAGTTTTTGTGTTTCAAGGTCTTCCTTTATTTAAGTATATAACTGGGTCCTAAGACTGTCCAGTTACCTCAGGTAATCTTGTTGGCTAACTGCCTTGTAGGATTGTTCGAATATGTGTGTTCGTACAAAGTTGTTGTTTCTGCTAATATTAGGTAATGGTCTAAGTTGAGTCTTAATGTCTTTTTCTTTTCGAAAATGATCCTATAAATTTCAGTTAGAGATGAGTGCAATCTCTCTACTGGGGCGTTGCTACTTGATTGTTGGAATGATGTTATATGTAAATTAATCCCGTATTGATTGCAGAGTTCTTTAAAAAGAATTCCTGCAAATTCGGGACCTTGATCGCATACTATTGTCTTAGGGATTCCATGGGTTTTGAAGAAAAACATCATATGATTAGTGATGTTAATGGAATCCCGGGATGGAAGGGTGTAACCCTCCGGGAATTTTGAAAATTCTATTATTGTTCTATTATTGTTAAAATGATTTTCTTGTTAATCGAGTATAGATCTATGTGCACAATGTCTAGAGGTTTATTGGGAATTTCTGTTAATTTAAAAAAATTAGCTTTTGGGGCTGTCTATCATACTTGTGGGTTTGACAAATGTCAAATTTGTTTATAAGCTGAGATATCTTTTCTTTTAAACAGGGGCAAAAAATCTGTCGCTCATGTGACTAAAAGTTTCGTCTATACCTCTATGATTGTTCTTGATATGATAGTCGGATATGTACTCTATCTGTTCTTCCGGAGTTCTGAGTTCTTTTAGAAAGGTTGTGCATCTTATAATTTTGTAAGATTTATTTGGAGCGAAAAATGTTGCATACATTTTTTGCACCGATTCGAAAATTGTATCAGTGGTGTAGATTATCTTGTCTTGTTTGATCTTAACACTGCCTTTAATATGTCTACTATTGTCTTGTCATCGAACAAGGGCCTAGAAATAATTCTTCTGATTTTATTTTTAAAAGATGTTTCCACAGAGTCATTTGCACATTCTGCATCCTTTAATATAATTTGGATTGCAAATTCATTTATAGGTCTGTTAGAATTCAAAATTTCTGTATTAGCAGTAATTAGTCTAGTTTCATTGGTGTTGAGCTCCACGAAAATTCTACTCAATGCATCTGCCTAGTTTGTCTAGGATTTCGTTGATGTGTGGCATTGGGTATCTGTCTTTGATTGTCTTGTCATTTAGTTGTGTGAAATTTACAACTCCACTTTCTCTTATTTGAAGCGTCCAATTTTTGGGGACCAGAAAAACCGGAGCACTCCAAGGTGAATGGCTTGCTCTAGGAGTTTGTTAATTTGGTTGGTTATTTCTGTCTTTTCTGAAGGACTGTATCTGAAGGGTCTTTTGTGTACCGGGACTTCGTCAGTGGTAGTAATATTATGCTCAACTATATTGGTGTAAGTTAATTTGTCTCCTTCCTTGTAAAAGATATTTGGGAATTGTTTGCATAACCTCTTGAATACATTTTTTTCTTCTGTTTTTAAGTGTTATAGTCTTAGCTTACTGTTTCCTTCTTTTTCCTTGTCCGAGCATATGATCTTTAATGTCGTTTATTATTAAAAATTCGTCCGTGTTAAAATGGTTTACTTCTATTGTTGACTCTAGATAAAACTTTTCTTTCTTCTCCGAGTAGTTTGTCACTTCCATGCAACTATAATAGTTGAGGGCCGTGTATAGACCACCGGTAATAAACATGTTTTCTGAAAACTTTTGGTCTTCGCATAAAAATGTACCTTCTACAATTGTACCGGGTAGCATTACCAATTTCTTAGATGCTTCTTCTATTTTGCATAATTTTGGTTTTTGTTTTACTTTCTGAAATAATGTCATAGTTAAATTGGGTGTCGTTAGCGTTTTTCTTGGTATGTTTATCACTCCTGAAATTTTATTTAATGTGTTCATCCCTATAAGACCGTCAAAATAGTTATGGAATTCGAAGAGTAATAATGGAAAGGTATTGTTACAGTTGTATTTATCGAATAATTTGACTCTAGCCAGTTTGTATACTTCCTGAGAGCCTAGGGCTGTGGTAATTAAAATAGTTTCTAGGTTTCTAGGTTTCTAGCGTTTGTTGGTTATATTCCTCAATAAGTTCTGGATTAATGAATGAAGAAGTGGCACGCGTGTCCACAAGAAATTTTAGTGGTTTATTTTGACCGAAGTTAATTAATATATAAAGTAAGGAACCTCCAACTTTAAATTTTTCTAAATTTCACGTCTGTCCGACTAGGCTTTTAATTTTTTTCCGTCATCAATATCGTGTAGTTCTTGACCATTTGTGGTTTCTATGTGGTTAAGGGGAGTTTGTCTTTGTTGTCCCGAACTTCCGTAATTTCGTGGGTATTGATTGCTTTTGTCATAGTGTTTCCTGTCCTCTTCTTTTGGCATAATAGCCTTCATTTTGGTATAACTTCTGTCCTTGTCTCTGAGATTTAATGTTTGATCCCTAGATCTGAAGTTTCTATCAAAGTCTGGTTTCCTATTAAATCTCTCGTCTCGAGGTCTGTCGTATCTACGAAATTCTCTCCCATTATAATTGGAACTGCTTGGTCTTGAACTCGGTGTTTGTTTAAACCAATTTTCTCTCATAAAGATATCCCTTTCCTTAATAGCCACATCAAAGCCTTCCTGGAGACTTCTAGGTTTAAAAGTTCTGACAGTAGCCCCAAGTGGACCTTTAATGCCGTGTATAAATGTATACAAGTAAGTCTTTTCAGACGATTCATTTTTAAATTTTAGGGCTGCCCTTTCTATTTGTGTGTTTTCAATGTTGTTTTGATATCTAAAATTCGTTCATAGAATTCCTGTAGTGGCAACCTCTTGTGAACCAGTCCGTGTAATTCGAAATTTAAAGTTTTTTCACGTCTTTTGTCAGCGAATTTTCCTATTAAGGTTTCTCAGATGTCATCCCAGTTTAATCCTATGACTGATGATATTAATAATTCATTTGCTTTTTCCCTCTATTTTGTTTCTTATAGCCCTCAACAAAAACTGACCATACCGAGTTTTATCCGTGCCTCCTATGAGAAGGAGGATTTCTTCGACATTGTTTATAAAATCATTTAGGGTAGCTGGGTTTCCATCATAAGGGATAAGGTAACGAATACCATCCGGAATTTTCAGGGATTGACAGAGAGGAGGTAGTGGTGGAGAAAACTGACTAGTCCCCGGTGAAGTATTCATTGTGCTTGGTGGGTCACTAGAGGGAGGTCTAAAAATAGGTTGTAAGTCAATCTGATCTTCCCTAACGTCTGATAAACTTGCACTCAAACGAGTCCTACTCCTAGTTGCAGAAATGAGCTTTTTAACTTTTGCAATCTTAGACATTTAATTCCTTTAGAGAAATCCTTTAATCTTTAATATAGTGTTGTTTGTATGTTTATGTATGTCTATGTATCTTTATGAGTGTTTAAATCTTAAATATATGTGTGTAATATTGGGTGTGATTATGTGTATCTAATTTGTTGTGTGTGTGTTTATGTGTACTTAATTAATTGTTGATTGTTGACTGTATTCGTCGTGGTGATGGATTAATAGTCCTCGTGTAGAACTGTAATAATAGATGCATTAATATATGTCTATAATTTGTATATGTCGGCGCATACTTTTGTAAGCTGGTGGATGTGCTAGAATATTTCACAGGAATAATAATTCTATCAGTTCGGGGAAATCATTGGTATGTCATCATATTGTATTGCGTGTTAGAATATTCCAGAAGTACAGTAATTTCATCATTTCGGGGAAATCATTGTTGCATACTGCGTTGCTATTGGTCGGCTGTATTTTTGCAGCTTTGGCATCTCCCGTTACAGCGCGCGGCGGCAGTGCACTATGGGGCATTTGGCCTGTTTTTTTTTCAAAAATTAATAACTTCTAAACTACTGGAGATATTTGGATGATTTTTTTTTATGTGTTAGATGTGCCCCCAGGAATATTTTGGAAAAGTGGGCGTGCCCCAACACCGCCCCATTTTTTTTTTTTTTTTTTTTTTTTTTTTAAATAATTTTTAAAGTTAATTTTTAATTTTAATATTTTATAAAAGTTCATAGTCGTCTTCCTATTCACAATCAGCAGAGTCTGAAGAATCGTTATCAGGTTCAAATTCGCAAGATAACAATTGAATGACTTCTGGTGGAAGAGATAGTCGCTTATGTTTTCGAACGCGCCTCTTTAAATTTATTGATGATATTATGGGATATTATTTATATTGTTTATATTTGCCTTGGCTGGGTTCAACAAAAGAATTTTAAGTATGGCTGCAAGATCCAGCAGGCCGCGCTTCCGTGCAGCTAGCTTCAGCTTGACCCAAAAGACGTTCGTTTTGATTCTGCGCCCATACGAGTTCATCTGCTTGCTGTCTTCGGCCACTTAAACTTTTTAAATAATATATCGTTTTCGGGCATCCAGCTTATTTCCTTTCCTTTTTATTTTTCTCTTTTACCTTCAGGACTAGGTGTTCTTCTAACCACTTTGAAAAAACTTTCGAAAGTTCATATATTTTTCGATTGCATTTTCTCCAATTTCGCAAAAGATTGACTGAAAACATTCGTTATTATTACTATTCGTTAATCATTCATTAAAGTCTAGCTTGCTATCAGAAAAATGCCCACTAATAAAAGTGCAAAAAGAATTTTCCTTTTGACGAACACCCTTTTGCTTGCGCCACACTTCCAGCAAATACAGCATTGGCAATCGAGATGTTGTTCCCTAAAAAATGAAATTTCTCAAAAACCCGCAAAAAACGCACATAGAGACTACCTGATATGAGTTAGGAATTGAACACACTACAACATGGATATAAACACATACTGAACAAATTTGAACAAATTGTTATAGCTCTATTCAAAGTTGAAATTTTTTTCTAACAGCTACATGTTGACACCACTTGCTAAATGTACAAATTGTTAGAAATAGACGCATACAATAAACAATATATTAATATATATACATAATACAAACCTGAATATTGATTATCCATTTCAAATTTTACTCTTTTACGATCTTCTTTTAAAATTTTAACACTTTGAAAGTTAAGCTAAATTTTGCGCGTATTGCAGCCACCTGGTATATGCTCGCAACAGCCGACTTTAACAGCTGTTATTATAACAGTACACTGTTAAAATTACTTTTGCCGGCTAAAACATAATAGTTTAACATATTTCCAATGTATTAATACTAAAATACTTCAATTTTGCATACTTGTGAAAAACACATTTTTGCAAAAAAAACAGGCCAAATGCCCCATAGTGCAGTGTGTGGTCGCTGTCGCCGAGTGTGGTTCGAAGGATAGCACGGAGAAGAAGTGAGTGACACAAATTAATTGTGTGTAGATCTTCGGTGCGTTCGAAACTCGCTGCGCGAAATGGATAATAATAATTGTGCTCCGACATCAGAAGTGGGATCTGGCTCGCTGCCTAACACCATAGATGGGCCGTGGCGCGTTTTAATGGAAATGCAAAATAAAAACTTGATCGAACTTGTTAAAGCAATACAATCAACGGCATCCGAAACAACAAACAAAAATACTGTGGTGTTACCGAAATTCAACGCGGACCTTGATGGCGCAGACGCAACGGCGTGGTGCTCTACGGCAAATATCATCTTGGCTGAATCAACTATAAAAGGACAAAGGCACTCATCAAGTGAAAAGGTTGGAACTATGCGAGGTTGTCGAACCCAAGGGAGAGATGATTCATCAAGGCGAGACATTTTCAACAACGTTTGACTCTGGAGCGGAATGTTCTTTAATTAAACAAAAGCTAAGTAGTAAATTAGTTGGTAAAAGAATTAACAATGTAGTGATGTTAAAAGGTATTGGCAATGGTAGTATTTGTAGCACATTGCAGATACTTAGTAACGTAATAATTAACAATCATTGTATTGAAATATTGTTTCATGTCTTGGATGACATATATTTGAAAAATGACATAATTATTGGTCGTGAAGTATTGTTTCCAGAATTTAATGTTATAATATCACCTGGTAAATTTGAAATTGTCAGAGCAAAAACTGTAAACTATTGTTCTAATGATGAGAAATTTTCTGAGTTAAATACTGATCTTGTTGGGGAAGACAGAGATAGACTAAAAAGCTTAGTGGAAAAATACTCAAAATCTTTTATTACCGGAATTCCATTGACCAGGGGGTTGTGAATGGGGGGAAATGAAAATTAAATTAGTTGACCCAAAAAGAACTGTTCAAAGACGACCATATAGACTTAGCCCAAATGAAAGGGAATTAGTGCGAGACAAAATTAATGAATTATTAGAGTGTAACATTATAAAACCAAGCTGTTCACCTTTTGCAAGTCCCATAATGTTAGTCAACAAAAAGGACGGCTCTCATCGTTTGTGTGTTGATTATAGAGAATTAAATTCTAATACGGTATCAGACAGATACCCCTTGCCCCTTATATCAGACCAAATAGCGAGACTTCATGGAGCGAAATATTTTTCATGTCTGGACATGGCAAGTGGATACTATCAAATTCCATTACACCCAGATTCAGTAGAGTGTACAGCTTTTGTCACCCCAGATGGACAATATGAATTCTTGGCAATGCCGTTTGGGCTCAGAAATGCTCCATCTGTTTTCCAGCGTACAGTGATGCAAGCTCTCGGAGACCTTGCAAATAAATTTGTAGTCGTTTATATGGACGATGTAATGGTGGCTGCTTCAACGAAAAGTGAAGCTTTAGAAAGGTTGCAGATTACTCTTGATTGTCTCACAAAAGCTGGATTTTCATTCAATATAAACAAATGTTCTTTTTTAAAGTCAAAGGTTCAATATTTGGGATACGAAGTGAGTGCAGGTGAAATCCGGCCAAATTCGCTTAAAATTGCAGCGTTAACTGCTTTACCACCTCCTCAGTCGGTCCCTGCTTTGCGACAATTTATAGGATTAGCGTCTTACTTTCGACAATTTATGCAAGGATTTTCTTGTTTTATGAAGCCGTTATATCTTTTGACTTCAGAAAGGAATGAATTTATTTGGAAGCCAGAGCATGAAGAAATAAGACAAAAGGTTATTTCTATTCTTACCCAGAAGCCAGTTTTAGTCATTTTTGATCCACAGCATCCCATCGAGTTGCATACAGATGCAAGTTCTCGTGGATACGGTGCCATCTTATTACACAAAATTAACAACAAGCCTCATGTCGTTGAATATTTTAGTAAGGCAGCTTCTCCGGCCGAGTCACGTTACCACTCATATGAACTGGAGACTCTTGCTGTTGTTTTAGCAATGAAACATTTTTGCCATTATTTACTGGGTAGAAACTTTGTTGTCTTTACTGACTGTAACTCTCTTAAGGCCTCAAGGACAAAACAAGACCTATCTCCTAGAGTACAGAGATGGTGGTCTTATTTACAATCATTTACATTTGATTTACAATATAGGGAAGGCAAACGAATGGCGCATGTTGACTTTTTTTCAAGAAATGCGCCTTCAGCTGATTTGAGTATTACAACTCCCAAAGTTCTTGAAAAACGAATTAATTTGGCTGAAATATCAAGTAATTGGCTTTTGGCTGAACAGCGTCAAGATATCGAAATAGTAAATATTGTAAATAAATTGAAAGACAATTCCCTGGCTGAGGACGTTGCAAAAACTTATGAGTTAAGAGGAGGAATATTATATCGAAAAATTCAGCGAAATGGTAGAACTCGATCGTTATCAATTGTTCCCAAGGTATTTAGATGGTCTGTTATAAACCAAATTCATGAGTCAATCATGCACTTGGGATGGGAGAAGACGTTAGACAAGGCCTATGACTATTACTGGTTCGATAACATGTCTAAATATATTCGAAAATTCGTTGAAAACTGCATTACGTGTAAAATGTCAAAGACCTCCTCGGGCAAAATTCAAGCTAGCCTTCATCCAATACCAAAAGTAAATATCCCTTGGTACACTGTTCACATCGACATAACTGGAAAGTTAAGCGGCAAGTCTGATCAGAAGAGTATATCATCGTTCAAGTGGATGCCTTTACTAAATTTGTTTATTTAACTCACACGCATAAAATTGACGCAGAGAATTGCGTAAGTGCAGTGACGTCGGCTATATCTCTGTTTGGAGTACCAAATCGCATTATTGCAGATCAGGGTAGGTGTTTTGCCAGCAGTAGATTTAGTGATTTCTGTGAGCAACAGAAAATAAATTTGCACTTGATTGCGACTGGTGCAAGTAGAGCAAATGGTCAAGTAGAACGCATTATGAGCACCTTAAAAAACTTACTAACCGCAGTCGAGACTAGCAGTCGCTCTTGGCAAGACGCATTAGGTGAGGTTCAGTTAGCATTAAACTGTACGGTTAGTCGAGTGACAAAGGCAAGCCCTTTAGAATTGTTTATTGGCAAAGTTGCTCGGCCGTTGGGGTTGGTTCCACCTTGCGATGAGGTAGATGAGATTGATCTAGAAGAAGTAAGAGCACGTGCAGTTCAGAGTATTTCAGCTGCAGCAGCATATAACAAGGCGCAATTTGATAAAAACACAGCTAAAGTTGGTAGATGTCAAGTCGGAGATTTTGTATTGTTAAAGAATGAAGAGAGCAAATGGTCAAGTAGAACGCATTATGAGCACCTTAAAAAACTTACTAACCGCAGTCGAGACTAGCAGTCGCTCTTGGCAAGACGCATTAGGTGAGGTTCAGTTAGCATTAAACTGTACGGTTAGTCGAGTGACAAAGGCAAGCCCTTTAGAATTGTTTATTGGCAAAGTTGCTCGTCCGTTGGGGTTGGTTCCACCTTGCGATGAGGTAGATGAGGTTGATCTAGAAGAAGTAAGAGCACGTGCAGTTCAGAGTATTTCAGCTGCAGCAGCATATAACAAGGCGCAATTTGATAAAAACAAAGCTAAAGTTGATAGATGTCGAGTCGGAGATTTTGTATTGTTAAAGAATGAGGAGAGGCATCAAACAAAATTAAGCCCGAAGTTCAGAGGGCCTTATCAAATAACTGAATTGTTAGACGGAGACAGGTATATGCTCAGGTCACTGACAAACAATAGAAAATATAAATATGCTCACGATGACATAAGGAAAATGCCAAATTGGCAAGTACAAGCAGAATTTGAAAATTGTAACGAAGCTGTTGAAAGAGACAGTAGCGAAATTGTTGAAGCTGTTGAAAGAGACAGTAGCGAAATTGTTGAAGCTGTTGAAAGAGACAGTAGCGAAATTGTTGAAGCTGTTGAAAGAGACAGTATGGATGCCTGAAGGGCTAATAATGCAATTTTTAAGTATAATGTAAGCACAAGTGCAAGGCAAATGTCTTGATCATGGCGTGTTGCGCATTACATATGAATAAGAAGAAAATGAATTATGTTAAAGAAAAGACATTTTTATTGGAAATTTAAATTTGGAAATTTGATAAGTCAATTGGCTAATATTTTTTTTAATGATGTAAAAATAGTTTTACAATAAAATTATAGAGAAGGAATCATTTTGGTAATATTTCACGAGGACGTGTAAAGGTCAGGATGGCCGTGTCGGCGCATACTTTTGTAAGCTGGTGGATGTGCTAGAATATTTCACAGGAATAATAATTCTATCAGTTCGGGGAAATCATTGGTATGTCATCATATTGTATTGCGTGTTAGAATATTCCAGAAGTACAGTAATTTCATCATTTCGGGGAAATCATTATTGCATACTGCGTTGCTATTGGCCGGCTGTATTTTTGTAGTTTTAGCATCTCCCGTTTCAGCGCGGCGGCAGCGTGTGGTCGCTGTCGCCGAGTGTGGTTCGAAGGATAGCACGGAGAAGAAGTGAGTGACACAAATTAATTGTGTGTAGATCTTCGGTGCGTTCGAAACTCGCTGCGCGAAATGGATAATAATAATTGTGCTCCGACATATATTTATGTATATCAATATGTATCACAGAGAGAGCAAAAAAAAAAAAACATCAACCCAACCGCTCGACACTTTCACACAGGTTTGACACACGGTTCACTTATTATGCTCCAACCGAGCCTCAACCACACACTTGTACACATCTTGATCTACAACATAAATGTTCATTTTTATCTTCTTTGATTTAAATCATTTCATACAGATTTTTACACTTAAAAGATTTATTCTGGTCACTATAATTGTTCTATTTGAACTTTTATGCAGCCAGACACTTGTGTATATTGATATATTCTGACCAATGTATTTGTTCTATTTGAACTCCTACATAGTCAGACACTTGTTTTATCTTTGATATATTTCGGCCAATGAATTTGTTCTATTTGAACTCCAACATGGTCAGACACTTTTTGCTTTCCAATCTGTTCCCGTAACACGTCATCGATCGGTCTTTGGAAGATGCTTCCCGCATTCTTCAATCCGAACGGCAATACTTTCCGCCGTTTACTTCTCACGGTCATAATCGGCCAAGTATATCTGGTGGTAGCCGGACTTTGAATAAAACGTTGTAAAGTACCTTGGCTTTTCAAAAGTTGCCAGTATTATGGGGATGTTTGGCATTGGGTACTTATCAGCGATAATTTTTTCGTTAAGTTTCCTAAAGTCTATAACCAAACGCTTATTTTTGTTCCCCAGCTCATCATGGCCTTTTTTGTCCACAACCCATGTTGGATTGTTGTTGAGGTTTGAGGTTCTAATAATGCCTTTTTGCAGTAAGTCTGCGATATCTCGCTTAACAAACTCAGATACACCCATGGGGTGCGGTTATAATTTGGAATATACCGGCTTATCATCAGTTGTGCGAATTGTGGCAACAACAGAAGTGTTAAGGCAGTGCCTCGTTAGAGGCTGAAAATGCCTTAGATCTGTTTGCTATCATGTTTCGAAATTGAACTTATACAGGCTCCGGTACGGCAAGTAATTTACGTTAGTAAAATTTACATTGTCGTAATTATGATGCTGAAGCTTGTCAGAAACAGAACCATAATTTATTGTACCTTTCTCTGCGCCGAGTTTTACTCCCACTTGAGCTATCAGGTCAAATCATATAATACCATCGAACGGTGTCAGCGCGTCTAAAATGAAGAGCGCGGATGTTTTTCCAAAAATATTCATTAAACATTTCTGGTGAACGCTGTTAGAACCATTGGAACTAACTGTGAAAGGGGAATAGACCGGCACATCAATGAACGGCAGGCGGGAGCGCTCCCTTAAAAATTGATCTTATAATTTCTCCTCGCCTATCTCGGTAACGGACGCTGCGGCCGCGCCTTAATATTCGTTGTAATTTTTATCGTCAGCCTGTTGCATGTTATTCTGCAATCTCTGACGCCTTTGACCGGTCATACGTGCGGAGCCAAATCTTTTATGCAGGCTCACCGCTTCCAAAGGAAAGCTGGCAGAATTGAGTCCTGCTGGAGCCTAACTCCATAGGTTGAGGAGATTGATTACGGTAGCTGCCCGTGTTCTAGGCAGAACTACTTCTGCCCTTTTTTCCCTTGGCCATCTTCGGCCATGCTATGTTTTCCCTGCGGTTTCCTTGGGCGGTTTTGGTTCCTTCGGTGCTTATATGTAAGTGCGTTGTCCTTCAAAGCCTTTGCATATGTGGCAGCAAAGGTGGTGCGCTCTATGGTAGCCTCGGACTCCCTAGTCAATTCTAAAGCTGAGGGCAAATACTTCGCTGGCAAGACTATGGCCCTCAAGGGTTTCCTAATACCAGCAATAAATGCATGGAGAGCATCCTCTCTAACTTCATTATTAAACAGAATAGCACTGTCCAGTTAGTGTGTTATAACGATCTTGTTTGTTATTAGCGTTAATCGTTTCTCTACGTCGTCGTAGTATTGCATTATGCTAAGTTCTCCTTGCTTAACTGTTTGAAGTCCCTGCCTAAGGACACGCAGCGACGTTTTGTCCGCGTAAGTGCAGTCTAATAGAGCAATACTGGCATCGAAATTTAAGGCAACTAGTAGCCCTCTAGCCGACCCCCTGATTATATTTCTGATAATCGAAACGGCCTGATAATGCGCTTCGCTACCATAATATGGCTTGAAAATCTCGACTGCGTCTACGGCAGATTGAAGCCATGACACATATTCATCTTGTTCTCCCGTAAAATCCGGCATGGTCTTCACAATGTCAAGCTTGACCTCACATCGAATGTTTGGGTCTACTGTTATTTTTTGCTTATCTTCCACTTGTGGTGCTTCCTCGCGCAAGTTTTGCATTTGTCGTTTCATCTCATCTAACTGCGACTGGAACGCCTGCATCAACCTAGTTTCTTGCTCGGCTAAAGCCTGACCAACGGCTCCAGATATGACTGCCTGTAATTGGGCGCCGTCCATGTCTGCAGTGTTACCTGTCGTATTAGGACGAAAACCTTCTGATTCTAAATCCCACCCGTCGTCACTATCGTACTCGACCTTAAAGCCTCTATATGCACCTGCCCAACTCATTTACCATTGGTTGGCACCACACAAATTTAATTCTTTCCGAGCACGATTGATCGCTATGCGAGGTGCGATATTTACACGCGCGAGAAATAGAATGCGACGCAAAAAGAAAAAAAATTGTTTATAAAAAAACGAGGGGTCTGCACGGAAGAATAATTATTTCCTATTTATTCTTTTGGGCAGCACCAAAGACACTAGAATAACAAGATACGATTTTTTGGCACACGATTTTTGCCAATGACTGTGTCCGCACTTCGTTCCCCAAGATATGACTTTTGCAATAAACAGTTTTCATATTTTTATTCATTTTAAAATTTATATTTTCCACTACGTTTTATTTGAATGAAATATTTTTTTCTTAATGAATAACTTCTTTTTGGAAAATTTATGTTTTAAATTACAGTAGTTATAATAATTTCCATTGCATTTGCTTTAATTACTTGACTTAATATTAATGTATGTAAATGACCCATTTTTAATATTTAAAATTAAAATTAGATTCAGTTTATATATTTTGTGAAATATTTAAATTTGATATTTTTAAAAAGTGCGCAATTTTAGGTGGAAAATAAAGCGAGCCAACTTTTTGGTTTTCTTTTTAATTTCTCCTCGATTTTTTGAAATTTTTGCTTTATAAACGAGTTTATACTAAATTAAAGCCGTTTTGTTGCAATAGAAAAGCAGTAAACAAAAACTCGAAGGTCATATAAATATAGGACCCCATTGCAATTGTAATGGCCTCCCCGTGGTGATTCCTGGGTACCGATTATTACATATATTACATTATATTACATTATTACAATTATTAACATAAATATAAATATGTAAACGGTAGCTAATTCGTGCGGAGATTTTAAGAATCGAATATTAAAAAACTTTAAAATTATAATAGTCACGGAGTGAATTTTTTTTTTATTATAATTTTATTTCATTATATTTATATTCGTGTCTTGGATCAGAATTGATTGCGGACCGAAAATCGTCTTCTTGCACAAGTACGCACACATATACACGTTCTCGTCTTTTGTTTTTACTCACACAAACAAGCAAATTCTTTTTTTAAATTTCTTACTCAGCGTTAGGAAGCGGACAGAGGGCAATTTTGGCCCTCACCAAAAAAGTGCCTGCATAGTGCTAAACCAATGTATGGCCGTTACGCATCTTGTTATTCTAGTGTCTTTGTTTTTTTTTTTAATTTTTTTTTTTTTTATTAAGTAGGATTTATGTCAGGTTCCGGTCTGAAAGGTCTTCAGGGTGGTGGCGTTTCACTCTTCATCTCGTACTTGTCCGATGGCTTTGGGCTGCGATGCTTAGTCGTCTAGCTAGACTATTAGGATGAGATTCTAGTCTGTCGTTGTATTTTTTCGCTATTTCCTGAATCCTGTCTCCAATTTGTGTCACATTAAGTTCGCGTTCGATATCTCTGGTCCTCATGTACCACAAATACCTGCAGCACAAAAATCTGGACTGCCACTCAACTGGAGAGCCCACACACTGGCCATCGGACCCTTCAAAGCCGCCGGATCTGCTGGACATTGCCATCTCCAAAGGCATAGGTCGCACCAGACTATCATGCAACACCTATGACAAGCTCCTCTCCCCGTCCTCAGGAAAACGCCACTCTGAAGACTCACGGGGAATCACACAAACGCCCCTAAGTTCACGTTCTGGATGCTCTCCTAGAACGAATTAAACCTACCCCCAGACCTCTCCACACCAAGCAACATAGATGCGGCCATAGAAAAACTCAATAAGGAGATGCGCAATAATGCTGGCTCTGCAAACCGTCCTCCTCCTACGACCCCAAAAACTTCCGAAAGAGACTTGCACCTGTGGTCCCCAGAAATCGCTGTCATCGTGGCCGAAAAAAGGCACCTCAGAAGAATCTGGTTCTCCTCGCGCAGCCCCAGGGACAAGACACCGCTCAACCGTGCCACCAAGGAACTTAAGGACAAATTAACCACCCTACGGCAAGACTCATTCAAAAGATGCCTTGAAAGGCTGGAACCTGGAGACCCGCTGCACAACCTGTGGAACGTCGCGCGGCATATTAAAAGACCTGCCATGAAGTTGGCACCAGTGCGAAAAGCGGACGGTCTGAGGCAGAAAGAGCTAAACCATTTGCTGACCACCTGCATACTGCTTTCACCCCTTTCGACCGATGCACAGCTGAAGAGCAAGCTGCCACCATTATAATGCATTAGGTCTGTAGAAAGCCCATGTGCTCTTAGACCACCAATACAGCTCGTTGCACCAGAAGAGATCGCGCAGGAATTTTATTCACTGAGAAACGGCAATTCTCCAGGCCCTGATCGCATCGACGCAACAGCTCGAAAATGTTGCCCGTATTTTGCTCCCAGTTGCTGGCCAACATTTTCAATAGCTGCTTCCGGCTAGGATACTTCCCGAAACACTGGAAACGCGCCGAAGTGATCACTATTCCCAAGCCTGGTAAACCTGAAGCCAATCTAGCCTCTAATCGTCCGATAAGTCTGCTGGCAATCCTCTCCGAATCGAAAGAGTATTTCTGCGCAGAGTGTTGCCAGTACTGGACGTTCGAAAGGAAGCAATACTGCTGCGCCGTTATGCTGGACATGAAACAGGCGTTTGACAAAGTCTGGCAGCCTGGACTCCACTTCAAAACAAAGATGCACCTTCCCAGTTCCCACTTCGCCTTTCTCAAATCCTTTACGGAGGGTAGAGTTCCAAGTCAGATGCGGATCAACAACCACCACGCCTAGGCCCATAAGAGCCGGAGTACCTCAAGGCAGCGTTCTTGGACCAATCCTCTACACGCTGTACACAGCAGACTTTCCCATCACACCCTTTCGGAGGCTTATAGTGGCCACATACGCTGATGACACCGCCTTCCTAGCCTCCGCCTCAGACCCCCAAGACGCATCAGCCATCATCCAAACCCAATTGGATGCCCTCGATCCATGGTTGAAACGATGGAACATCTCAGTGAATGCAGAGACGTCCTTCAACACCACTTTATCGCTGCGCAGAGGAGACTGCCCCCCAGTCATGCTTAACGGGGAAACCATCCCATCGTCAAGCTTCCCGAAATACTTAGGGCTGACCCTAGATCGCAGGCTCACACGGCGCCCTCACCTAATCTCCAAGCGACCTGCGCTTAAAGCAACTGTACTGGCTCATCGGGAAAAGGTGCAAACTGAGGGAAAACCTAAAACTTTTCCTTTACAAGGCCATGCTGGAGCCAATATGGATACAGCTGTAATGCACTCTTAATGTATCAAACAGCATCCATATCCAGCGCTTCCAAAAAAAAAAAAAGTGACTACACAATACACAAGGAGCTTGGAATGCCATGGGTAGCAGAGGAGATCTCCCGCCTCAGTGGGAGATACACAAAAAGACTGAACAACACCCCAAACCATCTGGCCATAAACCTCCTGGCCAACAGACAAACCCTTAGACGCCTGCAGTGGAAACGTGCCCTAGATATTCCCCACCAATAACTTATAATTAATTAACACTCCGACCCATCTACATCTATGGAATCTATTAAGTTAAAAAACAAGGAGCAAATTAAGAAAGCATTTGCTGATCTGGGTTACGAAACTCTCAAC
Source organism: Drosophila sechellia (assembly GCF_004382195.2). NCBI lineage: Eukaryota > Metazoa > Arthropoda > Insecta > Diptera > Drosophilidae > Drosophila > Drosophila sechellia. The sequence goes on from NW_022611043.1 coordinate 219,500, forward strand.
TATATTACTCGAGAAAGGGAGACTGGTGAGCGAACCAATTTGTGATGGGTATGACGAAACGGCTATCAACCACAAGATAAGGCAAAACCTGTTCATCGTTAATCTAAAATACGGATTAAAAATGTCTGATGTTCTAAAGGTAACGCAACTTGGTAGACACAGAGTCACCATAGAACGCTCGTCGCAGGCAAGAAGTGCTGCAATGTCTCAGATGCCGCATTATTGGGCACTCCAAAAACTATTGTTTCCAGGATCCAATCTTTGGCAAGTGTGCTGCGCCCCACGCAACAGTCTCTACGCTATGCACGAGGGACAATTATTCGTGCATCAACTGCGGTGGTGCTGCAACTGAATTGAAAAAGTGAAGAAGCTCAAGCCCAACCCAAGGCTCCCTACCTTTGTTGCTCATGGCAACACTGTCAATTCTAAAAGGGGTGAAAGCTTTACTCAAGGATTCATTCCGGCTGAGGCCATCAGAAGCAATATTTCATACGCTGATAACGCAAGCCCCAAAGGACCTCAATTAAGTTCACTTGCGACTCACCAACAACACAGCTAACTAGACTCACCACAAGGTTCAGGCCTTGGAAAAAAGTTTCGGGCGCTGGAAAGCCATCCGGGATATAAACTCGAGAATGGACAAAATGTTTAAACTAACTGAGGAGACTGTAGAATCCAACAAGGAACTAGTTCAGATCCTCATATCACGGACGTCAAAATGACCCAAGCAATAATACAAATCGGAATCGGACTAGCTAGGAACTCTGAGGAGCTTCAGCTTTTCCTCAGAATACAAAATATTGATGTCATGCTTGCCACTGAAACACACATGCGGGAAGGACAACGCCTGGTCTACCTGGTTACTCCACCTACCACGCCATCCACCCCAGTGGAAACGGCAGAGGTGGAGCTGACAGTGGCGCGCTCTTTCTTGAATCATTGTCCCCAACCTCCAATCTCAACCAACAACCGGCAGGTAGCGAGCGTGCAGCTGCAGACTTCAGAGGGAACGGTTACTTTAGCATCGGTGTATCTCCCACCCAGTGACCGCTTGATAAAAGCTTATATTGAGTGACTTTTTGTAACTCTTAGTAGCAAATTTATAGCAGGTGGAGACTACAATGCCAAACATCATTGGTGGGGAAACTCAAGATCCTCATACAGGATGTAGTCGCAAACGGCCACTACCAAATTTTGGCAACTGGAGAGCCAACATTTTTCTCCTCCAACACACAGGTAGCTCCATCTGCATTAAATTTTTTTGTAACCAAGGGCTACTCCATGAACAGATTCAACATCCGAACACACCCCTCTCCTGGCTGATCTACAAACCACGCCACTGAAGAAGCCTCTACGCTCCCGTTAACTAGCTTCTGGTACTCATGTCGAGACGTTCAAGGATCACCTGTCTGAATCGACTTAAACATGGAAAGGTATAGAAGGTATTGACAGCGCCATGAGCTTATTTATTCGGAACGTCAGAAAGGAATTTGCAGGAACAGGAGATATCCTAATCCAGCAGATCTACAGAAGGTTGTCAAATCGGCTCCATAAAGTGCTGACCCAAAGACAACCGCAACAGATAGACAACCTTTTGGAGAACATGGGCACCGATGCCTCTTCACAATTCTTCCGCTGGAGAATCACGAAAAGGTTCAAGTTTCAGGCAACTCAGAAATCCGCTATATGAAGCCCATCTGGTGGTTGGTGCCGCACATCACAGGACAAAGCAGGAGTGTTTGCAAGCAGTTTGGAGCAAAGATTTAAGCCACTCGCACTTGCCGATGCGAATCATTGCCATCTGGTTGCGGAGTCTTTTGAAACGCTATTTCACATGGCACTGCCCGCGGATCCTGTCACTCTCGAAGAACTGAAACAACTTGTTTCCTTGTTGAAGTCAAAAAAAGCCCCGGGTCATGACCTTCTCGACAACAGAGAGATAAAAATACTACCAGACCAAGCTCTGCGATTTCTGGTACTAAATTTTAACAGAGTTTTACTTGAGGGTTATTTCTTATAAGTCTGGAAGACTGCAAATATAATACTAATACTGAAATATAAATACTATACTGACTCGTATAGACCAATCAGCCTCCTTGGTAAAATTATGGAAATTCTCAATAGGATGCGTGACGTTGAGCCTGTAGTATTGACGATACCTGATTTCCAATTCGGATTCCGGACTCATCATGGAACACCCGAGCAACTCCATAGAGTTGTCAATTTTGCACTAGAAGCCATAGAAAGGAAAGAATATTCGGTAGCAGGTTTTCTGAACATTCAAGAAGCTTTTGACAGAGTGTGGCATCCTGGACTTCTACATAAAGCAAAGAAAATTCGAACACCCCAGCTATTCCAACTTGTAAAGAGCTTTTTGTTAGGACGTACTTTCTGTGTGACGACCGATGGATGCACTATGTCTATTAAAGCCATCGAAGCCATCCTCCGCGGCCATGTTCATACAGACAGTAGTCACTGGATTAGACACCTCTTTACGGTGTTGATTGCAACATATGCTGACGACACACCGGTACTGACTGAACTGCATTATCGAGGCCTCATTCCAGAATTGGGCAGAGTTGTAGAACATCTGCATCAATGCTTACTTAAAAGAAGAGTGCTTGACCACAAGTCATCATACAAATATCTTCGAGTGATTTTAGATAGAAGTTTAACCTTCGCGTGTCACGGCGATATAGCAGTCCTTTAAAAATAAGGTTTCTAAAATGTCCTGGTTAATTGCTGCCCGCAACAAGCTTTCCCTCTCCAACAAGGTTAAAATTTCCAAGAGCATATTAGCTCCTTGTCTATTCTATGCTATACAATGTATAGAATCGCTTCAAAAACGCACCTGAATAAAACTCGGGTTCTTTAGGCAAAAACTCTTAGGAACATCATAGGCCCTCCTTGGTATTTGAGGACCAGAGATATCCAACGAGATCTGAATGTGACAGAAATTGGAGACAGGATTCAGGAAATAGCGAAAAAATACAATGACAGGCTAGAATCTCATCCTAATAGTCTAGCTACCCGACTAAGTATCGCAGCCCAAAGCCATCGGAAAAGTACGAGAAGATGATTGAAACGCCACCACCCTCAAGTCCTGACTGACCGGGAATCGACATAAGTCCTACTTAATTAAAATCTTCTAAATATTACTGAATAAACATTCCATTTCATTAATACTCTTAATCATACAATAAAATAACTTAGATATTAAGAATCGTTAAAATTGTTACCGATTAGATTAAGTTGTCCAAGAACGGTAATAGTATGCTAGTCAATTAAATAAAATAATTTCGTTTAATAAAAAAAAAATAGCGCAGATCGCTCAACTCAGTTTTGGCGTCAGCATTGTTCATGGGAAGCTACTTAGTTGCTAGGGTATTTTTAACGTAAACTTATTGAGCTGCTGACTCAAATATATTGATCGCTCCTTCAGTTGTTAACACGTTCTCTTTTATTGTTTTTAATCACACAAGCAAGCAAATTCTATTTTTAGATATATATATCAAATATAAATAGATTCATTGAAAAGTATTTTACAGGTGGAAGCGATTTCGACCCCATAAGGTTAAATATTTTTCTTGCCAATTTTTAATGTGATTTCCGTCTCTTTATTGATATAACTCGCTTCAAATTCTAATCATGTGTTAATGGTTTTCTTTTGTGCTGCTGTGAATATATTCTGTATTATACTCCTTTTTATCGGCTCTTATCCTAAATAAGTATCCGATGTCGTCCCTCTGCTACCTTTGTATTTTTACATTGCTATAACCAAAGTAAACTACACACATTCAAAAATCGCAATACTTAAAATCGTAGGTAATGTGGGTGTGGTAATGCCTAATTTCATTGTTGAAATTTCCTCTCCTCTCGTGACGGCATTGATGCAACAGGTATAAAGATATTTTTGAATTCATATTATTATTTTTAAAATAAGAATGTGCATATTCAAAATACAATTGTTACCATTTACATATGAATATTTTATATGAGTATTTTTTGTTGTTTATAGCAACTGTGAAATACTATCTAAGAAAATGAAAATATCACGTAAATCACGTAGTCACGTATGTAAATACAAATGTACGGCTTTAAAAGTACATTGCCACTTTAATTATTACAATTATTTTAGGACTAAAATAATAAAAAATAATATTCTGCCCGGGATGATAAGATAATAATAATCATACTAAATAGTTGGTTAAAGCCAGAACGTTTTTCAAAAGCTTTACCTATGAAAAAGCTTTAAAGTCTAAGACACAAACCAAAACCTTGGCAAAGTATTGCATTTTAGTAGTTTTTAGTATTTTTTCTAATATATTTTTTAGATCTTGGAAAAAATATGTAATTTTAGGCAGCGTCCTTTCGTTTGCCCAAACAAATATAATAAAATTGTATAGGAATTAAAACTTATGTTTACTGAAAAGATATCTAATTCAATTGTCTTTATATTCGAGAGCTTTACGAATTGCAATACCAAATGTTAGAAATCATGCGCATACAGTCATCTTTTACAATGAAATCGATAAAAAAATTATCTACAATGTATTTTCGTGTTAAATATTGAGAGGAAGGAACTTTAAGGACAATCTTATAATGAGTTTTCAGAAAAGATTCCCAGTTTTGCAAATCATAATATAATATATTTGAATAATTTACTGAAGTCGACGAGTAAAGGTGAGTTTACCAGTTTTTTAAGGGAATGACGTAAAAAATATCTGGAGTGTGTCAAACCATTTCCAAAATACAGATATATTTATACATATATATACAAATATATTTATATACCTATTGATATTACATACACAGTAATTTAAAGCTTTTTGCTTATTTTACAACCAATAGTGGGTCTATTATGGTTACCTATATTCATATATATTTATGTACCTATTGATATAGGTATAAATTTAAATTTTTTGCTTATCTTAAAAACCAACAACGGATCTCTTATGGTAACCTGTTGAATTAAGAAAACAACAAAAAAAAAACTGCGTGTAATATATATCAGGACTATATCTATATATTAAGTGAAGTTAAATAGCGTAAGATATAATGCTTGTTAGATTTTAAAGTTCATGTTAATTTAAATCGCTAAAGAAAAATAATTTGAATACTTTTTAGATGCTAAACAGAAAAATAACAACCGTCTGGATGGACGGATGGATAACAACTAACTATGGATAACAATCCATAGTTCAGAGAATATTAAAAATATAACAATAACTATACATATATATGTATATAGAAACAATACAGAAAGCTATAGTCGAGTTCCCAGGCTATCAGATACTCTTAACTCAGTTAGTGTGAATGCGAACTCGAAATTTCATAATTTTTCTGGAATATTTGTAGACATTGGGGAATCAAATGAGAAAAAAATTAAAAAATTTTCAAAAGTGTGGGCAAGACCGGTTTGGCGGCTCTTAGTCGTTAGAGTGGGCGTGCCAAAAAGTTTTTTGGCAAATCGACAAAAATTTAAGCGACTAATAAAATTATGAAAAAATATCCCAAAATTTATTAAATATGTCAGAATGGCATTATTGGGCGGATTTAGGCCGTTAGAGTGGGCGTGGCAAAAATATTTTTGGCAAATCGATAGAAATTAACACGACTAATAAAGTTATTAAAAAATGTCCAACCATTTTTCAAAAATGTGGGCGTGGCAATATAAGTCAACAAACTTTCGCAGCGTCTATGTCTCTAGAATCAGTATGCTAAACCTTCTAGCTTTTAGAGTTCCTGAGATCTCGACGTTCATACGGACACGGACAGACGGACATGGGCAGGACGACTAGGCCATTTATCCTGATTACGAATATATATACATTATATGGTCGAAAACGCTTCCTTCCGCCTGTTACTCTTCAATTAATCTAGTAAGCCCTTTTAGTCAACGAGTAACGGGTATAAAAATTAAAATGTGCTATAGCTGAGAGTTATAAAGTTGTGGCACAGCAGTCGAAAGGCGGAAATAATTAAAGGGATTGAAAAAAAGAAGAAGATAAAAAAGAAATACAAAAGAGAATGCTATAGTCTAGTTCCCCGACTATCAGATACCTGTTACTCAGCTAGTGGAAGTGCGAATGTGAAAAAATTAAAACATTGTTCAAAAGTGTTGGCATGACAGTTTTCGGAGGTTTGAAGGCGTTAGAGGAAGCGTGGCCAAAATAAAACGAAGAAATAGCAATTAATTTTTAAAATGTGTGGTCGTGGCAGTTTTGAAACTATAGAAATTTACTAGACTACAAAAAAATGAAAACTCCTGTCCTCATACCGATTTTAAGCGTATATTAGTTTCAGTGCAAGGCAGTAAAAGAGACTTCTTTAGAAGTCTTATCTTATCTGTTTATCTTTTTCCCGGCTTGAGCACAACGTCGCAGCTAAAATCGTGAAAATACAAAAAAAAAAAAAAAACGTGAAAAAAATATAGGGACATACATACGTGATATCACGTCTGTGAATCAGGTCTTGGAATATTTAATTGACAGATCTTATAAGCTCAGCTGCTGAATTTACACAGCCAAATAGAAAAGTCATTCTTCCTTTGCAGAGAGAAAAAGTTCTTAAATTGGAGAGAGAATAATGCCGCATCTTGATGGTTTTATGTAGGCAATTCAAGCTCGTAGACTGACATTATTAATTTTGACTACAACGACTACAATGGCTTTGTTGATGCTGAAATACTGCTCAACTAGTTTTTTATTATGTGTCCAACGCCCACACGTCTCGCACAACCGACCGATTGACGCTGCCGTATATCACACGGCTCAATTCGCGAAAAGATAGACGCGATATATATATAGTGACGTATTTGGGTGGTCCAAACCAGCCACTTTTATTATTTCGAAGAAAACAGTAATGCACTCTAGTAATTTTCCATAATGTATCCCAGCTGCGCAGCATTCGTTTATCTTTGGCAGCGCAGCCGTTCTTGTAAACATCCTAAAGCCTGACCTAAGCAGATTTGACTGCCCTCTTTCAACACTTTCTAATCCTAAGAACCCAAGAGCGAGGCTCTCCCGAAATACAAACATTGTTCAAATACTGAGGCTTCTCCTCAATCCAATTTGCATTTGATTTTTAGTCTTAAGCTGAGATCCAAAGAATAAAGTCGTGAAACTATTTCTCCTAAAAACTATTTTTTATTTCTTGGCGTTGTCCTTTGTCAACTGACGGGACATTAGTTCGACTCAAAAAAATAAAACAACAATTTTACTATAGATAGATATATATATATATAAATAGTGTCGGGTCACGCAGCCAACAGCAATTCCTAAAAATGTTCTTTGTAAATATGCCTCAATAATATGCTTTCCTTATGTATGCAGAACAGTTGCGTGAGTATCTGAGCTCACCACTCTCGCACTCTTTCTCTTTCTAGGACTCTCGCTCTTTTGGCTTAGAGTTCTGCTGAAAAAGTCTTCATTGCTCGAAAATAGCTAATAAAATAGTCTATAAGCTCAGAAATACGATTTAGTTGTGTATTCAAAAAGTAAGGATTGATTACTTTAAGACCGGCAAACAGTCAAGATTCCAGATATTATAATAAAGTCTGTTATATTCAGAACATAATACTCAGAAGGTTCATGGAAGTCATAGATCTAGAATGATTTAAGATTAGGGATTAGAGAAGTTTAGCCGACTAACCAAGTCGGCGCTATGAACTACACACTCCAAGCATTGTTTTACGGTTAGCTAGCGAAATTTAATTAATTAAAAGTAGTCTTCTGAAATAAGGCACCGCAAGGCAAACAATAAGAACCGATTCAATGGTATTGGTCGTGTAAGAATAATTAAATTCCTTTCACAACCTTTTTAAAATGCCAAGTACACCTCTGTGGTTCCGCTTGTATGGAGCGCCGGCCATAAATACTTCCAGTATAGCTAGAAGCCTAAGATTTGAAAATTTTTGAGATTGGGGACCCCCAACACCATTTTTTTGGCAAACAAAATATGCTTCCCCCCCATAGAAGTATGAAGCATTTTTTTAAATCAAATATAACATGACCATATATCATAGAAGACTGATAAAATCATAATTTAAGGTCTAAAAAAATATTTTAAAATATTTTGGCTGGAAATATTTGGACTATTTGGAGACAATTTGGTTACTTTATGCGTAAATATATTTAGATGGATTTTTCTTAATTTTTGGCCTCTGACGGAACCACTGAGCTCTGGCCTTATTGGAAATAGTCGAAATATGGTCTGTTAAGTTTAGTTTAGGGTCCAGAAGAATTCCAATATCATCAGCTCGTTTTATTCTGTCCAAAGAGCACCCACTTAGAGTGAGTTCCCACGACAAAAGGTCAAACCTTAAAACTTGAAGCCATTTAATTTTAGTACGTTATCACAGCACTATATTTCAAAGCTTATTAAATTAAATAAGAAGCAGGCCAAGGTGGCTCCCTTGTGTGACACCGGATGTGACTCGTTGTGTCCTCCATTTTAGATAAATTAACCTAATAATCATATTTCCTAACTAGAACAGAATGATTGACAGAGTCAAATGTTTTACTAAAGTCAGTGTAGATGACATGTGTTTGAAGATGAAACTCTGTCTTACAAAGGAAGTTAGCCCCAAAAGGTTAGTGGTCATGCAAATGAGGGCGTAACATTTTTAAAAAGCATAGGGATAGCCGACAATATAGAGATTTTTTCTGTAATTGCTTGAATCCAATTTTTTATGAGGAGGAATCACAAGAGTCTCCCTCCATATATGGCGGAACTGTGTAGATTCCAGCGACAAGGTAGGCAGTAGATGCTTGCACATAGAATCTGAGCAAAAGTATTAAATTCGCTTTTGAAGCCTTTCACAACGGTCACGGTTTAAGAATTTCGATTTCAAAGTCTAGTCAAAATCGAATCTTGCTCAGCATATTTTGATTGAGTAGAACTTTTCTCGACTGCGAATCAGTTTGCTCTTATTGGACTCTCTGTCTCCCTCTCTCTCTCTCATTTTTTCAGTCTTCGCCTTTCTTCTTCCACAATCCGATACTGCTTCCTACTGAAAATATCTCTTTTTTGTCGTTCCTGAATTATTGAGTATACGAGTATAGTCGAGTTTCCCACTATCAGCTTGTGGTCGTTAATTAGCTTTTGTACGTTAGGGACTTAGAGTGTACTTTTTAAATGTGTTGTTAATATAAGGTAATTTACCAGTTCTTAGAACATTTGTAATTTACTAAATTTTAAACTTTGCAATTAAAAGACTATGAAAAATTGGAGACCTAATGCTTAAACGCCATAAACTGTCAAATTTAATTTGTTTGATTCTAAATTATCTGACGAATCAAGTGATGATTGAGACGACGAGCTTAAAATGGTCACTGCTCTAAATTCAGCCTTGGACGTAGCCTTTTCGAGCCATGGTACAGTACAGGCAGTATGCTGCCTTGTGATAATATTATCAAGGAAAAGCTTAGAGGATTTTCTACGGAATGTGTTGGCTATTCGTCTTGGAGTCACTATTAGTAAAGTATTGTGGAATGACAACAGAGCCGTTCGATTGCTATATACATCCGTTGGTCTTCCTTCAGCCATTTGAAATAGCAATCGAAAGTGGAGTCGAAAAACACCTCGATACTGCCCACAAATTATTAGAGAATAAAACGAGGCCGGAGTGCGTTAGAGTGGGCGTGCTAAAAAGATTTTTGGCATATCGATAGAAATTTCACGACTAATAAAATTATAAAAAAAAAAACATTCAAAGATTTTCAAAAATGTGGGCGAGGCAGTTTTGATCGGTTTTAGGGTGTTAAAGTGGTCGTGACACACATTTTTTGGGCAAATCGATAAAAATTTTAAAGACTAATAAAATTATAAGAAAATATCTAAAAATGGTTTAAAACTGTGGGCGTGGAACGTTTTTTTTTGTCCAAATCGATAGAAAGTTACAAGACTAATAACAATGTGAAAAAATATCAACGTGGACGTTTCGTGCGGCCTGTGGTCGTTAGAGTGGGCGCGTCAACAAACTTGCGCTGCGTCTTTGACCTTAAAATCTGGATGCTGAATCTCAACCTTCTAGCCTTTATAGTTCCTTATATCTCGAGGTTCATACGTACTTTTCAACGAATTTAGTATACCCTTTTACTCTACGAGTAACGAGTATATTGAAAACATATACATATGTGTTTGTTTTTTCACATTTTCTCACCTGGCAGGCAAAACTTTTTCTGATGCTAATTTTGAGCTCAGTGGCAATATTTATTTAAGAAAATATTATTTGAGTATTTTTTTTATTTAGAATTAAAGAAAATAGCCTTAGAGGGTAAAGACTAATAAAAATAATAGGCCTGTCTGGATACTAACAGAAATGATTTTTTGAATAGAATTTTATTGTTGTTTCTTGACTATGAATTGCTATTATTATCTATAAGGCTATAAAGAAAGCTTGTATCCAAGTGTATCATTAAGCCTTATTTATCTCGGGAGTTGAACATATATTTGATATGATTATTATATATAGCTTACGGCTATCAACATCAATGAAATATTTATTTTCGCCTTCAAAAATATTTTATTTCCTCATTTACTTTTGTAAATTAATATTAATCTGTAATTAATCTGTAATTAATCCTCAATCGGAATAACATCGATAGTTCCCTACACAATCGGTTTTAAGAAGGAAGTGCAACGGAGCAAGAAGCATAGAAGCATAGAACGAATAAGTGCTAAGTTTTCGTTATTTTTCTACTCCACGATCCAATATAGCCTACACCTATAATTTCACAGTTCAGAAGTGGCTTGAAGTTTAAACAATAAGAGAGATGAATAAGTATGCAGAAAACGGCTGAATAGTCGTGGAGGGAAATTTGCAAAAGGGATGTTTTCCCACAGGTCTATGTAGGGATGAAAAATGTGTACTGCTCGCTATATACTCACGGCTTAGGGGTCCAACCAATATGTGGTTGGATTCCTCATATATTCTTCACAACACGTTGAACGACTTTGCGAATGCTATTCGAGTCGAATTTGAATCAAGCCCTGACGAGGCTGAGGTGCACATCTTTATGGCTAATGCAACAAAACTATTTAAAGCAACATTAAAGGAATACTGTTTTCGGATGTCTGCCCTGGGTATGCGTTATAGACTTAGTGAAGCAAAAGTTATTTGATATGCTCGAGCCGGTCTGCAGCACCAAGAACTGCAAAACAGCATTGAAGTGCTACAACTCCGGAGAGCTAGGTCACTTTGCCAATTTGTGCCTTAAAAAAAATGATAAGAAGCGCTGTACCAAATGCAATAAGTTTCGCGAACCAACGGCAGTGGGCCAAGCTGGAAAAACAAGCTATTTACCAGAAAAGTCAGAGTTGGATCATATAATTATGACGACTTCATTGATATCGGTAGTCAGGCTCGTATCGTAAGCCAATCAGTTGCAAGTCAAATAAACGCCAAACGACACAAGTGATCGATGAAAATTAGAGGAATTTTAGGTGGTTTATGAATCCTCACTGACACACGACAAACCATAGCAAGAGGACTTTTTGTTGGGACAGGATGTCATCATAAGAGCTCTGCACTGATTTATTGCCTGACGAAAGCAATGTAAAACGGTCAATTGTAACGGCGGTTGATTTTGTAAATAATAGTAAAACTGCAATACTTCATAAATTTCAAAATCGAAAATCAGAAAGATAAAAAGTGCAAACTGTTTTTTGAGATGTTCTCTACTAGATTGCAAGGCATTGGAAAAACTAGCATAGTCCAAGCAAATATTATTGTTGAAAGTGGTCAGGTGGTCAGCCTATTTTCTAGTATCTAAGCCAAAAAAGGAAATAGTATGCAAAATAGTGGACAAGCTGTTGGAGAAAGACATGATAAAGCCACCCACAGCAGAGTATGCCAGCCCAGTGGTACTTAAGAAGCCTATCGGTAGTGATCGATGTGTGTCGATTACCATTGCCTGAATAAGCTAATCAAGAAGGAAAATTCCCGATTGCCAAATATTAAGGAGCGTCTACAAGATTCAAAACGATTCAAATACATTTCGAGTACCAAATATTAAGGAGCGTCTACAAGATTCAAAATGATTCAAATATATTACGAGCTGTGGAAAGTACAACAAACACGTCCTGGATATCCTACAGAATGTCACAAGCTACATACGACAGCCTTTACTTCGAAGGATTTTGATAAATATTGCAGTGAAAACACCAAGAGCTAATGATCATGGTGAGCGAACTAACCCAATTATATTATCAATGTTACTACCTTCAAACAAGAATGAAAAGCGTTAGGATGAGCAAATATGCCCACTAAATGTTCTCCTTTTCAGCTCTTTTATGGTTATGAGCCCCGGGATATTCTTTAAAATATCTTGCCCAACGTAATTCAAAGTCAGGACCAAAAGATGATAACAGATGTCGATCTGCCTAAACTGAGAGCCGGCTCCGTAGTAACAATCAACGAGCTGCAGCCAAGAAGCGTTACGATGCCAGGCATTATAAACCAATCTTTTATTGCCTTGGTGATCTTGTGCTGGTAGAGTATGAGCCGTTCAGCACTGGGACATCACGAAAACTTGAGCCTCTCTACAAGGGACCTTTTATTATCACGAAGGTGATGCCAAACGACAGATGTCTAGTAGAAGATATCCCAAATTCTAAACGGAAACCAAGACTGGAAACCGGTTGCAAATCCCAAAATAAATTTTTTCTTTTTCTTATAAGTCCTATAAGTGTCTATCTATTTGACAAAAATCTTTAACTCCCCCAAGCCGCCAAAAACTGACACAAACTACTTTTGTTTTATTACTTTTTCCCAATTTCTACCGATATGTCAGAAAAATGTTGAAATTTCTCTGTTAAACGTTCTCTCCTGCTTTTTTTTTTTTGCTAGTTTTAATTTACCATTGAATTCTTTTAAACTAATTTGGCATCACAGGAAATAATTTGTACTCTTTCTAAAACTCTTTTCATCTGGTCGAATACCAGGGTGTTTTTTTACATGTTCAAGTCGAGGTCTACGAATTCATAATACGTAACTACGTAACTTATAATTAAGTAACAATAAATAAAATATCTTACTATGTGTCTGTTAATATAATTGACAGGTTAGAGCTTTTATTTGAACGCTCTAATAAAATGAGAGCACACACAATCAAGGTATGTAAGAAAATGGAATCAAATATATAAGGTGATTGCCTAAGAATCCGTATTTAAAATTAATTTAAAATTAAAATTGTTGAATATTTTGGGTTCAATGTAAGGGGTGTTGTATAAGATTCATTTTTTTTTTTTTTTTTTGGTGGCACTATACTCGCTGGGAGCGTTGTATGTCTGGCCATAACCTGATGAGTCACGAATAACCTGTGAACAGAATGTAGAGAGGTTGAGCGAGCACGACTACTGCCGCTCAGAGGGGAATACGTTCGTTTTGATCGTGCCGCCAAACTGAGCATGCCCGATACTTATGCTTGGCAAACAAAGCGAAATATTGGGCTTACAATCAAAGAAAAACTATCAGTAATCGAATAAGTTAAGGATAATGTTAACAAAAAGAGACTTGCAGTTAAACACAATTGTGATCTTTCAACAATAAACCGCATCATACGTAAGGAGAATGACATACAACAATCGGCCACAACAGTGGGACTTAAATGCAAGCACCAACGGAAAGGAAAGCACGCTTTGGTAAAGAACGCATTGTACTTGTGGTTCAAACAACATAGTGCTGGTAATGCAGTACTGGATCGTCACGAAAAGCAAAAGAGTTCTTTGATTAATTCAAAGTAGATTACATTCCAGATTGTAACTGGCGCTTACGCCACAACATTAAACATGAAAAAATGCATGGCGAGTCTGCCGAATGTGACAAAATTAGTGATCTTGAGAAAGAATGTGCCTTCACTAGTGAAATAGAGTCAACAAGCAACTGGGATGAATATGTGGCAATCGATGAGAGCCTTGATTGTGACGGTACCTTGACGACAAAAGAGATAACAAGTGCCGCACAAACGTAACGCTCTTGTACAATGTACAAACTGCCAAGAGTATGGCCACACGAGGTCGTATTGTACACTTCGCCCGGGTGTGCGTAGTCTGTGGAGATCTCCATGACTCCAAACAGTGTCAAACTAACAAAAATAATGCATGCGAGAAAAAATGCAATAACTGTGGGGGCAATCACACAGCAAACTACAGAGGCTGTCCAATCTACAAAGAGCTGAAAATCCGTCTTCACAAAAGAATGAACACGGCGCGGGCACACCAAGGAACAGCTACGCTGATACCATCAGAGACAAATCCAGAAGTAATTTTCTCGAAAGCAGCAAGTTTCGCTCCCTGGCCTACATCCAACACTAACAAGACAACATTTGCAAACGTTTTAAAATCAGGTATGACGCCTCCAACCTAAAATTCCCGAACTCCACAAGAAGTGCACACATAATTAGACACACAACAAAACTATAACCCAGCTGCGCAGCAGGAAACAAAAACTGAAGCTATGATGCAAGCCTTACAACAGAGCATGATGGAATTTATGACATTTATGAAGACCACCATTCAAGACATGATGCGTAATCAAAACCTTTTGATACAAATGCTTGTAGCCCAACAATCAAATAAATAATGGCTACCTTACGCATAGCTACGTGGAACGCCAATGGCGTTTCACAGCGCAAACTTGAGCTAGCTCAATTCCTACATGAGAAGCATATCGACGTAATGCTTCTTTCGGAAACTCATCTCACAAGCAAATACAATTTTCAAATTTCTACGACGGAAAAGCACACGGTGGCACCGCCATACTCATAAGGAACCGTATGAAGCACCACTTTTACAAAGAATTTGCGGAAAATCATCTTCAGGCCACATCTATCAACATTCAGCTGGATGACAACACTCTCCTTACACTAGCGGCCGTATACTGCCCCCCACGTTTCACAGTATTAGAAGCTCAATTCCTGGATTTCTTCCAAGCACTAGGGCCACACTTCATTGCAGCAGGCGACTACAACGCTAAACATACTCACTGGGGATCGCGACTTGTGAACCCAAAAGGAAAACAGCTTTATAAGACTATAATAAAAGCCACTAATAAACTTGACCATGTTTCCCCCGGGAGTCTTACATACTGGCCATCAGACCTCAATAAGCTGCCTGACCTGATCGACTTCGCAGTTACGAAAAATATTTCCCGCAGTTTGGTTAAAGCTGAATGTCTGCCGGATCTGTCATCTGATCACTCGCCTGTACTAATTCACCTCCGCCGGTACGCAGAAAACGTGAAACCACCATTCAGATTGACTTCTCACAAAACAAACTGGCTCAGGTATAAAAAATATATAAGTTCACATATTGAGCTAAGCCCAAAACTTAATACTGAATCTGATATAGAGAGCTGCACGTGTGCATTGCAATCCATCCTTACTGCAGCAGCTCTTACTGCAACACCCAAAATAACAAATAATACAATTAATTCAAAAAAGACCAACGTACAAATCGAGCAACTCGTCCACGTAAAACGACGCTTACGCAGAGAATGGCAATCTTCCAGATCCCCAACTGCAAAACAAAAGCTAAAAGTAGCCACACGGAAACTGGCCAACGCTCTGAAACAAGAAGAGGACGACGATCGATTATCATAATGATTCCAAAGCCTGGTAAGAACCACACAGTCGCTTCATCTTACAGACCAATAAGTCTACTCTCATGTATTTCGAAACTATTCGAAAAATGCCTGCTGATCCGACTTAATCAACATCTGATATACCACAATATAATCCCAACCCACCAATTTGGATTTCGCGAAAGCCATGGAACCATTGAACATGTGAATCGTATTACAACGGAAATAAGAACTGCATTTGAATATCGCGAATACTGTACAGCAGTATTTTTAGACGTATCCCAAGCATTCGACAGAGTCTGGCTCGACGGACTAATGTTTAAAATTAAAACATCCCTACCCGAAAGCACACACAAACTTCTAAAGTCTTACCTCTATGACAGAAAGTTTACAGTGCGGTGCAACACTGCCACTTCCACTGATCATACAATTGAGGCTGGAGTCCCCCAAGGCAGCGTTCTTGGGCCAACCTTATACCTCATCTATACAGCCGACATCCCTACAAATAGTCGCTTAACGGTATCCACATTTGCCGACGATACAGCTATCCTTAGCCGTTCAAGGTCCCCTATCCAAGCTACAGCACAGTTGGCACTGTACCTCGTCGACATTGAGAAGTGGCTCTCTGACTGGCGAATAAAAGTAAACGAGCAAAAATGCAAGCAAGTGACGTTTACGCTAAACAGACAAGACTGTCCTCCGCTCTTGTTGAACAACATACCACTCCCGAAAGCAGATGAGGTAGCGTACCTAGGAGTACACCTTGACAGAAGACTCACATGGCGCAGGCACATTGAAGCCAAAAAAACCCAACTTAAACTCAAAGCCAACAACTTACACTGGCTCATCAACTCTGGTTCTCCGCTCAGCCTAGATCACAAGGTCTTGCTCTACAATTCTATATTGAAACCTATCTGGACCTATGGCTCACAGTTATGGGGCAATGCCAGCAACAGCAATATTGACATCATACAGCGAGCACAATCAAAGATTCTGAGAACCATCACTGGGGCACCGTGGTATGTTCGGAGTGAAAACATCTAAAGAGACTTAAATATCCCATCAGTTACCAACGCAATCACGGTACTTAAGGAAAAATACCATAGCAAGCTTTACACGCACCCCAACCACCTAGCGCGAGGTCTAATCCAGCTCAGCAGCCGTTCCCGTCTCCGGCGAAAGGACCTACCAACCCAGCGAATAAATTATTAGGGCCGTTTAATCATAGAACAGTTGGAAAAATAATACAACTGTTCAAAAAATACTTGTTATAGTTAAGATTTTTAAACTTATTGTTAGTTCTTATACAAGAAGATTCAATAAATAAAAAAAAAAGCAAAAAAAAAAAGAGCTCTTCTGAATGAGCAGACTGAAGATGAAGATCAGCATAGCGACGATGACGATGAGAATAGCGGTGATGAAGAACCAAAGCTGCTAACTGCCAAATAAGGTTTTGGTGCTATCAAGACTCTGGAACAATTAGGAATGGAGTATAATTGTTCTGGGTTACTTAGAGAGCTTCAAAGATTAGAGAAAAAGCTCTTGATAATAAGGCAAGGAACGTTGTTCAAACAATATATCAGATTATTTCAAGTAAATAAGTATTATAAGTAATAGGAACAATAAATTCCATCCATAAAAGTACATAAAAATGTGAATTATATCTGAATTGCGGTTGAATGCATTTTTAGGATAAGTGCACTTTTTTCACATAGTGCGGCAGTTAAGCACATTAACTGTATTCTAAATTTCTATCGATTTGCGAAAAAAAAATTTGCCACACCCACACATTTGAAAGATGTTTTTATATCTTTGTAATATTGGTTGTCTATCCAATTTTTATTGGTATATAGAAAAATTGTTATATTTTTGAGTCGAACTAATGTACCGTCAGTTGACTAAGGACAACCCTAAGAAATAAAAAATTATCGGAGAAATAGTTTTCACGTCTTTATTCTTTTGATTTCAGCTTAAGACTAAAAATCAAATGCAAATTGGATTGGGGAGAAGCCTCAGTATTTTAACAATATTTGTATTTCGGGAGAGCCGCGCTCTTGGGTTCTTAGGATTAGAAAGTGTTGAAAGAGGGCAGTCAAATCTGCTTAGGATGTTTACAAGAACGGCTGCGCTGCCAAAGATAAACGAATGCTGCGCAGCTGGGATACATTATGGAAAATTACTAGAGTGCATTACTGTTTTCCTTGAAATAATAGAAGTGGCTGGTTTGGACCACCCAAATACGTCACTCCCCTTCCCTTAAAGAGAAGCCTATACTTGGGCTGGGATTGATGGATATAGTGTGGGAAATGGAGTTTCTTCTATTTCTGTTTGTTGTGGTGTGTTTTGATTTTGATTTTTTCTTATTTTAAGTTTTGCATACAGCATCATAAATGGTTTAAATGATACATATCTTAAATATAAGTACAACAAAATTAGTGCGATTATTACAATGATCATTTGTATGTAAAGCGTAATATTGTTCTCTGAAATCATCTCAACAATGTCGTTGTGTTTTACAATTTTTATTTTTGTTATATTAAGTGGTGACACCACTGTGTCAAATCTATTTCTTGTTTTAACAGATTTTCACTTAAAATTATACTATTGATTTCTATTTTGCATTGCGTTACTCTTATCATTTTGTTTCCTTCTATTTTTATTTTATTAATTGAATTTTGGCAATTTTGGTTAAGAATTGTTTGGGTTAAGTTCCAGGTTACAATTGTGTTTGGTTCTATGTATTTTATTATTTCGTTCGTGTGTACTGGTTTAAAATTACAAATTGGATTTAAGTGTTTAATAATATTGGTGACACATTCATTTTTTACATCTTTATTTTCGGTATTATAAAATTTAGTTTCTTTTTCATTGTGTGTCTGTGTAGTCTAGCTGATAGCCGTTGGAGTCTGGGTAAGGGATTATTTTAAATGTGTTTATTAGTGAAAGGTAAATGGGTATGTGGGATATTATTAATAATTGGTTATCATTGTAGTTAATCCAAGTGGATGTTTTAATGTTTAAAATGTTTTGGCTGTTCACATTTTCAAGTTTGTCGTAGTTTAGTAATTTGGGGTTAAACAGTCCAAGTCTGGAAAGCTGCATAGCCATTTCCAAATCTTCTACGTATTCCGTAAACTGCATTAGTTCGAACAAAAGACTGTCAATGATGGTGTGGTTATTTTCATAATTCTGTATCTTTCGCATTCCGTCATTTATCATTTTACTGAGCTATGGGCGATGATTTCAAGTTTTTTCTGTATTTCGACTCGATCATTTTCATCTAGTGTTCCTAATAGGTATTTAAAAGCTGAACCCACAATGTTATAAGACCTCGTTTGTTTCTATGTTTCAGGGTAATTCCGGCTAGTTCTCTTTTTATTTTATTGTATAAAAATTTGATCTGGGGTGCATGGTAATCGGTTCGTAGTCTTTGCTCAAAATAGTCAACCACGATGTCTATTTCAGTTAAATTGATTTTTAAGGAATGATGTTCAAAGGAGGATGGTATCTGGACTGGCTTATCAGAAAAAAGGAGATATCCGTGGTTGGTGTCAATATTATTAATTTGAATTTGTTGTCCATGAACAGCTGTGATCAGTATAAACAATAGTGTTATCGGGTACCAGGTGCCTGTGAAATTGAGAGTTTATTATTTTTCTTTTGTTTTTTGAATTGTTTTTGTAGTAGTGCGTAACTCTATTTCTATAAGTGATTTTTTAATGGTCAGGGTCTGTCTGTTCTACATTTTTGGTTGGTTTAAATGGATTTTCTAATTAGCCTTTCTGTAGTGGACCTTTTCTGTAATTAGTGTCAATGTTAAATTCCTGTCTGTCTTCATTTATTTTGTATATTTTCTTTTCTTTAATTTTTTGAGTGTCTAATATTGGATGCCCAACGTATAAGAAAATTTGAGCAGGTCCAGTAGTGTCATGTTTAATTTTTTGGTTGTTTGTGTAGAGGATTGTTTCTATCTTCCTTAATTTGACTTCTTCATCATCAGATGAATTGATTATACGAATTTTTTCATTTATTGTTTTGTGTAATCTTTCGATGTCTGCTACCCCGTTTTTTGCTGTATTGAGCTGTAATTCGACTTCTTCTTCTTCAAGCCATCGCTTGAAAGCTAAACTGGAGAAAGCTCCGTCTCTGTCTGCCTTGAGTAATTTGGGTTTACCTAATTGATTAAAAATGCGCATTAATGCGTCCCTGCATTCTATCCAATCTTAGTTTTAATTTGCTCAAGTGTAGCGAATTTAGAATAAATATCAATGCAACTAATGTATGTAATGTAATGTTTTCCCTCAGATGAATAAATATTAACTACAAATTTTTCTCGGCAATGTTCTGGTTTAGGTGTGATTTTTAAAAGCATTTTGGTGTTTATATGTTCTGTTTTAGCCAAATTGCCTATGTTGCATTTATTTGGAAAGAAGAGGTTTCCTTTAAATAATTTTGTAATTTTCTGTATACCAGGGTGTAAAAGTTTTTCATGTGATTGAAGTATGATTTCGTCACAGAATCCACGTGATGGATATACATTAGAGGAAATAACCTCACAATTGGACAAGCTCGGTTCAATTTGTAAAGAATTCGAAAAATTGGGAAATAAAATGGCTATTAAGGATGAGTGCGAAGGCTATATTGATCCATTTAACAACGAAACATACAAAGATAAGTACCTGCAAGCTTACTCTATTTCTATGTGTGCTCTTTGAATAATTTCAAAATCTACATCGGTCTCAATATAAATGGTAATGTTTGTATGGATAAAGTGATCGAGTAAAATTTGTTTGGTCTTTTCAAGTGTTATTACATCATATTGAATTGTGGTAATGGAGTTAGCGAATATTATTGAATGCTCTACTTTATTTTTATCGGATTGAATAAAGATTATTTGTTTTTTAAAATAATTTATTGGTTTTTCTTGTTTAAATGAATAAAGTTGCTATTGTCTTCTTCTGCACTATGTTGAGTATCTTCACTAATTCACTAATTCTTGATAATGCAAACTATGGCAAGTAATTCTTTTTCGATAGCACTGTAATTTAATTCGCGATCGTTAAGTGTTTTACTAATAAAAGATATGGGATGACCGTTTTGAGAAAGGACAGCCCCGAGGGCCAAGTTACTTGCATCTGTGATTAAAACAAATTTCTTTTCAAAATCAGGTAATTGTAAAATTGGGTCACGAATTATCAAAGCCTTAAGTTTTTCTAATGCCTCAATATACTTTTCTATACTCAAGATTTTGCGTCTATCTTTGCTCCATTTTTTAAGCAGCTGATCATGGGGTTTGCTATGTCTGCGTAATTTGGAATAAATTTGCGATGATAACCTGATAATACGAGGAAAGCTCTAATCTCTTTTTTTTTGTCGGAACTGGGTATGAAACTATGACTATAACTTTAATAGGATTTGGCTTATTACCATCAGGAGTTACTAAGTTATTAAGAAAGTTAGCTTCCTTTTTTAAGAACTCACATTTGTCTAGTTGCAATTTTAAATTTGCTTCTGCAAGCTTTGAAAAAACTAATTGTATTGAATTTAAATGTTCTGTAAGGGATGTTGAAAAAATTATAATATCATCCAGATACACCAAACAGTGTTTGTTAAGCAACGGTCGAAGGATATTATTCCTGAACCTTTGAAAAGTAGCGGGGGCATTCCTAGGCCAAATGGCATTCGAAGGTATACGAAATGACCGCTTTTGGTGGAGAATGCAGTTTGGTTTGGTTTGGTTTCTTTCGGATTCCGAAGTAATTAATTTGTATGTTTGATCAAAAAGGGTATCTGTATTATTTTTGTAATTAATAACTTATTGTGCATTTTTTTCAACAACTTTCTGCCAATTAGCATATCGTAATTATTAGAAAATCTGTGCACATAAAATGGTTCGGTATTTTTGAAAATACTATTTCTGGGTAAATTAATCAAGTCGTTTAAGGTAATAGGGCCAGTTGATGTTAAAAATTCACATCTACTATTTTGAATGGGAAGACAAAATATATTTTCATTGATCATAATAATTGTGGATCGTGTGTCTAGAAGGCATTTGTATGTGGACCCTTTGTATACTATTTTGATGTATTCGTGTTGTTGACCGAACATTTTCTTTCAAAATTATTTTGATTTTGGTCATAATACTGTTGTTCGTAATAATTAGGGTGGACTTGTTCGACTTCATGCGCGTCTTGGAATTTTATTTCGTCAATAGACATTTTAGTTTGTTCACTGTCTGATGGTCTTAGTCGTTTAGTTATCGGGAAGTTTGTATTCTAAAATGTACAACTACAACAAACATTTTGAGGGTCGGAGGATATTATTCCTGAACCTTTGAAAAGTAGCGGGTGCATTTCTAAGGCCAAATGGCATTCGAAAGTATACGAAATGACCGCTTTTGGTGGAGAATGCAGTTTTAGAAATTGATTCCTCATCCATTTCTATTTGGTGAAATCCTTTTGCCAGATCGATTGTTGTAAAATATTGTCATTTACCCAGTTCGCCAAGAATTTCGTCCATATTTCGATATCTGTCAGATGTGTTTATTTCATTTAGCTTTCTATAATCAATTACTACCCTGTACTTCATTATTCCAGAAGCATCCGGTTTTTTTGGTACAACCCAAGTAGGACTATTGTATGGTGAATTACTTTCCCTAATTAATCCCTGATTTAGCAATTCCTGTACAATTTTTTTTAATTCGTTTACTGAACCCTTAAGCTAAACTATTTACAATATAACATTATAACATTAAGGAGGGCAAATCCAGGACTCCCCGCGGTATGGCCGTGAAACATTGCTTCGAGAGGACGATCAGGATTTGCTCACTCGTGGACCCTCCTGGCTCTCTCGGCTCTTCTGAGCTCGGTGGTTATCGCTGCGGCGAAGCTGTTGACCGCTTGCTATTCCGTCTCCCCCTGCAGCATGAATGGGACTAGGTTGTCCGCATTCAGTCGGTTTCCAGAGAGCTCCGTTCCCTAGCGTATTTAACGCACGAGAAGAGAACGTGCTCAGCTGTTTCGCTCCGTCCACCTCCGCACCATGGACAGTCATCCGCCTCCTCGTGTCCAAAGCGCTTCAGGTAGCTGCGAAAGCAACCGTGCCCGCTGATCAGCTGCGTTAGGTGGAACGTTATATCGCCATGCTTTCGTTCTAGCCACGGCTTGAGGTTGGGTATCAGCTGCTGCGTCAGCGACCCTTAGGCTCGTTGTTCCACCTGTGCTGCCTTGTTTCAGCCCGTATTGCTTTCTTGACGCCGGGGGAGAGTCCTTGACCGTGGGTTTGGTTGAAGACCACTTCGTTTTCCTGCGCTAACAGCTCCAGAGGCGGTATCCCTGCGATCACCAATGCCGCCGCGTTGGACACTGTTCTGAAGGCGCAGCAGACACGTAGTGCCGACAGTCTGTGGGTAGCATTTAGGCCCTGGGCGTAGCTTTCGGTTCCAAGCGCTTTTGCCCACACCGGGGCGGCATATAGCATGGTCACTCGGGTGACGCTCGACAGCAGCCATCTGCTCACCTGCTTTTGGCCTCGGGTGTTCAACATTATGGTTGATAGCGCCCGATGTACTCCTGCTGCTTTCGAGCTAGCGTAGGCTAGGAGTTCTCGGAACGAACGCCTGGTGTTTATCATGACTCCCAGGTACTTAGTTGCCCGACACCGTACTTAGAGGAGGACACCGTGGTACGGCCTACTTCGACAGTGGCCGTCTCCACCGCCTTCCTTGATCAGGACAGCCTCAGTCTTCTCAGGCGCCAGCTCTAGCCCCATTGAACTGAGCCAATGTTCAATGGCCCTGATGTTTTGTTCACACCTTTCTTCGGCCTTGCCGGGATACTTGTAAACAACGAGCAAGGCCACGTTGTCCGCGAAGCCTACGATCTCGATCCTCCCGACCAGCGGTAGGCGAAGTATCCCGTCGTACATGGTGTTCCACAGAAGCGGGCCGAGGACCGAGCCTTGCGGGACTCCACCGGTGACCTGGTGCCTGAAGACTCCTTCCGACGACTCGCACAGTAGGACCCGATCAGAAAAATAGCTGCGGATGATCCTGACTAGGTAGGCTGGGACGCTGAAGCCAATTAGTGCCTCTAGGATCCGGTCCCATCTCGCTGTGTTGAAGGCGTTCCTGATGTCTAGTGTGACCATGAGGCAGTACTCTTTGCTACCACCCTTCCATCTGGTGCCGTCGATTGCTTGGGCCGCTACTTCGACCACTCTGTTAACAGCGTCGACGGTGGACCGCGCTTTCCTGAATCCAAACTGGGACTTTGAGAGGTCACCCGCGTCGGCGATAGCCCTCTCTAGCCGAGTGCACACCAGTTTCTCCAGGAGCTTGCCAGATGAAGGCTCCTCGGGTGGTTTCCCTGGTTTTGGGAGGAGCAGCAGCTTTTGAATTTTCCAGCAGCTCGGGAAAACTCCTTCCGTCAGGCACTTGGTGAATGCCTTCGCAAACGAGTCTGGCTGGAGGTAGAGAGCAAGCCGAAGCGCCCTGATCGGGATGCCGTCGGGCCCGGGGGCGTTGCCGTCCTTCACCAGTTTTGCCAGCTCCAGGATCTCATCACTGCTGACCGTGGCGTCGGATTCGACGTGGTCCCCTGTGGCTGGGTCGGCTGGGCGTAACCCATCCATCACAGGGAACAGATGTTCCGCTACACTGCGGAGCATCGCTGGGTCCAGTAGCTTGGGAGTCCTTGTGTACGCCTTCTTGACCACCACCTTGTAGGCACTTCCCCATGGGTCGCTGTCGGCAGAATCGAATAGGTCGAGGAAGCTCCCTTATGGCTATCTTAAAAGTTTTTCTGCGGGCTCTGTACACGGATTGGCGTTCGGCAAAGGACTCCGCACCTCTTGCGCGTTGGTAGCGACGTCTGGCGGAGAGGCACTCTCGACGAGCCGTCTCTATCTCCTGGTTCCACCAGTAGACAGGGGCTCTTTGTCGGATATGCGTCCTGCTCGTTTGCATGCTGGTGTCGCACGCGGCCTTCAGCCGCCACATCAGCTCCACTGCCGTCAGCTCGGCTCCTTGTCTGCTCGCCGTGGGTAGGAACTGCTCTCGATACACCTGCGTGTCCAGAGTGTCCGTCTTGTATTTAATACTGGCCTGGGCTGGTTGTATTTAGTACTTGTTTAATGGTATTTGTAAATGTTTATTTGTCTCCTTCCTTATATTCAAGATTTCAAAATATATTTAATAAGCCTTTTAACTTTAAAGTTTCCTCCCGATTTAGGTGATCTAATCGAAACTGTGAAAAATCTATTTTTTTTATTGATTCCTTATCTTAGCTTGCAATTGGTTCTGGTGTCCTTTGGATATACAAATTTTGGTTTCTTTCTGATTCTGAAGTAATTAATTTTTATGTTTGATCAAATAGGGTAACTGTATTATTTTTGTAACTAATAACAGATTGAGCATTTTTCAACAATTTTCTGCCAAATAGCATATCGTAATTATTAGAAAATCTGTGCACATAAAATGGTTCGTTTTTTTGAAAATACTTTTTCTGGGTAACATAATCAAGTCGTTCAAGGTAATAGGGCCATTTGATGTTAAAACTTCACATCTACTATTTTGAATGGGAAGACAAAATATATTTTCATTGATCATATTAATTGTGGATCCTGTGTCTAGAAAGCATTTGTATGAGCCCTTTGTATACTATCCGATGTTCTTAGTCGTTTAGTAATCGGGAAGTTAGTATTTTTATATGTAGAGGGTTGTTGTAGTCGAGGGTATGTATTTCCTCTAAAATGCGTTGTTTGGGGATTTTGGGCTTTGTTGGGATATTGTTGGAAAGGATTTTTTTGAATAATGGGTTGTGTGTTTATGTATTGGTTGGGTTTGAAATAATTAGGTGCGTGCCACATGGGTGGGTTGTTAGTCATCTGCTGTGTATAGATTTGTCTAAATGGTTGAATGTATTGATTAAAATTAGGTTGGAAAGGTTGGGAATATTATGGGTAACTTGGTCGATATTGATTTTGAACATTTGTATTGAATTTTTGTGCTTTCGAATTCTGATTAGAATTTGAATTTTTATTACGATATTCTGGGTTTCTTTATAATTTGCCTCATGTTGTGCAATGGTAATTAAGGATCTTAAGTCTGTAATATCGTGATGAGTTAAAATAGTAAATAATTGTTATGGTAGTTTCCTTATCCTTATGAATATAAATAAGAAAATCCGATTGGTTACCTTCCAGCTTTGAGCTTCTTCGCAGAATGCTGTTAGGTTTCCTCTGTATGTTGTATCCCTGAAGTTCTCCAGAAGTTTGTAGTTTGGAGTTTTAGTTTTAAGTTCCGCGATGAATCTTGCTTTGAGGGTGGGCTAATCTTCGATGTTCGGAAGTCCCAAAGATCGTGTAACCTGTCCGTCCAAGCTCCTTTTGATGGCTCCCAGTAGAATCCTCTGTTTTCGGACATCATTGGTTTGGTAGAGCGAAATTACGTAATCCACTCTGCTGACGAAGGTGTGAAGGGTTTCTGGAACACCCTTGAATGGCATAATGTCTTCAAGCTGCCGACGGGCTTCGGTAAGGTTGTCGCTCTGCTCAACGACTTGGGGTGAGGCACTAATTGGTTTTGTGCTTTTTTTTATTTTTATTTTTTGGTTTCGGATTTAATGTTATGTTTTCGAGTTTTTTATTGTATATTTTTGATTTTGGTGTTGTATTATTAAATTGCTTTATAGTTATTTTTTTATTTTTAAAAAATGTTAAATTAAATTAAATTAAAATTTAAAATTTTGTGTTTTATTTTTTTGTTTCGGATTCAATGTCATTGTTTTTAAGTTTGCTAGTTTCACGTTTTTTTATTGTAAATTTTTAATTTTTGTGTTGTATTAGTTAATTTCTATATTGTTCTTTTTTTTATTTTTATAACAGTTTTTTTTTACTTTTTTTTTATAGCACTTTTTTATAATTTTATATGTTGTTTTTAAAACTTAGTTACCTTTGGACATAATGTGTTTGTTTCGTATTTCACTTCCAATTTTTGTGGGATAACTGACTTGGAATTATAATCCAACTTGAAGAGTTTTCACGAATTTATTTTGAGAAATATTTCGAGCACTTAAAACTTAACGTATTTTCCACTCGAAGGTTCTTTTTTCGGATACTTTTTGTATCCTACCGACTGCGCCAGTAAAATTGTTGTTATATATTTGAGTCGAACTAATGTCCCGTCAGTTGACTAAGGACAACCCTAAGAAATAAAAAATTAGTTTTCACGTCTTTATTCTTTTGATCTCAGCTTAAGACTAAAAATCAAATGCAAATTGGATTGGGGAGAAGCCTCAGTATTTTAACAATATTTGTATTTCGGGAGAGCCTCGCTCTTGTGTTCTTAAGATTGGGGAGTGTTCAAAGAGAGCAGTCAAATCGGCTTAGGTCAGGCTTTAGGATGTTTACAAGAACGGCTGAGTGCCGCTGCAAAGAATTCTTTATTAGAAACAGATGCTGCTCAGCTGGGATACATTATGAAAAATCACTAGAGTGCATTACTGTTTTCTTTGAAATAATTGAAGTGGCCGGTTTAAACCACCCAAATACGTCACTATAAATACATATAACAATTCGACTACTATATCGTTCTTTTTTTATTATACTCTCGGTCTGAATTCGTAATTGTTGTAGTCGGTAGGATAAATAGAAAAAAATTGTGCGAGTTGTTTACAAATATCATACTAGTGACAAAAGAACCTTGTACGACCAAGCGTATCTTTTAAGATTGAACCACGCGAATCGGCGCTAAAGTGAACATAAAATCGTAATACAATTAACTCCTTTTATCCGCAAAAGAACTACGTATAATCGGTGGTTGACACACAATAGTCAACCACCGATTGCATACGGTTAATAAAAGCATAAAAACAAAAATAAAAATAAAATCATCAACCATGGCAACCGAGCAAGTCAAACTGTTATCGGAATCCCATCTGAATCAAGCCTTAAGGCAAATTTGGCAAATACCAACATTCAGCGGTAATACCCCAGAACTCAGTGCCTTTATCCGAAGGATCGAGTTCATAATTCAGCTCTATCCATCAACACCAGGCAAAAGTGTCGCAATCGAGATGCAGGTGATGGTAACGAGAATTACTCCGTCGTCTTTACAACACACCCTTCAGCGGAAGTATCCGTAAGTTCGTCGAAGAGTTAGAAATGAAATCATTCACAATATCAAATAAACTTATGCTAGAAAATGATATCAATAATACCGTATTATACACAAATGCATTAAATAATACAATCTAAGATGTAATCATGAGAAAATTGACTCTTGCTAGATTTGACATTACGACAGTATTTAACTCAAACAAATAGGGCAACAAGAAGGTGTATACGACTTTCAATGACAGAACATCCCAAAATCGTTCCAATCCTAACAAAATCCAACCCCAAACCTCTAAGAATAAGGGAAACTATCAAAATTTCATGAACAATGCCATGCATAACACAATTAAGTCAAATCCAATCACTACTCCGAGACCCTGCGAACCAAATCCAGGGTTAGCAAGAGAACTCGCACAAAAATTAAATACAGGTAGAGTCCAGAATCTATTAAATTTTCGACAAAGAAATAATAGTGCCCCAAACCCTCCCGTCAAACGACAGAGAGAAAGTGATAGTGCCCAATATGGAATGGATACAGGATGCGAAAATTTTCTTCAACCAGCCTCGGAATCAGAAAGCGATTCAGAGAAGGGGGAAACCCATTCTTAAAAATTACAATGAATAATATTACTCTTAAATGCTTAGTAGACACTGGTTCGTCAATTAATATTATGAAACAAAATTTCTTTAATATCCCAATTAAACCTTCTAAAGTAAATGTCCACACTATTAATGGCATTATAACATTGAACCAAAGCGTTTCATTGCAGTCAAGCAAACTTTGTCCCATTAAACAAACATTCTATATTCAAAACTTTTCAGAAAAATATGACTTACTATTAGGCAGAAACTATTTAGAACCAACTAACACTCAAATTAATTATTCAACACAAACAGTATAAATGGCTACACATTTAAAATGCAGTACGACCACATCCAAACAGATGAGTCCAAGACTACCCATGAGTGTTCCAAGACTTCTAAATCTGAGGAAAATTCTCTTATTACCCCATACATAGAAGAAGCCCTTCTAGTATCATCCTCTAACTACGCCTTAGATGACGAGTTAAGCGAATCTAACGTATTCAGATTATAACATCTAAATACAGAAGAAAGGAAGCAACTTTCCCACGTTTTGCTTGAATACCGTAATATTCAGTACAAAGATGATGAAACTTAGACCCTTACAAGTACGATTAAACATTCTATTCATATAAAACACGAAGACCCTGTCTATAAAAAACTATACAAATACCACCAAGCGTTTGATCAAGAAGTCAATGAGCAAATCAACAAAATGTTGTTCTCCAATTTGGATTGTACCAAAGAAAAGTGATGCTTCTGGTAAACCAAAATTTCGATTAGTCATAGACTATCGTAGTCTCAATGAAATAACCATTGACTAAAAATTCCCAATTCCAGTAATGGACGAAATATTAGACAAGCTTGGACGCTGTCAATACTTCACAAACATTGATCTAGCTAAAGGTTTCCATCAAATTCAAATGGACCAGCAATCAATATTCAAAACAGCATTTTCAACAAAACATGGACATTACGAACTCGTATGCCTTTTGGTCTGAAAAATGAACCAGCAACATTTCAACGCTGCAAGAACAATCTCCTAGAAGACTTAATTTATAAAGATTGTTAAGTTTATTAAGATGATATTATCATTTATTCCACTTCATTGGAAGAACACATAATGCCACTAAAAAGGTATTTGATAAGCTACAATCAGCTAATCTAAAATTGCAACTTGATAAATGTGAATTTATGAAGAAAGAAACAGAAATTCTCGGTCACATTACCACAACAGACGGTATAAAACCAAACCCTAACAAAATAAATGCAATTATTCATTTACCTATGGTATTCCTAAAACCACAAAAGGAATGAAATCATTCCTTGGACTCGGCGGATTCTACCGTAAGATCATTCACAATTTTGCAAAAATTGTAAAACCTATGACCTCCAAATTAAAGAAAGGAACAGTAATTAACACAAAAGATAATGATTACATGTCCACCTTCGAGAAACTAAAAGTACTCATATATATACCCCATATAATATACCCCAACTTTGAAAAGAAATTTTCACTGACAACACACGCGAGTAATATAGCCATAGGTGCTGTATTATCCCAAGAGCATAAACCCATCTGTTATGCAAGCTGAACTTTAAACGATCACGAACTTAACTATTCGGCTATAGAAAAATAACTATTAGCTATAGTATGGGCAACAAAATATTTCAAGTCCTACCTATTCGGTAGAAAGTTCGACATATTAAGCGATCATAGGCTACTTGTATGGCTAAGTAACATAAAAGATCCCAATATGAAATTACAGAGATGGAAGATAAAACTTATCGAATACGATTATACTATTCAATATCTACCAATATCAATATTCAATATCTATCTCTATCTAGGGTTCAAATTCAAGAAAACTTCGTACGAGAAGACAACCCAGTTTCCCTTCCCACAGCAGCTACTGTGCACCTGTGCACAAGAGACAACCAAAATCACATTTCAATAACAAAAAGACTTCTTAATTATTATAACAGACAATTCGAATTCATAAAAGACAATTTTGACGACGTCCAAATAATAAAATATTTTCATAAAACCAGAATTAAAATCAATTTTAAAGAAATGACTGATACCCTTGCTAAAGATATCATTAAAGAATAATTCTGCATTAAGAATGCGTATATTCAAATCATAAGACCCGACAGTTGCACTAAAGCTATGAAAACTAGTAGTAAACTAATAGACATTCAAACATATGCCCAATTCAAAGAAATCATTATAAAAACACATAAATAATTATTACACCCTGGTATAGAAAAACTCACACTAAAACCGTTAATGAAAAATTAATAATACTAACAAGCGAAAATGAGCCTGAAAACCAATTCACAAAATTTGAAAAAATACTTTACATTTACAATCACAAAACACAACACAAGTGGTCGAGCCCCAGCAGACATCTTCATTTCTGCAGGAACCCCTGCATATAACACGCAACAAAATAAAGTAAGCTATATTGACAAACTCAATAAAAATAGACACGACTTTAACATAGACACAAACTTCAAAGAATCCCCTCTAGTTAGATCAAAAACGACTAACCCATTCAAAAAGACAGGAAATTTAAGACAAATAGAAGATAAACATTTCGAAGAAACAAATAGAGGTAGGAAGGTAATACGCTATAAGTCTAAGTTTAAAAAGAAAATTAATAAAGGTAAATATAATAACGATAATTCCAGGCGTACTCCCGAGCATGATACTCATGTTATGCCTCCTATCGACAATTAGCACACAATACCTAGAAGTAACCCCTATCCAGGCCATAAACGGCTACCTAATCTTTCAAACTGGATCAATAGATTTACCGATAAACTACGAATATCATTACTTATCTATTAACTTAACTACAACAGAAAATACTTATGAAGAACTTATTAAACAAACTCAACATTTTATGAACTCACCACAAATACAGTATCTAGTAGAAAAACTTAACAGAGAAATGAACGGCATACGAATTGTAAAACGTAGTAAACGCGGTCTTGTTAACTTTATGGGAACAATTTACAAATACTTATTCGGTAATTTAGATCAAGAAGATAAAAAAGAACTAAAACAACAAATAGCCGACATCTCTAAAAATAATGTACAAATAAGCGAACTTAACCACGTAATAGAAGTCATTAAACAAGGAATCGAATTGACCATTCATTTCAATAATAACTTTGAAGGAGAACAAATGATAAATTTAATAATTTTCAACTTACAACAATTCAATGAATACATTGAAGGTATAGGGCTTGGTTTGCAACTGACACGCTTAGGTATCTTTAATCCAAAACTTTTAAAACACGATTCATTAATCCACATTAATTCTGAAAAACTTCTTAATATTAAAACTTCAGCTTGGCTTAAATCTAATACGAACGAAATTCAGATAATATCCCACATTCCAAGAGAAATAACCAAAACACCAGTTTTAAAAATAATACCCTACCCAGACGGAAAAAGTAACATACTAGCCCGTGGGAATTAAACTTCCCTCACGTGGCCGGACCATCCGCCTCTTCATCTTCTTCCTCTTCTTTAAAAAACTAACAACAAATCTTACTATCTCCTATCAAAATGTTAGAGGCTTGCGTAGCAAATTAAGCAAATTGTATTGTGATAGTCTTTCTTTGCATCCCATATAATAGTGCTCACAGAGACTTGGTTAAAGCCGGAGATACTTAACTCCGAAGTCTTCCCAGGTATGTACACTATATAAAGGTTTGACCGTCCCTCCAGACGGGGAGGTGGAGTCTTAATTGCGGTTAGATCTACCACCGCGTCGGAGGAGTTACTTTTGGACGATTCCCGTAACTCGGAATTCTTATGTGTAAAGCTGTCTTTTTCCGACAGATCAGTTTATATTACGTGCTCCTATATTCCGCCATCTTCTGAATTCCCAGAATATCAGAATCATCTGTCCGCTATCCAGTCCATCTTGAATAAACTTTCTGACAGGGACCAATTGGTAGTTCTATGTGATTTTAATATACCTGGCACAACGTGGTCCCCAGAAGAAAATTCGAATATCCTTCTCCCTTTAGCACAACATGAATTTATTGACGGCTTGATCGACTTACCGCTGTCGCAAGTTAATTATATTCCAAATTCTCTTGGTCGACTTTTGGATCTATGTTTTGTAACAAGTAATGAAAGTGTGTTTCTGTCCAGGGTAGTACCTCTTACTTAACCTGAAGATCCATATAATCCGACTTTCGAGGTGGCAATCGACATAGGTACGGTATTAAAAGTAAATTCAGAGAAGTCAACAAAGCGAATTCCCTGTTTTCGCAAGGCAAATTTTCGGAGGCTAAACAATTTTATAGCTGGCCTTAATTGGTCCGATCTTTACTCCTGCAACATAATGGCGAATGCGATTAATATGTTTTATACCGCAATTAAATCATTTTTTAACTCTTGTGTTCCGATGTCAATCTCTAAACCTCCTTGGTTTAATAAAGAGTTGACACACCTAAGAAATGTAAAGACCAGACTCTATATGATATTTAAAAATACCGGTTTTCAGTCCATCCTTTGTAAATATTTAAGCGCTCGGTTAAACTTTACCGTGCTTAATGCTCAGTGCTACAGAAATTATTTAAACCGTTGTAAGTTCCAGTTTGCACAGGATCCGAAACAGTTTTATAATTTCGTTAGCACTAAGCGAAAAACAAGTTCTTACCCCTCCTCGCTATTTTTTGAAAACACTACGGTTACATCGTATCAGGCAATAGCCGATCTATTCGCCAAGTTTTTTCAAACAACATATTCTAGTTTACCTCACTCCGAACAACCACACTCTTATGCGATATCTAAGTCGAATCCAATATTCTGCCCCACTATAAACGAAAGCTCACTGCTTAACGATCTTCAGCGTGTTAAACCGGTCTATTCCCCAGGTCCCGATGGAATCCCTGGCTGTGTGCTCAGATTCTGTGCGGAAGCCTTGTGCAAGCCTCTACTGAAACTGTTTACTTATCTCTAAAATCTTCACAATTCCCTCATATATGGAAGGATTCCTTTGTGATTCCTCTTCATAAAAATGGTAGCAAACTGGATGCAAGCAATTACAGAGGAATCTCTTAATTGTCAGCTATCCCAAAACTTTTTGAAAATGTTAGCAGCACGTTTGTAGATCAATCATATCACCTTGTCAGCACGGTTTTATGAAACGCAGATCAACAACCACTAACATCTTGGAGCTAACTTCTTTCGTAATACAGGGTTTCAAAAATAATCTTCAAACAGATGTCATCTACACTAATTTTAGAAAAGCATTTGACTCTGTTAATAATTACCTTCTAATAAGAAAACTTGATCTTATAGGTTTCCCTGTTGATCTTCTAAATTGGATTTCAAGCTATCTGAATGGCAGGACACAACAGGACACAACAAGTCCAGTACAAGGACACTCCTTGCCATTTGGACTTACAATCCGATCTAGACCGATTTCAAATATGGTGCCGTGATAACATATTAGACTTAAATGGCTCCAAGTGTAAAGTTATGACCTTTTGTCGTGCCAACCCAATACGCACGACTTACTCTCTAAGTGGGTGCTCTCTGGACAGAATAACACGAGTTGATGATCTTGGTGTTCTTCTGGACCCAAAACTAAAATTTTCTGAACAGATTTCGTCTATTGTCAATAAGGCCAGGGGTGTTCTTGGTTTTATAAAAAGGTGGTCTAAGGAATTTGATGACTCTTACTTGTCTAAAACCATATTTATTTTGTTAGTCCGTCCGATTCTTGAGTACGGATCACCTGTTTGGAGTCCACAATACGCAGTCCACTCGGACCGCATTGAAGTGCTCCAAAAAAACTTCTTACTTTTTGCTTTGCGGCGCCTAAATTGGGATGCAAACCGTATATTACCTCCGTATTACAGTAGACTACTTTTAATTTATTTACCATCCCTAGCTAACCGTAGAACTATGCTTGGAACAGTCTTTATTTGTAAGCTTATTCGTGGGGATGTTGAGAGTCCCGACTTGATTCGTCAGCTTAACTTCTCGGTTGCAAATAGATTCACTAGAAACTATATACCACTTACCTTAAATCATTGTATGTCTAACTATGAGTTGCATGACCCTTACAGAATATTATGTTCGGACTATAACTTTATCCTATTATCTGTAATCTTGACTCTCTGCCGCTCTTAAAGCATTTTTAGTACATAATTAGATCCTACTAACACCAATATTTATTAGAGTTATGTTCTTATTTAGTTACAATATTTATTATTATTTATTACTTTTTGTTCATTTTCTAGTCTTTGTTCTGTTTTCTATAAAGCGTCTATCTTCTCGCGAATCGAGCCGTACAATACACGGCAGCGCCCCTCGGTCGATTGAGCGAGAGGTGTGGCCGTGGGATCCGTGCGAAAAAAAGTACATGACAAATATTTTTCACACAATAATCAAACTTACACGGCTAGTACTCAAAGCTTAGTTGTAAATAAATGTATAACTAGTATACTAAACCACGTCCCAACACAATGTAGATACAGTAAAACCAAAGATACTAGAATAACAAGATGCGTAACGGCCATACAAATTTTTGGCACGCGATTTTTTGGCCGTGGCTCTAGAGGTGGCTCCAGGCTCTCTTGAGTTTTTGTTCGAGAGAGAAAGAGCGGAGAGCGCTACAGCAAACAGCTCTTTTCTACGCATACAGTGATAGCATACAACTGTATGTGTGCACACGTATGCTCATGTATTGTAAATTTGACAAAATATGCCCTTCACCTTAGAAGTTCGTTGACTGTAAATCTATATTATTTTTTATCAATTGGCACCATGCGAAAAATTCTTGTTTTGCATTGCCTCAACGTTATTATTATTTAAATAAAGCTTAGAAATAGTAATGGCCGAATCTATGTACATCACAAAATAAATTTCGAAAATGACTTTATATTAGAATACTTGTCATTAGGGTATTCAGCTTGCGGCGTGAGAAATATTAATAAGGCAATGATTGTTGAGTGCTTGTGTCCGCACTTCGTGCCTGACGATATGACTTTTGCAACGAACTGTTTTCATATTTTTATTTATTTTATTAATTTTTATTTTCTACTACGTATTATTATTTTTTATGAAATATTATTATGAAATATTATTATTTTTATTATTTATTAATAAAATTATTATTTTTATTATTTATTAATAAAATTATTATTTTTTTATGAAATTAAAAAATAATTATTATTTTTATGAAATATTTATTTTTCAATGTCTTCTTTTTGGAAAATTTATGTTTCAGATTACAGTAGTTATAATAATTTCCTTTGTATTTGCTTTAATTATTTAGTATACTTATTAAGTCAATTGACTTAATATGATGTATGTAAATGAACAATTTTTATTATTTAAGATGCGCATTATATTCAGCTTCCAGTTTAATTTTTTTTTTTTTTTGGTATATTCCAATTTGATATTTTTAAAAAGCGCGCACTTTTGGGTGGGAAGAATAGCGCGCCAAATTTTTTGTTTTTCCTTTTAATTTCTCTTAGCCCTTTTTGTGCAATGATGTACCCATCGAACTAACTTCCAGTAGATATTTTGTTGGATATATTGCTAAAGGATCCAGTTGCGATAAATGCAGATCGGTAATTTTAAAAGAAACCGAGCATTTAACAGCTCCATCAGAGCTTTTCATACATGAGAAAAACTACTCAATAGACTCGGACTTCGGGAAATTAAAGGCACCATCTGATTTATTTTTTAATATTTGCAAAATACACATTAAAGTTTTCGAAAATATTTTTAAAAATAATAAAAAACAAATGTGTATAAAAAAATTTATTCTTGAGCAATGCATTAAGTGCACAAATGAAAGTAGTGCCTTCTCATTATGGTTTTATGAAAATAATGAATGTTATGCACATAGAACAGATTTGTTAAACAAACTTATAAAAGTTTTGCTTTTTAAGCATTGCAAGTGGACTGTGATGATAGCTGATAAACAAAAAAGCAAGTTAAGCTCAGCATTCTATCTCATAAATAAAAAAATTTATATTTAAATAATTGGCGACTGAAAACTGGACGCAAAATATATAAAAAAAAAAACAATAGTTAGAAAAATAACTTAATTGGGGAACATGGAAATGTTTTAATGTTATACATTAAAATATTTAAAGTCGACTCGAAGGCCTAATTAATATAAGGACCCCATTACAATTCTAATGGCCTCCCCGTGGTGTTCCCTGGGTACCGAATATTACATATATTACAAATAATTAATTAATATAACATAATATAAATAAAATAAGAATAAAATAAATTCAGATAATATCCCACATTCCAAGAGAAATAACCAAAACACCAGTTTTAAAAATAATACCCTACCCAGACGGAAAAAGTAACATACTAGCCCGTGGGAATTAAACTTCCCTCACGTGGCCGGACCATCCGCCTCTTCATCTTCTTCCTCTTCTTTAAAAAACTAACAACAAATCTTACTATCTCCTATCAAAATGTTAGAGGCTTGCGTAGCAAATTAAGCAAATTGTATTGTGATAGTCTTTCTTTGCATCCCATATAATAGTGCTCACAGAGACTTGGTTAAAGCCGGAGATACTTAACTCCGAAGTCTTCCCAGGTATGTACACTATATATAGGTTTGACCGTCCCTCCAGACGGGGAGGTGGAGTCTTAATTGCGGTTAGATCTACCACCGCGTCGGAGGAGTTACTTTTGGACGATTCCCGTAACTCGGAATTCTTATGTGTAAAGCTGTCTTTTTCCGACAGATCAGTTTATATTACGTGCTCCTATATTCCGCCATCTTCTGAATTCCCAGAATATCAGAATCATCTGTCCGCTATCCAGTCCATCTTGAATAAACTTTCTGACAGGGACCAATTGGTAGTTCTATGTGATTTTAATATACCTGGCACAACGTGGTCCCCAGAAGAAAATTCGAATATCCTTCTCCCTTTAGCACAACATGAATTTATTGACGGCTTGATCGACTTACCGCTGTCGCAAGTTAATTATATTCCAAATTCTCTTGGTCGACTTTTGGATCTATGTTTTGTAACAAGTAATGAAAGTGTGTTTCTGTCCAGGGTAGTACCTCTTACTTAACCTGAAGATCCATATAATCCGACTTTCGAGGTGGCAATCGACATAGGTACGGTATTAAAAGTAAATTCAGAGAAGTCAACAAAGCGAATTCCCTGTTTTCGCAAGGCAAATTTTCGGAGGCTAAACAATTTTATAGCTGGCCTTAATTGGTCCGATCTTTACTCCTGCAACATAATGGCGAATGCGATTAATATGTTTTATACCGCAATTAAATCATTTTTTAACTCTTGTGTTCCGATGTCAATCTCTAAACCTCCTTGGTTTAATAAAGAGTTGACACACCTAAGAAATGTAAAGACCAGACTCTATATGATATTTAAAAATACCGGTTTTCAGTCCATCCTTTGTAAATATTTAAGCGCTCGGTTAAACTTTACCGTGCTTAATGCTCAGTGCTACAGAAATTATTTAAACCGTTGTAAGTTCCAGTTTGCACAGGATCCGAAACAGTTTTATAATTTCGTTAGCACTAAGCGAAAAACAAGTTCTTACCCCTCCTCGCTATTTTTTGAAAACACTACGGTTACATCGTATCAGGCAATAGCCGATCTATTCGCCAAGTTTTTTCAAACAACATATTCTAGTTTACCTCACTCCGAACAACCACACTCTTATGCGATATCTAAGTCGAATCCAATATTCTGCCCCACTATAAATGAAAGCTCACTGCTTAACGATCTTCAGCGTGTTAAACCGGTCTATTCCCCAGGTCCCGATGGAATCCCTGGCTGTGTGCTCAGATTCTGTGCGGAAGCCTTGTGCAAGCCTCTACTGAAACTGTTTACTTATCTCTAAAATCTTCACAATTCCCTCATATATGGAAGGATTCCTTTGTGATTCCTCTTCATAAAAATGGTAGCAAACTGGATGCAAGCAATTACAGAGGAATCTCTTAATTGTCAGCTATCCCAAAACTTTTTGAAAATGTTA
The DNA here is from genome assembly GCF_004382195.2 of Drosophila sechellia. NCBI lineage: Eukaryota > Metazoa > Arthropoda > Insecta > Diptera > Drosophilidae > Drosophila > Drosophila sechellia. Next base: position 257,803 of record NW_022611043.1, read on the forward strand.
GCAGCACGTTTGTAGATCAATCATATCACCTTGTCAGCACGGTTTTATGAAACGCAGATCAACAACCACTAACATCTTGGAGCTAACTTCTTTCGTAATACAGGGTTTCAAAAATAATCTTCAAACAGATGTCATCTACACTAATTTTAGAAAAGCATTTGACTCTGTTAATAATTACCTTCTAATAAGAAAACTTGATCTTATAGGTTTCCCTGTTGATCTTCTAAATTGGATTTCAAGCTATCTGAATGGCAGGACACAACAGGACACAACAAGTCCAGTACAAGGACACTCCTTGCCATTTGGACTTACAATCCGATCTAGACCGATTTCAAATATGGTGCCGTGATAACATATTAGACTTAAATGGCTCCAAGTGTAAAGTTATGACCTTTTGTCGTGCCAACCCAATACGCACGACTTACTCTCTAAGTGGGTGCTCTCTGGACAGAATAACACGAGTTGATGATCTTGGTGTTCTTCTGGACCCAAAACTAAAATTTTCTGAACAGATTTCGTCTATTGTCAATAAGGCCAGGGGTGTTCTTGGTTTTATAAAAAGGTGGTCTAAGGAATTTGATGACCCTTACTTGTCTAAAACCATATTTATTTTGTTAGTCCGTCCGATTCTTGAGTACGGATCACCTGTTTGGAGTCCACAATACGCAGTCCACTCGGACCGCATTGAAGTGCTCCAAAAAAACTTCTTACTTTTTGCTTTGCGGCGCCTAAATTGGGATGCAAACCGTATATTACCTCCGTATTACAGTAGACTACTTTTAATTTATTTACCATCCCTAGCTAACCGTAGAACTATGCTTGGAACAGTCTTTATTTGTAAGCTTATTCGTGGGGATGTTGAGAGTCCCGACTTGATTCGTCAGCTTAACTTCTCGGTTGCAAATAGATTCACTAGAAACTATATACCACTTACCTTAAATCATTGTATGTCTAACTATGAGTTGCATGACCCTTACAGAATATTATGTTCGGACTATAACTTTATCCTATTATCTGTAATCTTGACTCTCTGCCGCTCTTAAAGCATTTTTAGTACATAATTAGATCCTACTAACACCAATATTTATTAGAGTTATGTTCTTATTTAGTTACAATATTTATTATTATTTATTACTTTTTGTTCATTTTCTAGTCTTTGTTCTGTTTTCTATAAAGCGTCTATCTTCTCGCGAATCGAGCCGTACAATACACGGCAGCGCCCCTCGGTCGATTGAGCGAGAGGTGTGGCCGTGGGATCCGTGCGAAAAAAAGTACATGACAAATATTTTTCACACAATAATCAAACTTACACGGCTAGTACTCAAAGCTTAGTTGTAAATAAATGTATAACTAGTATACTAAACCACGTCCCAACACAATGTAGATACAGTAAAACCAAAGATACTAGAATAACAAGATGCGTAACGGCCATACAAATTTTTGGCACGCGATTTTTTGGCCGTGGCTCTAGAGGTGGCTCCAGGCTCTCTTGAGTTTTTGTTCGAGAGAGAAAGAGCGGAGAGCGCTACAGCAAACAGCTCTTTTCTACGCATACAGTGATAGCATACAACTGTATGTGTGCACACGTATGCTCATGTATTGTAAATTTGACAAAATATGCCCTTCACCTTAGAAGTTCGTTGACTGTAAATCTATATTATTTTTTATCAATTGGCACCATGCGAAAAATTCTTGTTTTGCATTGCCTCAACGTTATTATTATTTAAATAAAGCTTAGAAATAGTAATGGCCGAATCTATGTACATCACAAAATAAATTTCGAAAATGACTTTATATTAGAATACTTGTCATTAGGGTATTCAGCTTGCGGCGTGAGAAATATTAATAAGGCAATGATTGTTGAGTGCTTGTGTCCGCACTTCGTGCCTGACGATATGACTTTTGCAACGAACTGTTTTCATATTTTTATTTATTTTATTAATTTTTATTTTCTACTACGTATTATTATTTTTTATGAAATATTATTATGAAATATTATTATTTTTATTATTTATTAATAAAATTATTATTTTTATTATTTATTAATAAAATTATTATTTTTTTATGAAATTAAAAAATAATTATTATTTTTATGAAATATTTATTTTTCAATGTCTTCTTTTTGGAAAATTTATGTTTCAGATTACAGTAGTTATAATAATTTCCTTTGTATTTGCTTTAATTATTTAGTATACTTATTAAGTCAATTGACTTAATATGATGTATGTAAATGAACAATTTTTATTATTTAAGATGCGCATTATATTCAGCTTCCAGTTTAATTTTTTTTTTTTTTTGGTATATTCCAATTTGATATTTTTAAAAAGCGCTCACTTTTGGGTGGGAAGAATAGCGCGCCAAATTTTTTGTTTTTCCTTTTAATTTCTCTTAGCCCTTTTTGTGCAATGATGTACCCATCGAACTAACTTCCAGTAGATATTTTGTTGGATATATTGCTAAAGGATCCAGTTGCGATAAATGCAGATCGGTAATTTTAAAAGAAACCGAGCATTTAACAGCTCCATCAGAGCTTTTCATACATGAGAAAAACTACTCAATAGACTCGGACTTCGGGAAATTAAAGGCACCATCTGATTTATTTTTTAATATTTGCAAAATACACATTAAAGTTTTCGAAAATATTTTTAAAAATAATAAAAAACAAATGTGTATAAAAAAATTTATTCTTGAGCAATGCATTAAGTGCACAAATGAAAGTAGTGCCTTCTCATTATGGTTTTATGAAAATAATGAATGTTATGCACATAGAACAGATTTGTTAAACAAACTTATAAAAGTTTTGCTTTTTAAGCAATGCAAGTGGACTGTGATGATAGCTGATAAGCAAAAAAGCAAGTTAAGCTCAGCATTCTATCTCATAAATAAAAAAATTTATATTTAAATAATTGGCGACTGAAAACTGGACGCAAAATATATAAAAAAAAAAAACAATAGTTAGAAAAATAACTTAATTGGGGAACATGGAAATGTTTTAATGTTATACATTAAAATATTTAAAGTCGACTCGAAGGCCTAATTAATATAAGGACCCCATTACAATTCTAATGGCCTCCCCGTGGTGTTCCCTGGGTACCGAATATTACATATATTACAAATAATTAATTAATATAACATAATATAAATAAAATAAGAATAAAATAAATTCAGATAATATCCCACATTCCAAGAGAAATAACCAAAACACCAGTTTTAAAAATAATACCCTACCCAGACGGAAAAAGTAACATACTAGCCCGTGGGAATTAAACTTCCCTCACGTGGCCGGACCATCCGCCTCTTCATCTTCTTCCTCTTCTTTAAAAAACTAACAACAAATCTTACTATCTCCTATCAAAATGTTAGAGGCTTGCGTAGCAAATTAAGCAAATTGTATTGTGATAGTCTTTCTTTGCATCCCATATAATAGTGCTCACAGAGACTTGGTTAAAGCCGGAGATACTTAACTCCGAAGTCTTCCCAGGTATGTACACTATATATAGGTTTGACCGTCCCTCCAGACGGGGAGGTGGAGTCTTAATTGCGGTTAGATCTACCACCGCGTCGGAGGAGTTACTTTTGGACGATTCCCGTAACTCGGAATTCTTATGTGTAAAGCTGTCTTTTTCCGACAGATCAGTTTATATTACGTGCTCCTATATTCCGCCATCTTCTGAATTCCCAGAATATCAGAATCATCTGTCCGCTATCCAGTCCATCTTGAATAAACTTTCTGACAGGGACCAATTGGTAGTTCTATGTGATTTTAATATACCTGGCACAACGTGGTCCCCAGAAGAAAATTCGAATATCCTTCTCCCTTTAGCACAACATGAATTTATTGACGGCTTGATCGACTTACCGCTGTCGCAAGTTAATTATATTCCAAATTCTCTTGGTCGACTTTTGGATCTATGTTTTGTAACAAGTAATGAAAGTGTGTTTCTGTCCAGGGTAGTACCTCTTACTTAACCTGAAGATCCATATAATCCGACTTTCGAGGTGGCAATCGACATAGGTACGGTATTAAAAGTAAATTCAGAGAAGTCAACAAAGCGAATTCCCTGTTTTCGCAAGGCAAATTTTCGGAGGCTAAACAATTTTATAGCTGGCCTTAATTGGTCCGATCTTTACTCCTGCAACATAATGGCGAATGCGATTAATATGTTTTATACCGCAATTAAATCATTTTTTAACTCTTGTGTTCCGATGTCAATCTCTAAACCTCCTTGGTTTAATAAAGAGTTGACACACCTAAGAAATGTAAAGACCAGACTCTATATGATATTTAAAAATACCGGTTTTCAGTCCATCCTTTGTAAATATTTAAGCGCTCGGTTAAACTTTACCGTGCTTAATGCTCAGTGCTACAGAAATTATTTAAACCGTTGTAAGTTCCAGTTTGCACAGGATCCGAAACAGTTTTATAATTTCGTTAGCACTAAGCGAAAAACAAGTTCTTACCCCTCCTCGCTATTTTTTGAAAACACTACGGTTACATCGTATCAGGCAATAGCCGATCTATTCGCCAAGTTTTTTCAAACAACATATTCTAGTTTACCTCACTCCGAACAACCACACTCTTATGCGATATCTAAGTCGAATCCAATATTCTGCCCCACTATAAATGAAAGCTCACTGCTTAACGATCTTCAGCGTGTTAAACCGGTCTATTCCCCAGGTCCCGATGGAATCCCTGGCTGTGTGCTCAGATTCTGTGCGGAAGCCTTGTGCAAGCCTCTACTGAAACTGTTTACTTATCTCTAAAATCTTCACAATTCCCTCATATATGGAAGGATTCCTTTGTGATTCCTCTTCATAAAAATGGTAGCAAACTGGATGCAAGCAATTACAGAGGAATCTCTTAATTGTCAGCTATCCCAAAACTTTTTGAAAATGTTAGCAGCACGTTTGTAGATCAATCATATCACCTTGTCAGCACGGTTTTATGAAACGCAGATCAACAACCACTAACATCTTGGAGCTAACTTCTTTCGTAATACAGGGTTTCAAAAATAATCTTCAAACAGATGTCATCTACACTAATTTTAGAAAAGCATTTGACTCTGTTAATAATTACCTTCTAATAAGAAAACTTGATCTTATAGGTTTCCCTGTTGATCTTCTAAATTGGATTTCAAGCTATCTGAATGGCAGGACACAACAGGACACAACAAGTCCAGTACAAGGACACTCCTTGCCATTTGGACTTACAATCCGATCTAGACCGATTTCAAATATGGTGCCGTGATAACATATTAGACTTAAATGGCTCCAAGTGTAAAGTTATGACCTTTTGTCGTGCCAACCCAATACGCACGACTTACTTACGACTTAAAAGAAACCGAGCATTTAACAGCTCCATCAGAGCTTTTCATACATGAGAAAAACTACTCAATAGACTCGGACTTCGGGAAATTAAAGGCACCATCTGATTTATTTTTTAATATTTGCAAAATACACATTAAAGTTTTCGAAAATATTTTTAAAAATAATAAAAAACAAATGTGTATAAAAAAATTTATTCTTGAGCAATGCATTAAGTGCACAAATGAAAGTAGTGCCTTCTCATTATGGTTTTATGAAAATAATGAATGTTATGCACATAGAACAGATTTGTTAAACAAACTTATAAAAGTTTTGCTTTTTAAGCATTGCAAGTGGACTGTGATGATAGCTGATAAACAAAAAAGCAAGTTAAGCTCAGCATTCTATCTCATAAATAAAAAAATTTATATTTAAATAATTGGCGACTGAAAACTGGACGCAAAATATATAAAAAAAAAAACAATAGTTAGAAAAATAACTTAATTGGGGAACATGGAAATGTTTTAATGTTATACATTAAAATATTTAAAGTCGACTCGAAGGCCTAATTAATATAAGGACCCCATTACAATTCTAATGGCCTCCCCGTGGTGTTCCCTGGGTACCGAATATTACATATATTACAAATAATTAATTAATATAACATAATATAAATAAAATAAGAATAAAATATAAATATGTAAACGGTAGCTAATTCGAGCGGCGATTTTAACAAACGAATATAAAAAACTTTAAAATTATAATAGTCAGGGAATTTTTATTTTACTTCATCTTATTGCTACGAAATTGGCCACAACTCCAAATATGTAAGTTCGTTTCTTCGATCAGAATTGATTTCGGGCCGAAAATCGTCTTCTAGCACAAGTACGCACACATACACACGATCTCGCCTATTGTTTTTACTCACACAGCAAGCAAATTCTATTTTTACATTTCTTACGCTCTCAGCGTGAGCGAGCGGAAAGAGAGCAAATTGGGCCTTCATAAAAAAAGTGGCTGCATAGTGCCAAACGAATGTATGGCCGTTACGCATCTTTTTATTCTAGTGTCTTTGGTTATGTTCATCTGGGTACGGAACTATTGGAAATAGTACTTTTTCTTCTAGCTCTTCCCTGTCGTCTTCATCTTATGTACCGAATAAGTATTTATATGCTTTCCTACTACGTTTAAAATACCTCTTTTGCTTCGCTGAATAATTCTTAAACAATTTATTTCCCGTTTTAGTTTGCTTAAGCATAATTCTTAGCTTTTTATTTACGGTCTTGTGAAATCTTTTTATATCAGATACACTATTTTTACAAGTTGTTACAGAAATTTCAACACCTTCAGATCTTAACCAGTTTTGCAAAGCTATGCACATAAAAGCTGAATCTTTGTCTGCTTTAATTTCCTGTGGCTTTCCCATATCATTGAATATTTTAGTAATGGCTCTTTTCGCTTCTAGACAATCTCTACTTTTTACTTCTACTAGTGAGGCAAATTTCGAATAAATATCAATACAAGATAGGAAGATTTGGTTTCCCGTGAGATAAAAATCTATCACGTATTTTTCCCTTGTGTTAAATATTTCGGGTGTTGTTTCGTTTGTAAATTTCGTACCTCGATGTTCTGTTTTTGCCAGATTACAGATTTCACTTTCATTGATAATATTTTGAATTAGCTTTTGACTATCAGGGTAATAGTATTTTTCTTTAAACCAATTAACGGTTTTTTTAATACCTGGAAGTAGAAGTTCCTTATGTTTCTTTAGGATTAAGTCCTTAAATTCCGCATAAGTTAGTATGTCAATTAGCTTGGTGGTACATCTCAATAGTTTTGTGAAATTGTTAGGGCTTATGATTTCAGTAAATGCCCTCTGGAAAATCAGAAAATCTTCATCATTAGGGAAGTAAATTGCACTTTTCTTGGTGGACACATATTCCTTAATGAGGTTTTTGGCGAAGATTAATATAATCTATAAAGGATGACACTTGATCCTTTATAGATTATATTAATCTTTAATTTTTGTAAGAAGTGACTTACACTTGTTGTGTCACTGTCGCCTTACCTGTCTTCTATCTTTGTGCGGGAAAGAGCATCCGCGACAAAATTTTCTTTGCCTGGAAGATATTTTATTATATAATCAAATTCATTAAGTTTGATATTCCACCTTTGTAATTTCATGTTCGGCTCTTTGATATTATTGAGCCATACCAATGACTTGTGATCACTTATTATTTCAAATGGCCTGCCGAATAAGTATGACCTGAAATATTTTGTCGCCCAAACTATAGCTAACAATTCTTTTCCAATAGTAGCATAGTTGATTTCGTGTTTGTTCAGCGTTCTGCTGGCATAACAAACGGGCTTATGGCTCTGTGATAGCACTGCACCAATAGCTACATTACTTGCGTCAGTTGTTAGAGAAAAGGGCTTTGAGAAATCAGGGTAGATTAATATCGGGTCTGATGTTATCAAAGCCTTTAGTCTTTCAAATGATTCGATGTAGTCTTTGCATTTCATATCTCTATTACAGCACCTTTCTTTAGTTTGAGGGTCATGGGTTTAACTATTTTGGCAAAGTTAGGAATGAACTTGCGATAGAATCCACATAATCCCAAAAATGATTTTATCTGCGTAGGTGTCTTAGGTAATGGAAAATTTATGATTGCTTTAGTTTTGTTTGGGTTTGGTTTGATGCCATTTGTTGTGACAATGTGTCCTAGGAATTCAGTTTCTTTATTCATGAATTTACATTTATCTAGCTGCATTTTCAAGTTGACTTCTATCAGTTTCTTAAAGACTTTCTTTAGAGATAAAATGTGTTCATCCAATAAATAGACTAAACAATCTTTGTAGATCAAATCTTCCAGAAGATTATTCATACGTCTCTGAAAAGTAGCTGGAGCATTTTTTAGACCAAAGGGCATACGAGTGTATTCATAATGTCCATGCTTAGTGGAAAAAACAGTTTTTGCAATAGAATTTTCATCCATCTGGATTTGGTGAAAACCTTTAGCTAGATCTATTGTTGTAAAATATTGGCATCTACCCAATTTGTCCAATATCTCATCCATTCGGGGAATGTGAAATTTGTCATTAACAGTTATCTCATTTAGATTCCTGTAATCGACTACCAACCTGAATTTTTGTTTCCGGAAGGCGTCTGCCTTCTTGGGGACCACCCAGATAGGAGAACAGTAAGGTGATTTTGATTTGCGAACAATCCTTTGCTCTATCATTTCTTTGATTTGTTTGTTGACTTCTTGGTCAACGCTTTGGGGGTACTTATAGGGTTTACGGTATATTGGATCTTCATGTTGAGTTTGGATGACATGTTTAATAGTACTTGTGAAGGTCAAATTTTCGCCGTCTTTGTACTGAATGTCTCTATATTCGTATAGGACCTTCTTTAAACATTCAACTTCCTCTACATTTAAGTGTTCGAGTCTATACTCGTTACATTCGCTTAACTCATTGTTAATCGAGAAGTTGACTATATCGTCGTCAACGGACATGGGATCGAGATGTGTTACATCATTGTCCACTGTGTCACTAACAACATTTGAAATGAGGCATTTTGATAATGCGGTCTCCTTCTTTTGTTATTGATGCTTTGGTTTAAGGCCCTTAGGTGTGGTCTTAACCTTTTGCATCTTTGAATTGATTTTCTCCATTGGAGCAGAATCATTCTTTTGCTGTGGGTCGAGGCACTTGGATGCGGTCTCGCCCTTCTTTTCTCCATACAAAAATGTAAATGTTTTTGAACCTAGAATTACTGTATCATTATCATAGTTTATCTTAGCTTTCGTATCTTCTAGATACTTTCGACCTAACAGAAAATCATAATTGTCGGAAAATTTGTGGACATAGAATTTTTGAACAGACGGACAGACTGAAGTGGGTTTTATTATTATACTTTTCTTTAGTTTAATTGGCCCTTTAATAGTGTACACTGTTAGATTCTCTTATTTTTCTTCTAATTTTTCAAAATTTTCTCTTATGATGTTTATTGATGATCCTGTGTCAATCATTCCTTTGTAAATTTTATTATGATAACTTATTTCTATATAGGGATTTGTACGTCCTTCTGAGTCACTTAAGTGTTTACATCCATTCTGCATTGGCCACTTTGACTCTCGCGTTGTCTTTTTACCGGTCCTTGAGTATTAAGATTATTTGAAGTCGAGGGTTGGAAGTTAAGGGGATTATTAAGCGGGTTATTTTATTGGGCTTTCTGTGCTGGCATCATAAAGGCCTAGCTCCATTGATGCTTTTTTAAATACATAAATAGTGTCAATATTTTTACGTGCAAATGACATTCTGTCCGGCAGTTTTCGATCTATTACAGATTTCTGTATAATTCGATTTATCAATTCTAACTTATCAAGCATAATCCAATACTGTATTTCTAGTTTCTATATAAACTTACAGATGCTTCCTGGGTATGATGTATCTTCTAATTGCCTTATGAGTGTTATATATGGTCTGTGGTCCTTGAATGCCATTGCCAGTGCTTTCTTCATGTCTAGCCATGTTGTCGTTCTTTCCTGGGTTGCGACTACCAATGCTGAATCCCCTAGTAACCGCTTCACTGCGCCATATATGACGTGTGCTTGTCTCTCATCTTGGGTTGGGTATAGATTGAGTAATTGTTCCACTTGATTAACGAATCCAGAAAGTCTGCCAGGTCAGGTCATCATCATAGTAATTTAATTCTTTTATTTGATTTAGTAGTTGGTTTAAATGGGCTTCCGAAAGTTTTGAAACTGCATGGTTTATTTGTTTTTGTACACGGGGTTTATTCGGTTTTAAATTTTAAGTTGAGTTTTTTAAATTACGGAATTAAAAGTTTTAATTAACTTTGTTTCCGACCGCACGGGATTTTTTTTTAAATTACACTTTTACGTAGATTCTTTTGCGGATCTCAAAAATAATTTTTAGAATCACTGTTTTAATTCGCTGATCTTGGATAGCTAGTTGTATAGCATATCCTTCAGTTGATTTGTACCGTACTAAAAGGACTCTTTACTTTATGATGATCCTACCGACTGCGCCAATAAAATGTTTGCAATACTCATATGTAAAAATATAAAATATTTTAATTTTAATTTAAATATATTTTATATATAAATAATATATATAAAATATAATTTTATTTCACTGAATGATTACAATATTTTATTTGTTGAAGAACACCGACCGATTACAATTAGATCTCAAACTGAACTCATGTAATTATTCTGATTTGATTGACGTTCAATCCTCGGTATCGAACTTTCCTGATTTGGACTTTAGACTTTGGGGCTCTGATCAAGTGAAGAGAAAGAGCTTTGGAGTTGCTGACTTTAATTTTTTTTTTTTTATTTAAACTTATTGCGTTATTTATTGGATCTTCTCTTTTTGTGAGACTAACAATAATTATTCAAATCTTATTATATAACTTATATTAATTACAATGTGAAGTAATTGTATTAGTTAGAGACGGCCCTAGGATTTCTTTGCTGGGCTGGAGAATCTTTGCGCTTTAGTCGGCTCTGACTGTAGACTCGCGTAAGCGACTTCGCGAGGGGATTTTCGTGTGCGGCGAGATTTGCTTGATGTTTACTTTTTTTCATCTGAATTTCCTCATTGACAAGGTTTATCTGGAGGTCTCTATGGATGCTTTCGCTGCGTAGGTACCATGGTGCCCCAGTGATAGTTCGCAGAATCGTGGACTGAGCTCGCTGTATGATTTCAATGTTGGTTTTTGAAGCGTTTCCCCATAGTTCACAGCCGTATGTCCAGATGGGTTTCAGCACAGTATTGTAGAGGAGTACTTTGTATTCCAGACTAAGGGGAGAGTTGTAATTAATAAGCCAGTGAAGATTGGCTGCTTTAAGCTTCATATGAGTCCTCTTAGATTCTATATGTCGCCGCCAGGTGAGGCGTCTATCTAGGTGAACGCCGAGATATGTTACAACGTCTGCTTGTGGGATAAATGTATTGTTCAGGGTACAGGGTGGGCAGGTTTGTCTGTTCAGTGTGAAGGTTACATGTCTGCTTTTGGTCTCGTTTATCTTAATGCGCCAGTCCGCAAACCATCTTTCCACTATTTTAAGATGGCAGGCAAGTTGCTCTGTTGCCTTTGCTGGGCATCTAGATCGGCTAAGTATTGCGGTATCGTCAGCAAACGTAGAGGTTGTGAGCTGATAGTTTGTAGGCATGTCTGCTGTGAATAGGGTGTAAAGAACGGGGCCCAGTACACTACCTTGGGGGACTCCAGCATTGATAACGCGGTCGTGTGAAGTCGAACTGTTACACCTGGTTGAGAACACTCTTTTGAAGAGATAAGATTCGAACACTTTGTGCGTGTTCTGGGAAGCAGTTTTGTTATCTTGTACATTAGTCCTTCCAGCCAGACTCGGTCAAATGCTTGTGCAACATCTAAGAATATAGCTGAACAGTATTCCCGGTGCTCAAAAGCGGTACGAATTTCGTTTGTGACCTGTTCGATCGTTCCGTGATTTTTGCTAAAGCCAAACTGATGCGATAGTATTGTATTTCGCCTTCTTAAGTAGGGAGTTCGTTGTTTTAAAAATGCCTTTTCAAACAGTTTCGAGAGACACGTTAGGAGACTGATTGGTCTGTAGGATGAGGGTTGCGTTTTGTCTTTGCCTGGCTTGGGAATCATTACTAAACCCGCCTTTTTTGGGTAGTATCCAAGTTTCGTAATAGCGTTGAAGAGATGGCATAAGGTCAGAACCGCACACGGTGGATCTTTTATGATAGATGCTATCTCACTTTGGCTGAATGTTACTGGAAGCTTTTAGTTACTACAGGGAGGACAAATGAGTTGCTAGCAGGATTTGGTTGGAATACTTTCTGAAGGTGATCGGCGAACGCATTAGCTCTATCTTCGTCGCTGCGTATCCAGCTTCCAGAGGGACCTCGCAGTGGAACGACTGTTTCTGCCGGTGGCTGTATGCTTTTGTGTGCTTTCCACAAAGGGTTCCTTTTGCTGGTGGGCGATAGTTGTTTGATATATAGATGCTGGGCGTTGGCTTCCTCAAGCTTAAGTGCCCTGTTTAGTTTACGAGTTGCTATTTTTAGATGTTCTTTAGCCGTTGGGGATCTATGATTCTGCCATTCTCTTCTTAGTCTTCGTTTTTCAAGTACTAGCTGTTCGATTTCACGATTTGTCTTGCTATGATTTGTCATTTTGTGTGTGTCTGGAGGTGTAGAGGCCTTGGCTGCAGCAACAAGTGTTTCCTCTATCGATTTGACCAGGCGATCAACATCCTCGTCGGTGAATACTGTTTGAGTTGGTTCCATGTGAGTACAAACATATTTCGCGTACCTTGCCCAGTTGGTCCCGTTGCCTGTCAGCCTGTAGGGCCGCTCAGTTATATGTGGTCGGTGCCAGAGAGTAATTAGAACTGGAGAGTGATCAGATGATAGTTCTGCAAGTGACTCGGCCGTAATATTATTTCTTGGAATCTTTCTTGTTATTGCGAAGTCAATGAGATCCGGTAGCTTATTTGGGTCTGCTGGCCAGTTTGTAGGCCTACCCGGAGTCACATGATCGAGCTTGTTTCGCGGCTTAATGAGCGCGTTGTAAAGTTGTTTGCCCTTTGGGGTCAGAAGACGTGATCCCCAGTGCGTGTGCTTGGCATTGTAGTCACCGGCCGCGTTCCGTTATTGAGTGGGCATCATTTGTGTGTGTTTCAAATGAGCATGGCGCCTGTTGTTGTTGTTGTTGGTGGAGTTTAGTGGAAACAAAGTAAGGATGATGAAGAGAGCGAAAATGAAAATGTGGAAGCCACTGAAGAAAGTGAAGCACACCAATAAAGGTGATGAAAGATTTACTACTGGCCAAAGAAAATGGCAGAGTAACAAGACCAGAGAAATAAAGCAAGCACAAGTGCAAAACAAACTGATGTTTGTTTTGATCATGGCGTGTGGGGCATTGAATTTGTAATGTTGAATAAAGAAGAATAATTGATTTTGTTAGAACTTACATTATAGTTAGAATTATGTAAAGATATTGGTTAAGAAGGCTTGATATTGTTTTGTGAAATTAACTTGATAAGTTTGTACGAATTGAGATGGAAATACTAAATCTTTTTTATAAAAAGACAATTGAATGGAACACGAGGTGGTGTTAGAGTCAGGATGGCCGTGTCGGAGTAGTAGTAGTAGTAGAAGATTACGCATGAGCTCGAATTATTTCATCATATTATGTTTTGCGTCTTTGCATTGTGGTTGTCCGTCGTTTTTCTGCAAGTACCGTTGGAGCGGAGCGACAACGACGCGTCGCCTGTTTAGTTGCACGACGATGCGTCGCGACGTTGGCGCCGAGTGTGGTTCGAGGTTTCGTATAGGCTGTTAGAAGACGAGCACGACAGTATGCTTGAGTGATCCCCTGTGAATAGTTCGAAACGCGCTACGCTCTAATGGGAGACGAAGATAATTCGATATATACATACATTTGTATGTATATAAAAAAATAAAAATCTGCTTTAGCTGATAACGAGATAAAAAACAATTGAGAATGCTATAGCGAGTTCCACGACTATCAGATACCTGTTACTCAGCTAGTGTAAGTGCGAATGTGAAATATCGGATAAAGTTGTGAGATAAGCGCAAATATAACTGTTTATGTACTAATTATGTAACTAATTTCCACTGCCTTAAATTTGTCTGAAAAATGCACATACATAGCGAATTAATTTAAGTTACTGCTTAAACAGATAAGTTTGATGTGCACTGTATATTGTTTATGCAAAAATCACGTCGGTATCATCTAATATTGATCTAATAAGCTTTTTTATTAGCTATTTTTAAGGCAATGAAAAGACGAGGTTTATTTGGCGATTTCGAACGATATGTTTAATCTAATTAATTAATTAGTAAAGGAGATTCTAACAAATAGAGTGATCTTGGGAGAGGGGAGCTTAGATAACGAAGAAATTGATAAACAGCTGAGCTGCCGCAGAGTTTAACCAAACACTAGAATAACAAGACGCGTAACGCCATACGATTTTTTCGCCGTGGCTCTAGAGGTGTCTCCAGGCTCTCTCGAATTTTTGTTCGAGAGCGAGAGAGCGGAGAGCGCTACAGCGAACAGCTCTTTTCTACGCATACAGTGATAGCAGACAACTGTATGTGTGCACACGTATGCTCATGCATTGTAAATTTGACAAAATATGCCCTTCAACTTAGAAGTTCGTTGACTTTAAATCTATATTATTTTTTAACAATTGGCACCATGCGAAAAATTCTTGTTTTGCATTGTCTTAACGTTAATATTATTTAAATAAAGCTTAGAAATAGTAATAGCCAAATCATAATATTACCAAAAAAATTTCAAAAATGACTCTATAGTAGAATAGTTGTCATTAGAGTATTCAGCTTGCGACGTGTGAAAAATTAATAAGGCAATGATTGTTGGTGCTTGTGTCCGCACTTCGCGCCTTAAGATATGACTTTTGCAATAAACAGTTTTCATATTTTTATTCATTTTAAAATTTATATTTTCCACTACGTTTTATTTGAATGAAATATTTATTTCTCAATGTAATGTCTTCCTTTTGAAAAATTTATGTTTTAAATTACAGTAGTTATAATAATTTCCTTTGCATTTGCTTTAATTATTTAGTATATTTCTTAAGTCATTTGACTTAATATGATGTATGTAAATGAACAATTTTTATTATTTAAAATGCACTTTAGATTCAGTTCTTTTTCAGTTTCAGTTTTTTTTTATATTCCAATTTGATACTTTTAAAAAGCTCACAATTTCATCATATTGTGTAAATTTGATTCTT
Organism: Drosophila sechellia; assembly: GCF_004382195.2. Classification (NCBI taxonomy): domain Eukaryota; kingdom Metazoa; phylum Arthropoda; class Insecta; order Diptera; family Drosophilidae; genus Drosophila; species Drosophila sechellia. Next base: position 272,916 of record NW_022611043.1, read on the forward strand.
CGATCAGAATTGATTTCGTCCCGAAAATTGTCTTCGAGCACAACACGCACACATTCTAGTGTCTTTGGGTTAACTGTCTCCAAAGTTCGCATGTCGCAATTTAGGAATCTGCTGGTAGCTGAGTGACCCGACAGTTGGTAAGGGTTTTTTTTTTAGTTCGAACTCAATAAGAAGAGCCTCCAATTGTTCGTCGCGTTCTTCAAGCTGCATTAACTTAACCAAAAGATCGGAAAATTATTAAATCGAAACGTATCGAAGCAAACATTGCTATCTTCCCGATATCTTCAATCTCCCATTTTCCTCTCTAATTTTTTTAGTCCTCCCTAAGGCTAACAAGCCATACAAAAATCTCACGCCCACACTTGTGAAAAATTGTATTTGATATTTTTTATCCCAAAATTTTAAAATATTAAGATATATTAAGATAAAATATAAGGCACAAGACGATGTTGAAGTTGTTTTTCTATCTATCTATACCCGTTACTCAGCTAATGAGATGCCTAGAAAGATGATTAAAATTAAGTTAAGATAGGGGATTAAAATAATAATGGATGGTAACGTTCTGAAACGTTCATTAGAATCTGAACGTCTAATCTTAACTTTTTAATTTAACCTTAATTTTAAATTTTGTATACTCCAAGAATGAAGGTTCTAAATCGGGGCATAAAAAGGGGGCATAAAATTTAACTGATCGTTAAAATAGATGTATACGAACGGGTTTTATGAGGAATATTTAGCTTTGGGTCATACTTTTATGATGTAATGACTTCTTGTTTTGGCTTTGCGTCGTTTCAGGCTGTTAAGAGTGCCCTTGTAGCGCACTTTGGGAAAATGTTTTTTTATTTTAATTTTGGCATTGCCCACTTTTTTAAAAATGGCTTAAATTTCTGAAATATATCTTTCCCACTAGTTGATTATTGCTTATTTGATGGTCAAGGACCTGTACTAGAGTTTTCCCTCTTTTCCTTAGGATGACGGAAGAGTGCGCGCGAGAAGCGATCCGAGAAGATTGCAGAGTGAGAGCTTTGGAGAAACGAGTTACATTGCTATCTCTTATGGGGGTGCAACCACCCCTTAGGTTAACTGCAATAGAAATGAAAAAGGCGAATTCAATAATTTATATAATGACTTACGAAACCACCCAGAAATTTTTAGTTGTTTGACGAAGAATTGGCCAAATTTTGTTAAACATGCTACTGGCTTGCCAAGAATTCTATTAAAGTACAGAATACAATAAGCGAGGGATTTTAAGTGATAAAACAGGTTGCGCTTTATCGCTTGAGCTCACAACTCGCTTCGCTCTCACTCACATCATTAGAGCGATTGCACTTAAAAATGCATGCAGTGGTTTAGCGATCGTTCTCACCCAATATTATCGCTTCGCTTCTCGCGCGTACTCTGCCGTCAGCATAATACCTAAGCAGAGGGTATACTGCCGTCAGCATAATACCTAAGCAGAGGGTATATTGATTTCAGTCAAAAGTTTGCAAAGCAGTTAAGGTGACATATGTGACTTTGAACATTAAAAAAGCCGAGACGAAAACTTTTTAAAGAGTTCTTTCTATTGCAGGTAGCATATAAGTCGGGACAGGTCGAATGGAACTACAATATCACATGGCTGCCTTAGGCATATTTTTAGCAAGAGGACCAGCTAATTTAATTTTTATGTACGTAGTCAAGGAGATTGCACAGCTGAGGTGCCGTAGAGCATAAATCTGATATTAAAGTTGTTAGCTTACTAACTAAATAATTTGACGCTATGGAGCGGCGAGCGTTGCCAATGTTATAGACGCGGATAGCGTGGAAGCCAACAACGATTGTGATTACGTTCACTTTCTTCTTAATACCTCCTGTGTTTCAGTTCTTTGGTTTCAGTTTATTGGGAATGAGAAAATTTTCCGTTTTCATTCTCGTTACTCGTAAAGTTAAGGCAAACACATTAGAATATCAAGATGCGTAACGGCCATACATACATTGGTTTTGAACTATGCATCCACTTTAAGAAATCTAAATAAAGAATTTCCTTGCTTGTGTGAGTAATAACAATAGACGAGAACGTGTAGATGTGTGCGAAGTTGTGCTACAAGACGATTTTTGGGTCGAATTCACATATTTGGAGTTTTGGCCAATTTCGTAGCAATATGATGAAATAAAATAATAATTAAAAATTCACGCCGTGACTATTACAATTGTTAAATTTATGTATGTATTTATGTAGCAACGCAATCGTAAGACAACGGAAAAACTTTTAGCATAAGATGAACTCTGAAGCGGGACTCTCTTATATTTTATCTCTTATGCTGTCAACAGCCTGCGTACAATCATATTGTAACCTATTACTTTAGTTCTAATAAAGTAAGTAAAAGAGTAAAAAGTGAGCATTTGTCATGTTGCAGAATATTCTGGACTTTTTGATATTGTCATCGTAGAAATTAGTGATTGACAAAATGAGTTCGTCAATACATATGATAGACAAATTAGATGATGATAATTACAGTGCGTGGGCTGTGCAGATCAAAAGTGTGTTAGTACATTCGGACTTATGGAAAGTCACTTGTGGACGACTCGTCAAAGAAGAAAACGATAGTGCTGAGAAAAAGGCTCACTTACACAATGTTGTGTGTAAAGACATCGCAAGTCAACCACATAAAGCATTGTGAAACCGCTAGAGAAGCATGGCAAAAACTGGGTGAAATCAAAGACACTAGAATAACAAGATGCGTAACGCCATACAAATTTTTGGCACGCGATTTTTTGGCCGTGGCTCTAGAGGTGGCTCCATGCTCTCTCCAGTTTTTGTTAGAGAGAGAAAGAGCGGAGAGCGCTACAGCAAACAGCTCTTTTCTACGCATACAGTGATAGCAGACAACTGTATGTGTGCATACGTGTGCTCATGCATTGTAAATTTGACAAAATATGCCCTTCACCTTAGAAGTTCGTTGACTTTAAATCTATATTATTTTTTATCAATTGGAAATGCGAAAAATTCTTGTTTTGCATTGCCTCAACGTTATTATTATTTAAATAAAGCTTAGAAATAGTAATGGCCGAATCTACGTACATCACAAAATAAATTTCGAAAATGACTTTATATTATTATTGTAATAATTCGGTAGTTTAGTCTTCGTTTCAATACACTTTATTTCACAGTTAGTTATATTATTTATTACTAGTTCACAATGGTATTCTAATACGTGTGTTCACATTCAACTCCATTAATCGACTGGCTCTCTCTCTCCAGCCCGATCGCTCGTCTCTCTGCTTATGTTAGATTAATCGGGAGGGCGTGAGTTGCGCTCATCTTCCTCTCGCACCGGTTCCCACATCCCTCCTATGTTTTTCAGCTTGAGCTTCAACCCAGGTCTCGCAGACGTATCGTTTTCCTCGGATGATTTGGCCAGCAAGTGTTGGTTGTGTTCCTCCAAGTTCGTGGTGGAAGCCGGAACCGTCATCGTGGTGGAGGCAGCTGGAATCTTTTTTAGATGGCTAACGTCCCTAAGAAGTGTCTTACCACCCCCTGAGACTTTAACAATATTTCCCTCTCGCTCCAAGACCTGGTATTCAGTTATGTCAAAGTTCGGTGTCAGCTTACTAGGAAATATTACGTTTTTCATTAGTACCTGATCTCCTACCTGAATGTCTACATCCTTTGCCCCTCTCTTTTTATCACCAGCTACTTTACCTTTATGCTTTTGTATCTGGTCATTATCTTTTTCAGCCGAGTCAGTAAAAACCCCTACAACATCTTGTATGTTAGGAATTTTATCTCGAATCAAACGATTAAACATTAACTCTGAAGGGGCTGTTCCAGTAGTACCATGAGGGGTGACGTTATGCATTAAAAGAAACTCCTGAATTTCCTGCTCCAAGTTCTTCTTGTTTAAGTGTGCAATTTTTAGTCTTTTTACTAGGGACTTGTTTATATTCTCCACCTCACCATTAGCCTGAGGCCAATATGGTGGAGTCCGTATTAGGGTAATGCCATTCAAACTGCAATAATTTTCAAACATCTCACTAACGTACTGTCTACCATTATCTGTCCGCAGGTACTTTGGAAACCCTAATCGGCAGAATATTTCCTTCATTGCCCCAATAATAGCTGTTGAGGATATCGATTGCATAAACTTTAGCTCCATGTATCTTGAAAAATAGTCTATAAAGACCAGGACATATTTTCCATTCGGCAATGGACCCAAAAGATCACTGGCTATCGACATCCAAGCGCTTGTTGGAAATGGTGTTCTCTGCATCGGTGCTGGGCCTAAAGGTTGAGAGACTACTAAACAGTCTCTACATGCTTTTACAAAATTCTCTGCGTCTCGGTCGATGCGTGGCCACCATACCTTTGACCTTAAACGCCGCTTCATTGCAGACTCGCCTGGATGACCTTCATGGGCAAGTTCTAATACTCTCTTTCGAAGTGTTGCCGGGATGACTAATCGTGTTCCTCTAAGCAGAATTTTCCCAAGCGTCGAAAGTTCATATCGAAATGGGTAAAATTTGTTTGATGTACATGGATCCCAAGTGTCAGTCTCCAAACAGGCCATGGCGTCAATGATTTCCTCATCCATACTATTTGCTTGGGATATTTCTGATATGTGTAACGCTGCAGGAACAGAGTATTCGATGACCCGAAAGACATTATATTCATCATTTCGCCAGGAAGAGTTCGTCGCAGCCGGTTCACAAAGTCGAGACAGAGCGTCTGAAATATTCTCTTTTCCCGCCTTGTAGATTACTTTAAACTTGAACGCCTGTATGCGTAAGAGCCACCTTTCAATTCGCGCTGGAGGCTTCGAAGTTGGTTTGAATATTGCCTCCAGTGGTTTGTGATCCGTCACCAGCTCGAATTCTAATCCAGCCAGGTAAAAATAAAACTTCTCAACAGCCCAGACTAAGGCCAGACTTTCTTTTTCCGTCTGTGAATATCGCTTTTCAACATCCGATAGACTCCGACTAGCAAACGAAATTATTTTTAGTTCCTTGTCTCTAGTGAACTGTAATAGTACAGCTCCGAGCGCGACAGGGCTGGCGTCGGCTATCAGTTGTGTAGTGTTATCGGGGTCAAAATAGGACAAGTTTGGTATCTTGGCCAAATGAGATTTTAGGTCCTTGTATGCTTTTTCCTCATTTTTATCCCAATTAAATCTGCAATCCTTTCTTAGCAAACGTCTTAATGGTTCTGTACGGTCGGCTAAATCCGGTATGAATTTGCCAACATAAGTGACAAGGCCCAGAAAACTGCGGACCTCCTCCTTATTTTTGGGACTTCTGAATGAAAGGATTGTGGATACTTTTTCCGGATCAACTTCAATTCCTCTGTCTGACAGGATATGCCCAAGAAATTTAACTTTATCCGTCTTCCAAATGCATTTCTCCCCATTCAAGAGGACATTGTTTTTCTCCAATATCTCCTTTATTTCTTTTACGGCGTTATCATGGCCATTTTCATTGGTTCCGAATATGATGATATCATCGATATAATTCAGGACATTTCGGCACGGTGCCAGTAGCTCCTCCAGTCTTCTTTGAAAAATTTCGGGTGCAGAGTTAACCCCGAACATCAATCGCTTATACCGGAACAACCCACGAGGAGTTATGAAAGTTGTTATAGCTCTGCTAGCCTCGTCCAATTCTAATTGATGATATGCATATTTGAGATCCAGACGAGAAAAATATTTCGCTCCTCTCAGTTTGGTCATAAACGTTTCGAAGATAGGCAATGGATAGTTCTCCCTTAAAATTGCTTTATTGGCTAGTCTCATGTCTATACAGATGCGGAGATCCCCGTTTTCTTTGAATGTCATGACCATTGGTGAGATCCATTGAGAATGTCCTATTACTGGTTCAATGATATCGAGGGCTAACGCTTCCTCCAGTTTTCCAATAACTTTCTCTTCCAACGCTATTGGAATCCGCCTCATCGGTTGTTGAACTGGTTTGATGTCTGGGTCAATGGATAGTTTAACTGGCAATCCTTTCCATTTTGGAAATGGAGATACGCTCTCTATACTGTGGACTCCCAAACCGAGTCGTAATACTTGTAGCTTTATCGCCGTTTCCTTGCCCAGTAGTGATTGTTTTCCTTTTTTAATTACAAAAAATGGAGCAATTACCTCCGGGTTAGATCCAATGGATACAGGTGCATCAAAACAACAGATTATTTGCAGTAATTCGTCTGAAGCATATGCTCTAAAATGATTCGAGCAGTCCCATTGGACGTTGAAAATTGTTGCTTTCTTATCTTGTAGAATTGACCAATCCTCCGGACTTATGAGATTGAAACGTGATCCTGAGTCGATGATGAAAGGCATTTCTTGGCCACCCACTTGGCATTTGATTACTTCGTCTTCGTCGTCACTTAGAATTTTAAAACAGTTATTTGCCGGTTTCTTATCATCCCCTTCATTTACCAGGTTCACGTTTGAGCGTTGTCGTTTTGTTGCATTGCTGTTGTTCTGGTTTCCTGGTCGCTTGAAATTGGTTCGGCACTTGTTTGCAAAGTGCCCGAACCGTGTGCATTTATTGCATTGTTGTTTTAAGGCTGGACAATTGGGGCTATTATGGTTGTGGCCTTTTCGACCACATCTGCTGCACTCCCACTGCATGTTGGACGATTTTGTATTCGTTTGTATTCTGTTTATTCCCTCCAGATTCAGCTGTGGTCGCATTATCTCGGACTCTTTGTTGATTTCTTCCTCCATTTGGCAGAGATTTATTATCTCCGATAAATTGTACTCTTTTTCCAAAAGTTTCCGTTTTAGGCTTATGTTGGCGCAGCTATCGATGATCTTATCCTTTAAACAGATCTCCTCGATTTCGGCTTTAGTGGATCCAAAATCGCATTTTTGAATTTGGTATCTCAGCCTCAATACAAACTTCGCAAATGTCTCCCCCTCTGCAGGAGAAAGGTTCCTAAATAAATGTCTCTCGAAACTTGAGTTCTGTTTCGGCGAGAAAAACGCATTCAACTTATCGACTAACGTCTGAAATATGTCGGTCTGGTCTCCAGCCGCCGTTTCTGTTATCACGGCTCCGGGCAGTGAAAATGCTACCGTTTGTAGCTGAGGGCCGCCAAGATGTAACAGTTTGTTTCTTTTCCGGGATGGTGAACTGATGATCTCCTCAGCTTGCACATATATTTCGAAAGCTCTAAGCCATTTCTCCCATTCCACACGCAACAGGGACTTCTCAATCGTCTCGCAAAGAAACGGCCTGATTACGCTCTCTGCCATTGCTTGTAGGTCGACTATCGACTGATACTTTAGTACAGCCCCTGATCCAAATCAGCTCATATCTAATTATTCGACTCGTACCTTGAGTACAGCCCCTGACTTGAATCAGCTTATGATTATTTGTTCGGCTCGTACATCTAGTACAGCCCCTGACTTAAGTCAGCTCAAAATTATTTACTCGGCTTGTACATCTAGTACAGCCCCTGACTTAAGTCAGCTCAAAATTATTTACTGGGCTTGTACTTTTAGTACAGCCCCTGACCCAAGTCAGATAGAACAGTAATAAAATCTGTGTCTCTTGGCACTGTCACTGTAATTTGTCAGTTGTTTTCTCTTTCCTTTTATTTTTCATTCTTTTATTGTTGTTGTGTTTTTTTTTTTACATACGAGCTGCCATAACTGAAATGCCTGCGAGCATTCTTATATTTTATTCATTTTCCTTCATTCTCTCTTCTCTTCATCACATTCGTTCGTCAGCGTGCATTTGCCCGCGCGTTCATATATATACGAAGAACGCCAGGGAACGAAAAGAACAAACTAACGGGACTGTTGCGTGCTAATTTCAGCATATGCCGGTTTGCACTGAATTTTTCTTATTTTGATTAATTTATAAGTTGTTTTTTTTTTTACCTCGTCGCCAATGTAATAATTCGGTAGTTTAGTCTTCGTTTCAATACACTTTATTTCACAGTTAGTTATATTATTTATTACTAGTTCACAATGGTATTCTAATACGTGTGTTCACATTCAACTCCATTAATCGACTGGCTCTCTCTCTCCAGCCCGATCGCTCGTCTCTCTGCTTATGTTAGATTAATCGGGAGGGCGTGAGTTGCGCTCATCTTCCTCTCGCACCGGTTCCCACAATTATATTTGTCATTAGAGTATTCATCTTGCGACGTGAGAAAAAAATAATAAGGTAATGATTGTTGAGTGCCAATGATTGTTGTCCAGATATGACTTTTGCAATAAACAGTTTTAATATTTTTATTTATTTTATTAATTTTTATTACTTAAATTTTTAATACTTTGGGAAACTGAAGGCACCATCTGATCTTTTTATTAATATTTGTAAAATACACATTAAAGTTTTTGAAATATTTTTAAAAATAATAAAAAACAAATGTGTATAAAATTTATTGTTGAGCATTAGTGCACAAATAAAAGTAGTGTATATATATTACACATAATTAATTATCAACATAAATATAAATATGTAAAAGGTAGCTAATTCGAGCGGCGATCTTAACAAACGAATTTAAAAAATTTTAAAATTATAATAGTCAGTTCGTGAATTTTTATTTTGTTTCATCATATTGCTACGAAATTGGCCACAACTCCAAATATGTAAATTCGTTTCTTCGATCAGAATTGATTTCGGGCCGAAAATCGCCTTCTAGCACAACACGTACACATATACGCGTTCTCGTCTCTTGTTTTTACTCACACAAGCAAGCAAATTATATATTTCGATTTCTTACGCTCTCAGCGTCAGCGAGCGGAAAGAGAGCAAACTTGGCCTCCACCAAAATAGTGGCTGCATAGTGCCAAACGAATGTATGGCCGTTACGCATCTTGTTATTCTAGTGCCTTTGGCAAATTGTAGCTACCGTAAAGACTTGTAATTTTTCCCTAGAAATCCTGTTCCATGTAGTCATGGACAAATATTTGAAGTACGATGTGTTGATTGGCCGTGAGATTTTAGGTCAAGGCTTTGGTGTAACTATTAGTGCCAGCGAATTTGTTTTGTATAAAATTAATACTGTCAATACACTGTCTAGCATTACCAATATGAGTTATATGGATTCTATAAATATGGATAGTAATTTGAGTAAGTCCGACAAAGCTGAACTTGCAGAAATATTAAAATCAACCAAAATTATAAATGGTATACCAAGTAGCCGACTTACCACAGGTCAATTAGATATTCGTCTAATTGATGCCAATAAAACCGTAATGTGGTGACCGTATAGGCAGAGTAACGATGAAAAGTTGTTGCTGAGAAGTAAAATTCAGGAACTTTTAGCCTCAAACGTTATACGTCCAAGATGCTCCCCATTTGCAAGTCCAATGTTATTAGTTAAGAAAAAGGATGGTAGTGATCCTTTGCGCATTGACAACCGAAAACTGAATTCAAATACAATTTCCCTTGATATCAGATCAAATTGATAGACTATGTATTTTACTAGCCTCGATATGGCGAGCAGTTCCTATCAGATACCATTAAAGTCAGAATAGATTGAACGCACAGCCTTTCTCACAACAGAAAGACAATATAAGCCACAATGAAAGCATTATGTAAGGTGGCATACCCATATCAAAGACACTAGAATAACAAAATGCGTAACAGCCATACATTGGTTTGGCACTATGCAGCCACTTTTTTGGTGACGGCCAAAATTGCTCTCCGTCCGCTCGCTTATGCTGAGAGCCTAAGAAATCTAAAAATAGAATTTGCTTGCTTGTGTGAGTAAAAACAATAGGCGAGATCGTGTGTATGTGTGCGTACTTGTGCTAGAAGACGATTTTCGGCCCGAAATCAATTCTGATCGAAGAAACGAACTTACATATTTGGAGTTGTGGCCAATTTCGTAGCAATATGATGATATAAAATAATAATTAAAAATTTACGCCCTGACTATTATAATTTTTAGGTTTTTTAAATTCGCTTGTTAAAATCTCCGCTTGAATCAGTTACCGTTTACATTTACATTACATTTATTTATTTTTATATTATTTATATTATGTTATGTTAATTAATTATGTGTAATATTACAATTGTAATGGGGTCCTATATTTATTAGACCTTCGAGTTGATTTGAAATATTTTAATGTTTAACATTAAAACATTTCGATGTTCCCCAATTAAGTTATTTTTCTAACTATTGTTTTTTTTATATTTTGGGTCCATTTTTCAGTCGCCAATTATTTAAATATTGCTCATTTTTTTTTATTTATGAGATAGAATGCTGAGCTTAGCTTGCTATTCTTGTCTATCAGCTATCATCACAGTCCACTTGCAATGCTTAAAAAGCAAAACTTGTATAAGTTTGTTTAACAGATCTGTTCTATGTGCATAACATTCATTATTTTCATAAAACCATAATGAGAAAGCACTACTTTCATTTGTGCACTTTATGCATTGCTCAATAATAAACTTTTTTATACACTTTTGTTTTTTTATTATTTTTAAAAATATTTCAAAAACTTTAATGTGTATTTTACAAATATTAAAAAAAAGATCAGATAAAAATATAAAACTTTTCATTGCAAAAGTCATATCTTGAGGCACGAAGTGCGGACACAATCACTCAACAAGCCATATTAATTGTTCACGCGTCGCAAGCTGAATACTCTATTAACAAATATTCTACTATAAAGTCATATTTGAAATTTATTTTTTGATATTATGATTTGTCTATTACTATTTCTAAGCTATATTTAAATAATATTAACGTTAAGGCAATGAAAAACAATAATTTTTCAAATGGTCCCAATTGATTAAAAATAATATAGATTTAAAGTCTAAGAACTTCTAAGGTGAAGGGCATATTTTGTCAAATTTACAATATATGAGCATACGTGTGCACACATACAGTTGTCTGCTATCACTGCATGCGTAGAAAAGAGCTGTTCGCCGTTGCGCTCTCCGCTCTCTCTCTCTCGAACAAAAATTCGAGAGAGCCTGGTGCCACCTCTAGAGCCACGCCAAAAAATCGTGTGCCAAAAAATCGTGTGCCAAAAAATCGTATGGCGTTACGCATCTTGATATTCTAGTGTCTTTGCTCATATGCTGTTGTCTACATAGATGATGTTTTTTTCGTAGCTGGCACAAAGGAGGAGGCGATTTCTGTCAAGGTGATGTAGCTATGTAGCGGGGCCGCTTTCACAATATCAATGTGGTAGCCGTTTTTAAGTCAAGAGGTGATAGTTTCCGAATTGAAGGCGTCCTCATTATCGCAATATATTGTTCTGATTCTGGGAAACAAGTTTACGATTTGAAGGAAGGGCCCTGTGACGTCCACTATTCTTCTGGACAGCACTGGTTGCACTATTGTAAGCTTCGAGAACTTGTCAACGTATGTTAGGAATTGCTTCTTATCGGTTGAGCAGATATCAATGTGTAACATTTCGCCAGTGTAGCTTCGTATGGGTGTTTCCTCAACCTCCTGTTTTTTTGTCTGCCTGCCATATTTGGCTTTGGTGCATATTTTGCAATTTGCAACCACTTCCTTTGCTAGGCTGCTCATTTTGGGAATATAGTAATCACGGAGAACCTGCTTGGTATTCTCCTGAGCCGCCCTGTTTGCACGATTGTGTTCTGTCGTGACAATGTCGAACTGCTCGTTTCTATTTGTAACGTCTATTACAATATTCTTACAATACCGAAACTGCGTAGCCGGGAAATGAGCAATTAAGTCATGTTGAAAACTTGCCAGGGGGAAATTGATTAAGTGGCGTGTTTTGATACGAAACAACACCAAGCTTTGCTTTAATTGGAAACGTGCTTCATCTATAATAATTTGGTTTCTGAAACAGTTTACTGGTCTGTCGCTTCGACCGTGTAGGTCAGTGACAGTTCGCTGTGAATAGTCGCAGCGTCTGACTGAACACTCCGACCCATCTATGTAATCTCTTAAGTAAATGACAACCCCCCGGAAGCCAAAACATTTCTCAGCCTCTCGAATGCATCTCTCTGCAAGTCACCGAACTCAATAAGCGTCTTCTTAGACATGTGTTTGCTGATAGAGCCATTTTCTCCTTTCAGCAAGCAGGTCAAAGGCCTCGCGATCGACGCGAAGTTTTTAACGAAACAACGGTAATAACTGGTGCACCTCCATTGGTGACAATAAATCCCAGATACTCAACGCTTAGCTTAAAAAAGTGCGTCTTCTCGCTGGATACCTTCATGTTGGCATCACACAGGCTTTTTAAAACCCAATCTATGTGCTTAACATGGTCGTTTACATTTTCAGAAAAAATAATGACGTCATCTACGTAGATATAGCACGATTTTCCAATCTGTTGCCGTAACACGTCATCGATCGGTCTTTGGAAGATGCTTCCCGCATTCTTCAATCCGAACGGCAATACTTTCCGCCGTTTACTTCTCACGGTCATAATCGGCCAAGTATATCTGGTGGTAGCCGGACTTTGAATAAAACGTTGTAAAGTACTTTGGCTTTTCAAAAGTTGTCAGTATCATGGGGATGTTTGGCATTGGGTACTTATCAGCGATAGTTTTTTCGTTAAGTTTCCTAAAGTCTGTAACCAAACGCTTATTTTTGTTCCCCAGCTCATCATGGCCTTTTTTGTCCACAACCCATGTTGGATTGTTGTACGGTGACCTTGAGGTTCTAATAATGCCTTTCTGCAGTAAGTCTGCGATATCTCGCTTAACAAACTCAGATACACCCATGGGAGGCGGTTATAATTTGGAATATACCGGCTTATCATCAGTTGTGCGAATTGTGGCAACAACAGAAGTGTTAAGGCAGTGCCTCGTTAGAGGCTGAAAATGCCTTAGATCTGTTTGCTATCATGTTTCGAAATTGAACTTATACAGGCTCCGGTACGGCAAGTAATTTACGTTAGTAAAATTTACATTGTCGTAATTATGATGCTGAAGCTTGTCAGAAACAGAACCATAATTTATTGTACCTTTCTCTGCGCCGAGTTTTACTCCCACTTGAGCTATCAGGTCAAATCATATAATACCATCGAACGGTGTCAGCGCGTCTAAAATGAAGAGCGCGGATGTTTTTCCAAAAATATTCATTAAACATTTCTGGTGAACGCTGTTAGAACCATTGGAACTAACTGTGAAAGGGGAATAGACCGGCACATCAATGAACGGCAAGCGGGAGCGCTCCCTAACAAATTGATCTGATAATTTATCCTCGCCTATCTCGGTAACGGACGCTGCGGCCGCGCATATTCATAATATTCGTTGTAATTTTTATCGTCAGCCTGTTGCATGGTATTCTGCAATCTCTGACGCCTTTGACCGGTCATACGTGCGGAGCCAAATCTTTTATGCAGGCTCACCGCTTCCAAAGGAAAGCTGGCAGAATTGAGTCCTGCTGGAGCCTAATTCCATAGGTTGAGGAGATTGATTACGGTAGCTGCCCGTGTTCTAGGCAGAACTACTTCTGCCCTTTTTTCCCTTGGCCATCTTCGGCCATGCTATGTTTTCCCTGCGGTTTCCTTGGGCGGTTTTGGTTCCTTCGGTGCTTATGTGTAAGTGCGTTGTCCTTCAAAGCCTTTGCATATGTGGCAGCAAAGGTGGTGCGCTCTATGGTAGCCTCGGACTCCCTAGTCAATTCTAAAGCTGAGGGCAAATACTTCGCTGGCAAGACTATGGCCCTCAAGGGTTTCCTAATACCAGCAATAAATGCATGGAGAGCATCCTCTCTAACTTCATTATTAAACAGAATAGCACTGTCCAGTTAGTGTGTTATAACGATCTTGTTTGTTATTAGCGTTAATCGTTTCTCTACGTCGTCGTAGTATTGCATTATGCTAAGTTCTCCTTGCTTAACTGTTTGAAGTCCCTGCCTAAGGACACGCAGCGACGTTTTGTCCGCGTAAGTGCAGTCTAATAGAGCAATAATGGCATCGAAATTTAAGACTGTGTTATGGGCAACTAGTAGCCCTCTAGCCGACCCCCTGATTATATTTCTGATAATCGAAACGGCCTGATAATGCGCTTCGCTACCATAATATGGCTTGAAAATCTCGTCTGCGTCTACGGCAGATTGAAGCCATGACACATATTCATCTTGTTCTCCCGTAAAATCCGGCATGGTCTTCACAATGTCAAGCTTGACCTCACATCGAATGTTTGGGTCTACTGTTATTTTTTGCTTATCTTCCACTTGTGGTGCTTCCTCGCGCAAGTTTTGCATTTGTCGTTTCACCTCATCTAACTGCGACTGGAACGCCTGCATCAACCTAGTTTCTTGCTCGGCTAAAGCCTGACCAACGGCTCCAGATATGACTGCCTGTAATTGGGCGCCGTCCATGTCTGCAGTGTTACCTGTCGTATTAGGACGAAAACCTTCTGATTCTAAATCCCACCCGTCGTCACTATCGTACTCGACCTTAAAGCCTCTATATGCACCTGCCCAACTCATTTACCATTGGTTGGCACCACACAAATTTAATTCTTTCAGAGCACGATTGATCGCTATGCGAGGTGCGATATTTACACGCGCGAGAAATAGAATGCGACGCAAAAAGAAAAAAAATTGTTTATAAAAAAACGAGGGGTCTGCACGGAAGAATAATTATTTCCTATTTATTCTCTTGGGCAGCACCAAAGACACTAGAATAACAAGATACGATTTTTTGGCACACGATTTTTGGCAATGACTGTGTCCGCACTTCGTTCCCCAAGATATGACTTTTGCAATAAACAGTTTTCATATTTTTATTCATTTTAAAATTTATATTTTCCACTACGTTTTATTTGAATGAAATATTTTTTTCTCAATGAATAACTTCTTTTTGGAAAATTTATGTTTTAAATTACAGTAGTTATAATAATTTCCATTGCATTTGCTTTAATTACTTGACTTAATATTAATGTATGTAAATGACCCATTTTTAATATTTAAAATTAAAATTAGATTCAGTTTATATATTTTGTGAAATATTTAAATTTGATATTTTTAAAAAGTGCGCAATTTTAGGTGGAAAATAAAGCGAGCCAACTTTTTGGTTTTCTTTTTAATTTCTCCTCGATTTTTTTGAAATTTTTGCTTTATAAACGAGTTTATACTAAATTAAAGCCGTTTTGTTGCAATAGAAAAGCAGTAAACAAAAACTCGAAGGTCATATAAATATAGGACCCCATTGCAATTGTAATGGCCTCCCCGTGGTGTTTCCTGGGTACCGATTATTACATATATTACATATAATTAATTATTAACATAAATATAAATATGTAAACGGTAGCTAATTCGAGCGGAGATTTTAACAATCGAATATTAAAAAACTTTAAAATTATTATTCATTTGAGTACTCTATTAGAACTAAAGTAGTAGGTTACAATATGACTGCACGCAGGCAGTTGACAGCATAAGAAATAATATATAATAGAGTCTCAGTGTGACTTCAAATTAAAGAGTTGGCCTTACGATTGCGTTGCTACATAAATACATACATAAATGTAAGACTCCTTCTCAACGCAATATGTCAACCTCTACATGCAAGTTGCTTATTTAATATTACATTTAATATTCATTTGAAAAAAATCAATCTCTACTCAATACAACAATCAATACAATCCCATCATTTTTATGCATCTCTCATGCTTAACTCTATTCAAATTCTTTGTAATGTATCGATATCATGTTCTCTGTTGGCAAACACTTAATTTTCATTATCTTTTCCTTATATAATTCTCTTACATAATGATACTTAATATTAATATGCTTACTACGTTTTTTTTTACTAAACATTGCGTGCTTTGAATATCGCCATAAATCTGCACTTGGAGATTTCTAAAGCCCATCTCATTTATCAGCTTTCGCACATAGGCAGCCTCCCTCGCCGCAGTCGAGAGCGCTTCTCCGCTTCTGTGCTACTTTGAGCAACCTTCGATTGTTTTTTTTAAGCCCATGTAAAAACAGCTCCAGCAGCAATCAATACCCAACCGCGTCGACAAACAAGTGTATTGATACACCAGTACGCTCGTAATGCATGTTCAAATCAGTTGTACCTCTTAGATATCTCCCGCTTAGCAGCAGCTTCATGCTCCTTATGTGGGTCTGCATTCTGCTGTGCCAGTTTAGTCACAGAATGCAATTTATTAGGGCGAGTTATTAAAGACTGGTAAATAACTTTATCTATCCTCTGGCACTCGACCCTGTCACATTTTACTTGGTATCCAGCTTTTAGGCGTATAACGTTTGGCTTCCAGTCCTTCATCTTGTAGTCATTCGATGTACATTCTCTATGTACTGCTTATGACAATTAGACGCTTTATTTGCACAAGTTCATCCCTGCTCGAATAAGCAGACGATACGTAGGCAGACGATACGTCCATTTGGTGCATGTACAAACTATTCTCAAATGCCAGAGCAATGACAAGCTTGATAGACGAATAACGTGCCATAGGAGAGAACGTCTCCGTAAAATTAACGCCATATCGCTGAGCGCATCCCTAAGCAACTAGTCGAGATTTTAGCCGCTCTACTTGGCCCGTCTTGTCACGCTTCACTGCAAACACCCATTTCGATCCGATAGCTTTCTGACCCTCTGAGAGATCCACCAACGTCCAGGTTGCATTGGCTTGAAGACTCTCCACCTCCTTCTGCAAAGAAGCACTCCATTCAGCAGAATTATCCATACTCATTGCCTCGTTCACACTCGTAGGGACGGGGACTTCTTCAGCATACATTGTATTGACCATATTGTACTGCTTACGTGGTCGTCCGGGTAAGCCAGTGTACACATTCTTTGGTCACCCACGACCTCTCCATTCAGCTGATTCGGAAGAAAGCCCATCAAAAGAAAGCTCGTCTCCTTCTTCATAAAGGTTCTCGCCGACAGGTGCATCATCGTCTTGGTCAGTAGACAACTGGAATGGCTTTAAGCTTCTCAAGTTGAACGTTGGAAGTACCAGAATCTTGTTCGATCCGAGCACAGTCATCATGGTCATTCTCAAATACAATGACGTCCCGACCCACACAGACGTTTCGCTTGCTAGGATTATACAAACGATGAGCTTTCGAAATTTAAGAGTATCCTACCAAAACATTCTCCTGGCCTCTTGGAGCGAACTTCTTTTTCTGGGTTTTGTCCAGCACGACAGTTTTAGACCCAAAACCCTTCAAGTGTGACACTTGACACTCTTCCCTGTCCATGATTCAAATAAAGTCATTCCTGGTAAAGTAGACGTCTCGGCGCGATTGCGTAGATATGCAGAGCAGCATGCTCTGCAGCATGCAGAATCATACTTCTAGCCATTTCTACTAGAGTTCGGTTAGCAAGTTCCGCCCCCCATTTTGATGAGGTGTGTGGAACCAAAGACACTAGAATAACAAGATGCGTAACGGCCATACATTGGTTTGGCACTATGCAGCCACTTTTTTGGTGACGGCCAAAATTGATCTCTGTACGCTCGCTTACGCTGAGAGCGTAAGAAAACTAAAAATAGAATTTACTTGCTTTTGTGAGTAAAATCAAGAGACGAGAACATGTAAATGTGTGTGTACTTGTGCTAGAAGACGATTTTCGGGCCGAAATCAATTCTGATCGAAGATTCAAATTTTAAAAATTTGGAGTTTTGGCTAATTTCGTAGCAATATGATGAAATAAAATAATAATTAAAAATTCACTGACTAGTATAATTTTAAAGTTTTTTAAATTCGTTTGTTAAGATCGCCGATCAAATTAGCTACCCTTTACATATTTATATAATAGAAATAATTATATGTAATATATATACACTACTTTTATTTTTGCACTTAATGCTCAACAATAAATATTTTTATACACATTTGTTTTTATTATTTTAAAAAATATTTCAAAAACTTTAATGTGTATTTTACAAATATTAAAAAAATAGATCAGATGGTGCCTTTAGTTTTCCGAAGTATTAAAAATTTAAGAATAAGAATTTATAAACTAAATAAAAATATGAAAACAGTTTGTTGCAAAAGACATATCTTGAGGCACGAAGGTCCGCACTTCGAGCACTCAACAATCATTGCCTTCTTAATTTTTCTCACTTCGCAAGCTCAATACCCTAATGACAAGTATTCTAATATAAAGTCATTTTCGAAATTTATTTTGTGATGTACATAGAGTCGGCTATTACTATTTCTAAGCTTTATTTAAATAATAATAACCTTAAGGCAATGCAAAACAAGAATTTTTCGCATGGTGCCAATTGATAAAAAATAATATAGATTTAAAGTCAACGAACTTCTAAGGTGAAGGGCATATTTTGTCAAATTTACAATGCATGAGTTGTCTGCTATGACAGTATTCGTAGAAAAGAGCTGTTTGCTGTAGCGCTCTCCGCTCTTTCTCTCTCGAACAAAAAATCGAGAGAGCCTGGACCCACCGCTGGGGCCACGGCCAAAAAATCGCGTTTTGTATGGCGTTACGCATCTTGTTATTCTAGTGGCTTTGAATTTGCATTGTGCATGTCACGGAGACTTCACCTATACAACTTATAAGCACAGTATTATTTATTATTTTTGCAATGAACTTATCTGCTAATTTTTCTTTCAATAAGGAACACTCAACTCCTGAATCAAAAAAGTATGGAACGGGCTCACCCATTTGGTGCAAATTCCCTCTTGGATTGACAACGGCGCACATATCCACTCGTTTCTCAGCCTGGCTTAACGATGTTGTGCACCTTGTTGCAATATGCCCCAGCTGTCCACACTTGTAGCACTTTATGGTTGACATGTCCCTCTTTGGAGTAGAGTTGCTGTTTGAAGGGTTACTCTTCGAAATCTTCACTTCTTCAGCCATTCTGTTTCGGCACTCTGCGAACTGATGGCCAGGTTTGGCACAATAGTGACACTTCATGCGTGATGATAATTTCTGCTTCTTACGTTCTGGAGCACTAGCACAGTCTGGTGACTTTTAGTCATTGCGTTTAGCAAAAGCAAAGGCACGCAGTTGTTTTTCCAATTCGCTTCGTGTCTGGATATTCGTTGTGAATAATATACGCTGCAGTCGGTGGTCTATTTGAGCTACATGTGCGAGCACGACCGATACAGCAATTTCTTCATTGCTCATTTCTTTCCACTTCGAGTTCAATGCCGTTAGTTGTCTGCTGGCATATACAGACAAACGCTCATTCGCTCTTGGGCCATAGTTATACAAGTTAGCACCAAAAGAATTCACAACAACAATCTACGAAGGCTTTCACGCGCATCCGGCCGTGCACCAGCAGTAACCAATAAATGCAAGATCAGCGTCTGGAGCGCTTACGTGGTAGCGACGATAGCAGAGTCAGCAACGGAGTTGGCACTGACGCTAGCAGAACTTCCTTTTTGTGAAAATAAACAAACGTTTACTTTAACTTACATGTTTAACAAAATGGCTGCCGGCGTCTGTACACTATCATATAGTTGTGTAAATAATTCTAGGAATTCTGGCCACTTTATTCCACCATAGCAAATCTGGGATAACCATTGGAATGCTCCTCCTTTGAGTTGCTCATGAGTTGCCTAGTGCCATAACCAAAGCGCTTCCTTCCAACACATTTTCTGCCATAATTATATGAACAGTTTTGCGCCATGCAGCTACATCTGCACTTGCAGTGTCTGGATTAAACTTTGGTAGCGTAACTTTGCTGGGTTGCGTCCTCATTTTGGAAGTCTGCATAGATTTAATCAACTCCATGAAATTTTTGCTTTCCGATTCGAATAATGCACGCCACTGATCTCTGGAGAGGTCTTGGGAGTAGGCCGATCCCACTTCTGATGACGGAGAAGCAGAGCGCGTCTTCTCTTCCACTTCAGTATCCATATTGTGCAGCACAGTAAGTCGCCTACTTGTTGTTCGTTCTATCGTTCTCACTAGACTAATTTACTCAAGCTCGCTCTCTCGATGCTTTTCTTCTATTGCTCAATTTCAATCAATTATTTCATCATCCTTACTTTGTCTCCACGAAACTCTACAAAACAACAGGCGCCATGCTCATTGAATACACGCACAAATGATGCTCACTTAACAACGGAACGCTTTCCGTGTATTTTATTATTCGCTACTTATTCTTAACGTAACAAATGAATATCATTATTTCGGATACATTCAAAAATAATACGTTAGATCTACTCAATCTCCGACATATGCGTAGTTCTGCTAAAAGACGATTTTCGGGCCGAAATCCATTCTGATCCAAGAATCCACGAATTGACATATTTGAAGTTTTGACCAATTTCGTATAAATATAATGGAATAATATAATGATAAAAAATTCACGCCGTGACTATTTTAATTTTAAAGTTTTTTAATATTCGATTGTTAAAATCTCAAAATCAAAAAGAAGCATTACATTGAGAAAAAAATATTTCATAAAAATAATGCGTTGTAGAAAATAAAAATTTATAAAATAAATAAAAATATGAAAACTGTTTGTTGCAAAAGTCATAACTTGAGGAACGAAGTGCGGACACAAGCACTCACCAATCATTGCTTTATTAATTATTGACAATTATTCTAATCAATTTTGAAATTTATTTTGTGATATTATGTACATAGATTCGGCAATTACTATTTCTAAGCTATATTTAAATAATAATAACGTTAAGGCAATGCAAAACAATAATTTTTTACATGGTGCCAATTGATCAATAATAATATAGATTTAAAGTCTAAGAACTTCTAAGGTGAAGGGCATATTTTGTCAAATTTACAATGCATGAGCATGCACAGTTGTCGGATGTCACTGTATGCGTATAAAAAGTCTGCTAGCTGTACAGCTCTCCGCTCTCTCCCTCTTGAACAAAAATTCAAGAGAGCGTGGAGCCTCACCGAAAAAACCGTGTGCAAAAAAGTCCGTATGGCGTTACGCATCTTGTTATTCTAGTGTCTTTGGTTAAAGGGTATACTAGATTAGATTAAAAGTATGTAACAGGCAGAAGGAAGCATTTCCCATGTTAGCCCATGTTGCCACGCCAAACACAAAAAAGTTTTTGCCACGCCCACTCTAACGCCTAAAAACCGCCTTAAACTGCCACGCCCACATTTGTGAAAAATTGTTGTATATTTTTTCATACATGCAGTCTTGTTAATTTTTATCGATTCGCCAAAAAACTTTTTGCCACGCCCAGTCTAACGCCCTAAAACCGCCCAAAACCGCTTCTTTGATATTTTTTCATAATTTTTTCAGTCTTGGAAATTTCTATAGATTTGCCAAAAACTTTTTCCACGCCCACTTAACTCCACCAACATCCCAAAACTTCCACGCGCACAATTAAAAAAAAAGTTTTGTTATACTTTCATATATGTGTTACTATTGTAAATTTCTATCGATTTACTAAAGGACTTATATCTCCAATATCTCCGATATCCCAGAAAAAGGCCGAAATTTTGCGTTCGCATTTCACTAGCTGAGTAACGGGTATTTGATAGTTCGAGAAGTCGCCTATAGCATTATCTCTTTTTTAAGTTTAATTTTTTTGTTAAGAGTGGTAGATTGAGTTGAAATATTTGCATAGCAAAGTATTTTTTAAGTAATATTCCCGTTTGTTAGATGGTGTGAGGTTTGTGGATGGATGTTTATCGCATATCCAAGGAAAATGGCAAGAGTAAACGTGGCAATCTGTTTTACAATCAGTATGTAAAATATTAATCTTCTTGTGCTTATAGTTCCTGAAACCTTGATGTAAATACGGGCAGGACATGGCCAGATGGACTCGGTTAGTGATTCTGATTAAGAATATGTATACTTTATAGGATGGGAAACACTTTCTAGGTAGACGGAAATAAGTTATCCAACGAATCTGGACAACGAATCCCCTCATCGTAATCCTTTATTAAAAATGAAACAAAAAAATTAATATTTTATTTAACATAAAAATGTAAGAAAAATGGTTCTATAAACATTTTATATTAAAAACAACATTCTAGGAACTAAAATGCATTCAGTTGGCATTCATTCCGCAATGGCGATCAAAAGGCAACGGAAACGTCGAGATGAACAAAAAAGGGCGCGAGAAAGACGTTATAGCACGCAAAGTTCTGAAAGCGGGGAAACATTTCATTCTCCAACAGGATCCGTGAGGCGAAAATATCACCATCCTCGTCATGCAGTTAGTTCTGGCCCGGGAATGCTTGACAGCCAGGTTTATGTTTAAAATAATAAAATAAGTAAAATTTATGATATTTATCGTTTAAATATAGGTAGTTACTAGTATTGGCATGTTGCATATAGGTATTGTATTCGTTGTGTTTGGAGTTTTTCTTTGCGGCGCTGGTATTATTCCAGACGAAACTATGTCATGGAAGTTATTTAGTAAGTAATTTTAACAGAATATTCTTTTTTTATTTGCTGCATATAATCGATTTCTTAGGCTCAAGCTCAGCCTGGTGGAATGAAGTAACTTGCACAGGATTATTTTCTCTTGGATTGGGACTGTTTTTACTAATTTTAAACTGTCTTATAAGTCGAAAAGAGGAGGAGGATCTTGAAGACTATGTGCAACGTCAACTAACTCGATCTCGCTCTGGTAATATAATATTACTTATGTAATAATTCTTATGTAAAATATTTGTTAAAATAAATACATAATTTTCAGGACACCGACTTGAAAGAGATGTTGAAACTGGTGTTTTGACAACGCGCCATGCACGCAAAGCTGTTGCCTTACAAAAGGGCGGACGTATTAACTCTCCTACAGATGTTTCCGTCGTAAATTGCGGCTCTTCAGAGAATATGTGCAATGGACCGATAGTCGTCCATAATGGTAAAATAATTAGTATCAGCTTATAGAAAGCAGTAATTAATATAGTTTTTAGTTTTAAACAGTTCTGATGCTATCCTTGAAAAAATTGTGGAGGAGGATAATACTTATTTAAACGACCGCAGCTCCGGAATATCTCCGATTGATTTAGAAAATGATAAGAAACAGCTCTTAAGAAGAGAATCTCTAAGTGACGCAATCAGTATAACGCGTATTTAAGAAACTTAATTTTTTACTCCTTACAAACAGTACATGAACAGATAGAAATAATTTTTTTTATATCTAATGGTTTTATAATACAATAATCATATATCCTCTTTGTCACTTACGATTGAATACATTTAATAACACTAACACTGCATTATCATTATAACATAAAACCGAAATGTGTGTTTTAGTTAAAACAAGAGAGAATGCTATAGTAAAATTCTCCGACTATCGGATACCCGTTTCTCAGATGGTAAAAATGAGAACGCGAAATTTCATAAATTTTCTGGGATATCGATAGATATTGGGGAATGAAGTGAGAAAAAATTTAAAAATTATTGAAAAGTGTGGGCGTGACCGGTTTGACGGCTTTAAGGCGTTAGGGCGTGGCAAAAACTTTTGGCAAATCGATAAAAATTTACAAGACTGATAAGATTATTAAAAAATATCCAACAATTAATAAAAAATTTGGGCGTGGCAGTTTTGGGCGGATTTATGGCTCTAAGATGGGCGTGTTTACAAATCGATAGATATTCACAAGACTAATAAAAATGTGAAAAAATATAACCACATTTTTCAAAAGTGTGGGCGTGGCAGCATGGGTCAATAAACTTGCGCTGAGTCTTTGTCTCTAGAATCTTTATGATTAATCTGAACCTTCTAAAATCAATAGTTCCTGAGATCTCGACGTTCATACGGACAGACGGATATGGCTTGATCGACTCGGCTATTGGTTCTGATCAAGAATATATATACTTTTTATGGTCGGAAACGCTTCCGTCTACCTGTTACATCCTTTTCAACGAATCTAGTATACCCTTTTACTCTACAAGTAACGGGTATGATAAGAGAAGAAAATGGGAGCTCGAAGTTATCGGGAAGCTATCAATGAATCGTTCGATACGTGTTGATTATATTATTTAACGATCTTTTGGTGCAAAAAGTTAAGATAAGTGCGTTAAATGAATACCCTTCTTAGAAGATAGAAGATTCCTAAATTTTAACTTTGTTACATGTCATCTTTGGAGGCAGTTAAACTCTGTGGCACCTCGGGTGTGCAGCAGTATCTTCGTTATCTGAGTTCCCATCTCTCACGATCACTCTATTAGTTTCGCACCTACACCCTAGGCTTATCGTTCAGCTGTTCGCTCTGCAATTAAGTCGCTCATTATCATTCGCTTTTCGTTACCTATACATATCGCATCGGTGCAAAATCTCGTTCGCTAAGCCCAATAATATCTTTCGAAATCACTAAATAAACCTCGTCCTTTCATCATTAAAAATATCTAATGAAAAAGCGTATTGTCATTGACGACGTGTGTGTCACCTACAGGTCCTGCTGCGAACAGGATGCTGTTGACGGCATCCAGGACTTCGCATCAACATTTGCGGAATGGGCAAAACGCTGGAACATTGGCATTAATGGTGACAAATCTGCGAATGTGTGCAGCAGCGACAAAGCACTTCTGGCTAATTAATTCGGGAAGTAAATTGTCACTCTCCAACAAGGTGACAATTTACAAGCAAATTATAGCGCCAATATGGAAGTATGGTTGACAGATTTGGGGCTTGGCTTGCGACAGGCAAATTCGCCGCATTCAGGCTGCCCAAAACAAAATCGTCAGGACGATTACCGGCTGAGAATGGTACGTAAGGAACTCAACCCTGCACAAAGACCTCAAATCGCCTAGCCAAGGCAATGTCCAGAGCCTGCCCACCAAGAAGGCTCCACAGGAGACAGCCGAAGGACCTCATCATACGGTCCCCCTTGACGAGATCCAGGAGATGATGCTCTCATATTGTTATAATGTTAATTGGAATATTTGTATTATTGTTTTGTACAGCTAACTCTTGTTAGCCGGCGCGCCTGCGAGGGCTGAATTAATAGAGACCAAGGTGACAAAGGGGTTTTTCAGCTACCCCGTATGCCTTAATAAAGTACAAAAAAAAAAAAAAAAAAATTATATTTGACCTATTAAACTAATTTACTATAGCGATTAATATTTATGAACGTGCTAGTTTTGCAAGTGAACGCATGTTAGTTTTGCAAATTAAGAATAATTCAAATTTTGTGCCTACTTCTATCTATTATTAACTAAGTGATCCGGCAGACGTTGACCCTCACAAAATTTGTATTTAAACAGATGACTTTTTGGACTTCTTTCTATACAAGGAAATTGTTGAGGTAATAATCTTTTTTTGTCATTGCCACTAATGTCCACACACCTCCCAAAACAGTCATGTCCAGACTTTTGAACAATTATTAATTTTTGCTTTTTCATTTTATTATTATTACCGATATTTCATAAAATGTTAAAATTTTTCGTTCACACTTCAATCTGAGTAACAAGTATCTGAAAGTCAGGGAACTCGACTATACCATAATCTCTTGCTATGATATGAGATTATAAAATTGCATATTTTAATAACTTCATATATTTAAATTTGAAAAAATTTGAATGTGTAATTTCTATGCAGTAGTGAAGGTAACTTCGAAATTCGGAAGGGGATATGTGAAGGAAATTATTTTATTACACACACACAAAACATTTCTATAGCCGTTACTCGTAGTGTATACAGTTTGTTGACCCCTTTTACCCCACCCTCTCTTGCGCCCACAAAGTGCGCAAAACTCCCACGGCTTCAATTTTGAAAAATATATTGATATTTTTTTATGTTATTATTAGTCTTGTAAATTTTAATCGACTTAAAAAAAAAAAAAAAATATGCCACGACCAGTCTAACGCTTAATACTGCCTTTTTCACCCTTTAGAAAAATGTTTTGATTTTTCATCGTTTTATTGCTGTTTAATAGGTGCTTTCACTAAGAGTTTCCAGTGTTGGAAGATTAATTCTACTATCTGCACTCCGACGCCCTTGTCATCATATCCAAAGCGCTTCAGATAGCTGCGAAAGCAACCGTGCCCACTGATCATCTGCGTTGGATGGAACGTTATTTCGCCATGCTTCCGTTCTATCCACGGCTTGAGATTAGGAATCAGCTGCTGCGACCAGCGACACTTTAGCCCGTTGTTCCACCTGTGCTGACATGTCTTCAGGGTGTGCTGCCTTGCTTCTCCTCGTATTGACCTCTTGGCGCATGGGTTTGGTTGAAGACCACTTTGTCTTCCTGCGCTAATAGGTCTATAGGCGGTATGCTTGCGATCACCAATGCCGCCTCGTTGGACACTGTTCTGAAGGCGCAGCAGATACGTAGTGTCGACAGTCTATGGGTAGCACTTAGGCCCTGAGCGTAGCTTTCTCTTTCAAGCGCTTTTGCCCACACCGGGAGAGCATATAGCATGGTCGCGCGGGTGACGCTCGTCAGCAGCCGTCTACTCGCATGTTTTGGGCCTCGGATGTTCAACATTATGGTTTATAACGCCCGATTTACTCCTGCTGCTTTCGAGCTTGCGTAGGCTACGTGTTGACGGAACGAAAGCCTAATGCCTATCATGACTGCCAGGTACTTAATAGCCCGAGAGGAGGACACCGAGGAACTGCCTACTTCGGCTGTGGCCGTCTCCACTGCCTTCCTGGAGCTAATCAGGACAGCCTTCGTCTTTTCCGGCGCCAGCTCTAGCCCCATTGAGCTGAGCCATTGTTCAATGGCCCTGATGTTTTTGTTACACTTTTTCTCAGCCTTACCGGGATGCTTGTCAACAACGAGCAAAGCCACGTCGTCCGCGAAGCCTACGATCTCGCTCCTCCCAACTAGCGGTAGGCGAAGTATCCCGTCATACATGGCGTTCCACAGAAGTGGGCCGAGGACCGAGCCTTGCGGGACTCCACCGGTGACCTGGTGCCTGAAGACTCCTTCCGACGACTCGCACAGTAGGACCCGATCAGAAAAATAGCTGCGAATGATCCTGACTAGGTAGGCTGGGACGCTGAAGCCAATTAGTGCCTCTAGGATCCGGTCCCATCTCGCTGTGTTGAAGGCGTTCCTGATGTCTAGTGTGACCATGAGGCTTGGGCCGCTACTTCGACCACTCTGTTAACAGCGTCGACGGTGGACCGCGCTTTCCTGAATCCAAACTGGGACTTTGTGAGGTCACCCGCGTCGGCGATAGCCCTCTCTAGCCCAGTGCACACCAGTTTCTCCAGGAGCTTGCCAGATGAAGGCTCCTCGGGTGGTTTCCCTGGTTTTGGGAGGAGCAGCAGCTTTTGAATTTTCCAGCAGCTCGGGAAAACTCCTTCCGTCAGGCACTTGGTGAGTGCCTTCGCAAACGAGTCTGGCTGGAGGTAGAGAGCAAGCCGAAGCGCCCTGATCGGGATGCCGTCGGGGCGGGGGCCTTGCCGTCCTTCAGCAGTTTTGCCAGCTCCAGGATCTCATCACTGCTGACCGTGGCGTCGGATTCGACGTGGTCCCCTGTGGCTGGGTCGGCTGGACGTATCCCATCAATCACAGGGAACAGATGTTCCGCTACACTGCGGAGCATCGCTGGGTCCAATAGCTTGGGTCCAATAGTCCTCGTATATGCCTTCTTGACCACCACCTTGTAGGCACTTCCCCATGGGTCGCTGTCAGCAGAATCGCATAGGTCGATGAAGCATTTCCGCTTGCTCTCCCGTATGGCTATCTTGAGTGCTTTCCTGTGGGCTCTATACTCGGATGGGCGTTCGGCAAAGGACTCCGCACCTCTAGCGCGTTGATAGCGACATCTGGCGGAGAGGCAATCTTGACGAGCCTTCTCTATCTCCTGGTTCCACCAGTAGACAAGGACTCTTTGTCGGCTATCCGTCCTGCTCGTTTGCATGCTGGCGTCGCACGCGGCCTTTAGCTGCCTCATCAGCGCCACTGCCGTCAGCTCAGCTCCTTCTCTGCTCACCGTGGGTAGGAAGTGCTCTCGTCTTGTATTTCATCCTGGCCTGGGCTACTATCTGGGCTTGGGGCGAAGAAGGGCATCCCAAGTCGCAAATTATGGCCAAGTGGTCACTGCCAGTGTATTCCTTGCTGAGTCTCCACCTCGCGAGCCCTAACGGTGAGGTGAGGTCCACTACAGAGCACAGTTCAGCACGCCTGACTGTGTGTCGGTTTCCTTGGTTTAGAAGAGCCAGGTCCAACGTCGCGAATGCCTCCAGCACCATCCTGCCTCTCGCGTTGATGGTTGAACTGCCCCAGCTCTTTGACCATGCGTTGTAGTCGCTAGCTATGAGAACCTGGGTGCGGCCTCTAGCACTCGCTACCAGTCTATCCAATGCCCGACTGAATGCGATTAAGGTCAGGCTGGGAGCTAGGTATACGCTGTACCACCATCTGCCCACCTTTGCCCTAACAAACCCTATATCGCTGGAACTGCTATTAAAGCAGTCTTCTCTCCATACTGCGTTTGACGGCGGCTTTTGATAGCCACCACTGCTGCTGGGATCTCCGCCTGGGCCTCCAGGGCCCTCTTCAGCTCGTCTTCAGTAGTAAGCTCTTTAAGGTCGCGAATCAAAAATACTTTTGATTGTGTTAACGCGCGAAGGCTGGCGCGGTCTCCTAGCACCGCTCACATGTCCACCTTGAGCTTCTGCGTCAAGTCTTGGGCAGAGGCACGTAGCTCGAGAAGCAGTTCACCTTTGGCCGTCCTCTTAACCCTCGTTACGTTTTTCCCGATTGAGCCTTGTGTCCTGGCCTCTTGTGACCAACCACAGCACTTCGCTGTACGGTAAACCAGATGGGGTGATAACCAGCGCATCAGGCCTCTCCCTCGGCGGTCTCATCGTGCGCGGTCCGGGAGGTCGTTGCTGAATTCTGGGTTGTGGCTTACTTCCCGCTGCAGTGGTCTAAATTGATCTGCTCCTTGACTTTTTACACTCTTGTTCTGCCTCTCCTACTTGGTTATGGATCTGTCTCGGGGTTTCCATGCGATGTTGCCAAGGATACCCGTCGGACGCCCATAAATGTATGCTACGACCGGAGAACCGATCGATTGGCGATTTGCGTAGCTGTTAGCTCTTATCAGTGAGTGCATCCACCAAGAAAAAAGCGCCGTCTGTGATTCGGGACTCGTGCATCCGACCAGCGCTGCCAGACCGGGGAGCTTTAGCCGTTTACCAGCACTGCTATCCTGTAGTATGCACACATATCGGTTAACCACTGTATTCATAATATACAATCACATTGTATCACTCTGTTGTAATGTGTACATAAACAGTTCAGCCCAAGCGTATGTTGAGGGCAACGTACCTATTTTGCATGATCAGCAGTACTCACGCTGGCCAAGCGCTGACCGCTAATATGTGTGCCTATAGCACCCCTCCTCCAGCACCGTCGCTCGGCGACAATATATATATATGTAGGAAACGCATATAGGCGTCGCTGCGCTGCAGGCTATGCCGGCAGCGCTGCTCCTTGACTTAGGCTAAGAAACCATTGTATTTAGATCGCCAGATTATTGACGAATTAACTTCGAATGGAGCGGGACCTTCCCTGCTCCTACAAATCAAATAAAAAGTGAATATAAACTGAAAACCAATCTTTTAACTGGGAGCTACAACATGGCGGCCGTGACAGGACTGAAGATTACAGGACACGTATAAGCTGTAGCAGAAGGAAATGGAAAAAAGAAGCCGCTTGTGATAAATTCCAACTTACATCAGCTAGCACTGGATGTGAGAAGATCAGCACGCCCGGCATTCGACGCTCCTCAAAAGAAAAAAAAACTTTTGACCACGCAACAACTTCAACAAACAACTGGAGCAAAGAAACAATGATCTGAGTGAGTAGAGTGTGAGTGTGATGGGTAAAAACAGGGGCGGAGTTCGAAATAAAGCAAAAAAGAGAATAGCGCACCTAAAGTGGCTATTATATACGAACACTCCACCGCCAGTATGGTCGAAAGCTCAAAAACTACAAGCCGAGCTAGACCACTACGTAAAATTTCTTAGTGAAACAAACCCAACCACACCCGCTCACTCAGTAAATGAAATAAAATGCATACCAAAAATTAATAATATTCAACCTGCCCAGCCAAAAAGCCTTCCGGAGTTTAAGAAGATCTGCCCGAAGGACTGCGAGGGACCCTTGTTCACACCACATTGTGAACGCACTTGCAGGCATTGCAACACCGGCACCCAACAATAACAAGAGGACATTTTCATCAACGTGGTGAGCAGCCCGCCCACTACGTCATCGAGGGCGTGTCAGCGTGCCAACACCGGCGACGCCCAGCTGACACAGGATAACGTGGTGTGCAGCCCGACCACTACGTCAACGCGGGAATAGTATTCACACTGTGGTGCGCTATCCGCACACTACAGCAACGGTGGATCTCCAACAACAAATGACAAGAGGGAACCGCCAGCGCTTCAAAGAGCGCAAAATTTTTTTTAATAGCACTGCGTGCAAAATTTTTTTCTGATTGCACTGCGATGCATATTTTTTTTAATAATTATAAAAACCAATTGTAACATTGAGCGGAACCTTTTCTGCCCGATGAGAAGTTCGGCCTGTAAAGCCAAACGAAAATTTAGGTAGGAAACCTGTAAATTCATACGGATGAATTAATTTTAAATTTCTCACCGCCGCAAGGCGTCTTAACAAAAAAAAAACTGATATTTAAAAATTTAAAAAAAAAAAAAAAACAAAATCAATAAATACAAAATAAGTAAATGTCATTTGACAACTCTATAAGTAAATTTTACCCAGACCAATATATTCAGAAAATACTGTACTAGGAGAAAAACTCTTTTCAAAAAATGGGTCTAGTAGATGTTAAGTCAGTGGACTCCACTGCCAATGTAATCAACAAGGTCGAAGTTGTTCCTTTAAACCTGGATTACATAATAATTTGTTTAATTATTATAACAATAATTATGTTGATAAATACATGTTATAAAATATACAAAATGCATAGTAAATGCCTTAAGAAAAGATATGTAAGCAGAGCTAATGACTTGGACAGGGTTTGATAGCTAAAAGGCAATAAATAAAGCAAAAAAAAAAAAAAAACAAATTTAACCCAAGTAAGCAAGAATAAAACTGCCATGTCAAAAGCTTCACAAAGGAAAGAAAAAAAAAACAAGCCTAGTTATGACCATATAAATAAATATGAAAATATAAAATGAAATATAAAATATAATTAAATCTTTTTATTAAATTTATTAAATAAATCTTTTTAATAACACCCCAGTTCCTAACTTGATGGATAAATATAATAGCTAAAATCAAGAAACTGCGGGAAGACTTTGATAGATCGTTTAAGTGCCTCAATAAGAGTGCACCAATAAGTAACGATACAAAGATAAAACATTTAGAGACACTATTAGGAAAATATAACGAGGTTCGTGTCATAATAATAATTTTCTTCGTTACAACAGACACAAGTAAAAGATATAATATCTCGATTAAAAGAGAACATATTATATGTGTCACAAAGGCACAAGTTACAAGTACTTGTTCCAAATACACTAAATTTCCCAGCTGAACTATTACTAGACGTAATTGCTGAGGAAAGAAATAAGCCAACAGAAAGTAAAATAGTAAACAAGATGGCACAATCAGTAGTAGATTTCCTAAAAACAGCCTCGTCTCTATTATTTGAGTACGACGGCAAAGCAGAAAACCTACAGAGTTTCAAAGACGCTCTGAACTTGTTAGATTCGATAAAAGGAGAACATGAGACTTTAGCAGTCAATGTCATTAAGACCAAACTAAAAGGTCATGCTACGAATCTCATTAGCACGGAAAATACTATACAGGAAATTAAAGATAAACTCTCGCGCACAGTAAAGGGGGAATCTGTTGAGGTACTCTCTGCAAAATTACTAAATCTGCAGCAAAAGAACAAAACAGCCAACCTTTACACGCAAGAGGTGGAGCAATTAACAAAAGCTCTAGAAGGTGCTTATATTAGTGATGGTTTGAAACCAGAACTTGCAAACAAATATAGCACGACACAAGCCGTCAAAGCAATGACGAGGAATTGCTCGATTGATAAAGTAAAGGTTATCATGCAAGCAGGCACGTTCAACAGCATGAACGATGCCATATCTAAATTTATAGACAGTTGCACAGAAGCAACTGGACATTCCAACGCTGTTCTGTTCTACCAGAATCAGACTCAGCGCGGCACATACCGCGGTCGTTATAACACAAGGGGCCGCCCTTATTACAGAGGCGGTCATCGTTATAACAATACCAATAATAATAATAATAGAGGAAACTTTAGAGGCCGTGGCAACTCGAACCGAGGCCAAAACAACAATAATCAGGGATATGTAAGAGTAGCCCAAAATAACTCGGGAAACTCCGAACACCCTTTAGCTGCCCATCAATAAATAGATACAAGGTTCACACAATTAATCTTAGCCAAAACATATTTGTTAATTTTGTCAATGTAGAAACAAATAAAAAACTTGTCTTTTTAATAGACACAGGTGCAGATATTTCTCTTCTAAAAGAAAATTCTGATATCTTTAATGATATCCAAGGCAACAATAAAATTAATATTCAAGGAATAGGACAAGAATTAATTCAATCCAAAGGATTAACTTCAATTGAGATACAGACAGGCAATTACATAATTCCACACGATTTTCATATAGTAGATTCACATTTCTTAATCCCATGTGATGGAATATTAGGAATTGATTTCATAAAGAAATTCAATTGTCAATTAGATTTTAATCAAATAGAAGATTGGCTCAAGATGAGACCAACTAATTTGAATTTCCCAATATACGTTCCAATAACATACAGCTCTGGTAATAACTCAATACTTCTACCAGCAAGATCCCAAGTTGTCCGAAAAATACAACTACCCTCAAATGAAGATAGTGTTTTAATAAAAAACCAGGAAATTCAAAAAGGCATTTATGTTGCAAACACAGTTGCAACAACCAAAAATGCATTTGTCCGATTGCTAAATAGAAATAATAAAGATCAAATAGTAAATATAAAAGATCTACAATATGAATCACTTTCGAACTATGACATAGTTCAAACCAATCCTGAAGCAAGAGAAAAAACTATCATGTCTCAATTAACACAAAATTTTCCACCACAATTCAAATCTACACTAACAGATTTATGCACCAAGTATAGCGATGTATTCGGACTCGAAACCAAATCAATCACAACAAATAATTTCTACAAACAAAAGCTAAGATTGACAGATGATGAACCAGTATATATTAAAAATTATAGAAATCCTCATAGTCAACTTGACGAAATTCAAGTACAGGTAGAAAAATTGATTAATAACAAGATAGTCGAACCGTCTGTGTCCCCATATAACAGCCCACTTTTGTTAGTTCCAAAGAAATCTCTTCCTGGTTCTGACAAGAAAAAATGGCGATTAGTAATTGACTATGGTCAAATTAATAAAAAATTGTTGTCCGATAAATTCCCACTACCTAGAATTGATGATATTTTAGATCAACTAGGTAGAGCAAAATATTTTTCATGCCTAGACTTAATGTCAGGTTTTCATCAAATTGAACTCTAAGAAAGTTCAAGAGATGTAACGTCTTTTTCAACGAGCAATGGCTCATATCACTTCACGCGATTACCATTCGGTTGTTCCGAAAAACATATGGTTAAAAACTTGACTGATGTTTTTGAGAAATGCAGGAAATACAACCTAAAGCTACATCCAGAAAAATGTTCATTTTTCATGCATGAAGTCACATTTTTGGGACACAAATGCACAGATAAAGGAATTTTGCCAGATGACAAAAAGTATGACGTCATCAAAAATTATCCAGTCCCACACGATGCGGACAGTGCTAGACGATTTATTGCATTTTGCAATTACTATAGACGTTTTATCCAAAATTTGGCCGAATATTCTCGTCACATAACAAGATTATGTAAAAAAGATGTAAAATTCGAATGGACATCTGAATGCCAGCATGCCTTCGAACATCTCAAATCGGCATTAATTAATCCCAACTTATTACAATATCCAAATTTCAGCAAAGAGTTTTGCATAATAACGGATGCAAGTAAGCAAGTGTTAACTCAATGCAAAAAAGGTCTCCAACTTCCAGTGGCATATGCATCAAGAGCGTTCACAAAGGGTGAAAGTAATAAAAGCACAACAGAACAAGAATTGGCAGCAATTCATTGGGCAATAACTCATTTCAGACCATATATTTATGGTAGACATTTCACTGTCAAAACAGACCACAGACCACTTACATACCTGTTCTCTATGATAAATCCGAGCTCTAAACTAACTCGTATGAGACTTGAATTAGAGGAGTATAATTTTACAGTTGAGTATCTAAAGGGAAAAGACAACTATGTAGCTGATGCGTTATCAAGAATAACCATCAAAGAACTACAAGAAATTAACAGAAATATAAAGAAAGTCATGTGGCGCCCAGACTGAAGCCCGGTCTGGCATCACGGCGAAAACAAGTACTAACGCCAAGACCTTTCCTGGAGGACGATATCTTCTGATATCGTCAGACTGGACACACTGGTACTTCAGCTCTGCCGCGCAACAAGCTTACGGCACTAAACAACAATATATTGTATTTAGTAATTAAATAAAGCGGTAACTACATAAGTTACCATATTGGTGACCCCGCAATAAGCAAAATGCAGAACACCGGAGATTGTTTGCCTGCACCGCCAACTTCGCCTGACTCTGGTGAAATTCAACGCGGCAACAGCGCAGGCACCGTTATTCCTGTCGTCGAGTCGGTTGCCACCATCAAGCTACCGCCATTTTGGAAGCAAAATGTGCGGTTATGGTTTGTGCAGATCGAAGCGCAATTTCAATGCAGCCGCATTTCTTCAGATAACACGCGCTACTACCATTTAATCAGTGCTTTGGATGCTGATATAATGACTGAAGTATCTGATGTTCTGGCGAAACCCTCGGAAGTAAACAAATACGAGCACCTGAAGGAGATTATTATCAAGCGATTTACGGAATCGCCGGACAGACAGTTGCAGCGCGCTTTACTGGAGCTTGACCTTGGGGACAAGAAGCCCTCGCAACTCCTTCGGCAAATGACAACACTTGCTGATGGTCGCGCGTCTGCAGACGCCTTGCGAGTCCGCTGGCTCTCTCAGCTACCGCAGCACGTACAACGGGGCTTGAAGCTCCTACGCTCAGCAACTTTGGAAGAGCAAACTGCACTCACTGACGATCTCATGGAAGAGGAATCGGGTTCTTTTGTCATGGCTGCTGGGTCCTCCTCGGCACAATTCAGAGGTAACACCCGCGAATACGCGCCGGCTGCTGGCACCAGTGTCGTGGACGACTTGAAACGCGACATCGCTGCCATCAAGGCCTCTTTAACTCTTCTGCAGAACATGCAGCCTCCCAGCCATTCTCGCTCAGCCGATCGCAACCAGCAGCAACTCCGAGCACCACGTGTCTGCTTTTATCATGCCAAATTCGGACCTAATGCACGAAAATGCTCCTCGCCCTGTGCCTGGGTGCCACAGCAGGGAAACTAAAGAAGCTGTCACCTGTTCAGGCGACTGGTGACAGCAGACCTCCAAGCACTCGCCTCTCAAAGGAGTACCGACTTCACATAATCGATCGTAATACCCACATAAAATTCCTTATCGACTCCGGATCAGTCATCTCACTTATACCTGTTTCGATAATCAAAGGATTGCATCGTCGCAAAGACGACTTCAAACTCTACGCGGCCAACACGTCTATAATTGATACCTACGGCACGCTAAATCTAACTTTTGGTCTCAACCTACGGCGTAACTTCACCTGGTCGTTCGTCGTTGCGAACGTCCAATCAGCAATCATCGGAGCAGATTTCCTCACGCACCACGGCCTCATCCTCGACCTCAAGGGTAAACGCCTTATGGATCCCTCAAAAGCTGTTTCGACCAAAGGAGAAGTTGCAGAAGCAAAACTCTACAACGTTTCTACAATCAACGTGCAAAATTCCAGTGGAATAGATCGCCCGTACTCCAATCTTCTTAGTCGCTTTGTGCAGATCACACGTCCTAATGTGCCTTTAGCAACCCGCATTCATAACGAGGTTGCGCATTGCATTCAAACAACTGGCCCACCTGTTTTCGACAAGCCAAGACGGCTTACAGGCGAAAAATTAAAAGCAGCACGCCGAGATTTCGATCTCTTACTCCAGCAAGGAGTGATTCGTCCCTCCAGCAGTCAATGGGCCAGTCCTATTCATTTGGTCCCGAAGGGGAGCAACGAATGGCGTACTACTGGGGATTATCGCAAACTTAATGCGTCCACTATTCCAGATCGCTATCCGATTCCCCATGGGGAAGACATTCTTCAACGTCTGCATGGATGCTCGGTTTTCTCCACAATCGATTTGGTGCGTGCCTACCACCAGATCCCAGTCGCTCCAGATGATATTCCGAAAACAGCCGTCACTACACCGTTCGGCCTTTTCGAGTTTGTCGGCATGCCACCCGGACTCCGCAATGCAGCGCAAACCTTCCAGCGCCACATGGACAACCTGCTTCGTGGCATTCCATTCGTAGGATGCTATATGGACGACATCATCGTGTTCTCCACAACGCATGAGGAGCATTTGAAGCACCTCCAGACAATCTTTGAGATTTTGCAGAGGAACCACCTCCAAATTAACCCTAAAAAGTGCCAATTTGGTAAAAGTGAGGTTATTTTCTTAGGGTTCCAAGTCAACGCGAGCGGATTCAAGCCCCCTGTTGAGCGCACGCAAGCAATCAACAATTTTCCCAAGCCTCAAACTATCATGGAATTGCGCCGGTTTTTGGGAATGGTCAACTATTACCGACACCTCATCCCAAACGCCGCTCAGGCTCAAATCCCGCTCACAGACTACCTAAAAGGCGCAACCAAAAATGACAAGCGCGAAATAGCCTGGACCGGCCCTGCGGAGAGTGCATTCCAGGCCTGCAAGCAAGGAATTTTACGTGCCACGTGCTCTTCGTTCCTTTCCCCATCGGCTCACCTCGCCCTTAAAACGGACGCCTCCGATACAGCGATCGGTGCTGCTCTCGAACAACTAGTCGGCAACGTTTGGCGTCCCATCGGGTTTTTCTCGCGGAAACTATCTCCGGCAGAGCAAGGCTACAGCACGTATGATCGCGAGCTCCTGGCTATTTTCGCTGGTATCATCCATTTCAAGCACATTCTAGAGGGTCGTCCATTCATCATCCAAACCGACCATAAACCATTACAATACGCTTTCAGGCAGAAAGCAAGCAAAGCATCGCCTCGACAACTCCGCCAATTGGATTTTATCTCCCAATTCTCAACGGAGATAGTGTACAATCCCGGGGAAAACAACGCAGTGGCAGACGCCCTCTCACGCATCAACACCATAAGCATGCCGTCTAGCTTCAATGCTCAAGCGATATTCGAGGCCCAACAAACCGACGATGAAATGGCTGAGCTCTCCCAAACCACGTCCCTGGTTCTACAAGTTAGGAACATCGACAACCTAGACATCTGGTGTGACATCTCGGGTGGACGCGAGCGGCCATATTTACCCAAAAGTCTGAGACGCCAAGCTTTTGATGCAGTACATGGATTGGCGCATCCCAGCGGCCGTACAACTGCAAAATTACTTAAACAGCGGTTTGTCTGGCCAGCAATTAACCGTGATGCCACCCTCTGGTCTCGACAATGCGTTCCTTGCCAGCGGGCCAAAATCCATCGCCACACACGCAGCCCGGTGGAGAAGATCGATGTTCCTGACAATCGTTTCGAGCACATTCACGTCGATCTGATTGAACTTCCCACAATCCGTAACTTACGCTACTGTCTTACCATCATCGACCGCTTCAGCAGATGGCCTGCAGCTATTCCACTATCCAATATCACCGCGGAGACTGTCGCGACAGCTCTGTATACACAGTGGATCTGCATGTTTGGCTGCCCACTCACTATAACAACGGACCAGGGAACTCAATTTGAATCCTCATTGTTTGCTGAGCTGGCTAAACTAATTGGAGCCGAAAGGATTCGTACAACCGCATATCACCCTCAGTCAAATGGCATCGTGGAGAGATGGCACCGAACCCTCAAGGCCGCCCTGATGTGTAAGTCTCACATAGCATGGCCGGATCTCCTGCCTACAGTTCTGTTGGGGCTGCGCTCGGCGTTTAAGGCGGACCTCCAGTCATCGCCAGCCGAAATGCTTTTTGGCACCACTATTCGTATCCCCAACGAATTTTTTGAATCGCACACTCCAACCGCCTTCAGCAAGGATCACCGACTAACCGAGCAACTACGTCAACATATCAGGGCAGCCCGACCTACTTCTGCAGCGCATCACGCTAAACCACCTGTTTTCATTTGTAAGGACCTGAGAACTTGTACGCACGTCTTCAAGCGAGTGGCATCTGTTAAGAAACCACTCGAGCCGCCTTACACGGGACCTCATCGGGTAATACGCCGGGTTGATGAGAAGTTCTACATCATCAGCATTCATGGACAAGAGAAGGCCATATCAGTCGATCTCCTCAAGCCTGCCTTCTTAGCTGAAGCTGACGCTTGCGAAGACCACCACGAGGATCCACCGCCTGAACAACAGATTTCGCAGCCACCTACACCACCGAGCCCTGCACCTGCAGCTCCAGAAATTATACCGTTACCTTCACCACCTGGCGAAGTCACTGGAGGGGGAGTAGATGTGGCGCCCAGACTGAAGCCCGGTCTGGCATCACGGCGAAAACAAGTACTAACGCCAAGACCTTTCCTGGAGGACGATATCTTCTGATATCGTCAGACTGGACACACTGGTACTTCAGCTCTGCCGCGCAACAAGCTTACGGCACTAAACAACAATATATTGTATTTAGTAATTAAATAAAGCGGTAACTACATAAGTTACCATAGTCACTACAAGATATCAAAGTAGACAAAAATCCTGCGCAGGAGATAAAGAAATAGAATTGCCTAACCAATCTATAGAAAAAGCTTCAAAGCCCAACGTATGAAGTCATCAAAAATGACGAATTACGTAAAGTAGTGACCTTGCATATAAAAAATATGCTATG
Source organism: Drosophila sechellia (assembly GCF_004382195.2). Lineage (NCBI taxonomy): Eukaryota > Metazoa > Arthropoda > Insecta > Diptera > Drosophilidae > Drosophila > Drosophila sechellia. The sequence goes on from NW_022611043.1 coordinate 311,732, forward strand.
TTTCTTTAAACATGGTAAGAAAATTGTTGCAAGATATGATGTTAGCGATTTATATACTAATGGAATACTTGATTTAGGTCATTTTTTCCAAAGGCTTGAAATGCAAGCCGGTATAAATAAAATCAGCCAACTCAAAGTGGCACCGTGGAAAAATATCTTTGAACATGTTTCAATTGATAATTTCAAAATAATGGGCAATAAAATATTAAATTCATTGAGAGTAGCGCTACTCAACCCGGTGACCCTAATAGAAAAATTAAAAGAAAAATAAGCTATATTGTCTACATTTCATGACGATCCAATACAAGGAGGTCACGCAGGCATCACAAAAACCTTGGCCAAGGTCAAAAGATACTATTACTGGAAAAGGTATGTCTAAAGATATAACTGAGTACATTAAAAAATGTCAGAAATGCCAAAAATCAAAAGTGACAAGAAATACAATAACTCCTTTAACAATAACAGAGACCCCAATAAAAGCTTTCGACAGGGTGATAGTGGACACTATAGGTCCACTACCAAAATCAGGAAATGGCAATGAATATGCAATCACACTAATATGTGATTTAACTAAATATCTAGTTGCCATACCAGTTGCAAACAAAAGCGCAAATACTGTCGCTAAAGCAATTTATGAATCTTTTATTCTAAAGTACGGTCCAATGAAGACGTTCATTACGGACATGGGAACAGAATATAAGAATTCAGTTATAAATGACTTGTGCGAATATCTTAAAATAAAAAATATAACATCAACTGCACATCATCACCAGACAGTTGGAACGGTCGAAAGAAGTCACCGAACTTTCAATGAATATATACGTTCATACATATCGGTTGATAAAACTGATTGGGACGTATGGCTTAAATATTTCGTATACTGTTTTAACACGACCCCATCAATAGCACATAACTATTGTCCATACGAACTTGTCTTTGGTAAAACAAATAATTTGCCAAATCAATTTAATAGCATAACTAATATAGAACCCATATATAATGTAGATGATTATGCTAAGGAAAGTAAATATAGATTAGAAGTAGCCTATAAAAGAGCTAGAATTATGATAGATGAACATAAAGAGAAAAATAAGAAACTTTATGATCAGAAAGCAAGGAACTTAGATATATTAGTAGGAGATAAAGTTCTATTAAAAAACGAAACAGGTCATAAGTTAGACTCCAAATATACAGGTCCGTATAAAGTAACGGAAATAGGAGAAAATAATAACATTATAATAACTAATAACAAAAATAAAAAGCAAACTGTTCATAAAGACAGATTAAAAATTGCGACGTCGTAAATATTTATAGTATGATCATACATAGGCATAAAAATAAAAATAATAATAATAATAATAAAAAAAAAAAAAAATTTTTCTTTTTGAGGTTTTACTTAAAAATTCTCACTACATAGATGTACTTAAAAACAATCATAACACAATTTTTAATAATGTATAAACTACCTTTAAAATAACTTCATAATATTACGTTATTTTTCAAAAGGAAAGAGAAAGAAAGAGTATGCACACATATCGGTTAACCACTGTATTCATAATATACAATTAATAAAAAACCAGGAAATTCAAAAAGGCATTTATGTTGCAAACACAGTTGCAACAAACAAAAATGCATTTGTCCGATTGCTAAATAGAAATAATAAAGATCAAATAGTAAATATAAAAGATCTACAATATGAATCACTTTCGAACTATGACATAGTTCAAACCAATCCTAAAGCAAGAGAAAAAACTGTCATGTCTCAATTAACAAAAAATTTTCCACCACAATTCAAATCTACACTAACAGATTTATGCACCAAGTATAGCGATGTATTCGGACTCGAAACCGAATCAATCACAACAAATAATTTCTACAAACAAAAGCTAAGATTGACAGATGATGAACCAGTATATATTAAAAATTATAGAAATCCTCATAGTCAACTTGACGAAATTCAAGTACAGGTAGAAAAATTGATTAATAACAAGATAGTCGAACCGTCTGTGTCCCCATATAACAGCCCACTTTTGTTAGTTCCAAAGAAATCTCTTCCTGGTTCTGACAAGAAAAAATGGCGATTAGTAATTGACTATGGTCAAATTAATAAAAAATTGTTGTCCGATAAATTCCCACTACCTAGAATTGATGATATTTTAGATCAACTAGGTAGAGCAAAATATTTTTGATGCCTAGACTTAATGTCAGGTTTTCATCAAATTGAACTCTAAGAAAGTTCAAGAGATGTAACGTCTTTTTCAACGAGCAATGGCTCATATCACTTCACGCGATTACCATTCGGTCTAAAAATAGCACCAAATTCTTTTCAGAGAATGATGACTATAGCTTTCTCTGGACTTAAACCTTCTCAAGCATTCCTGTATATGGATGATTTAATAGTTATTGGTTGTTCCGAAAAACATATGGTTAAAAACTTGACTGATGTTTTTGAGAAATGCAGGAAATACAACCTAAAGCTACATCCAGAAAAATGTTCATTTTTCATGCATGAAGTCACATTTTTGGGACACAAATGCACAGATAAAGGAATTTTGCCAGATGACAAAAAGTATGACGTCATCAAAAATTATCCAGTCCCACACGATGCGGACAGTGCTAGACGATTTATTGCATTTTGCAATTACTATAGACGTTTTATCCAAAATTTGGCCGAATATTCTCGTCACATAACAAGATTATGTAAAAAAGATGTAAAATTCGAATGGACATCTGAATGCCAGCATGCCTTCGAACATCTCAAATCGGCATTAATTAATCCCAACTTATTACAATATCCAAATTTCAGCAAAGAGTTTTGCATAATAACGGATGCAAGTAAGCAAGTGTTAACTCAATGCAAAAAAGGTCTCCAACTTCCAGTGGCATATGCATCAAGAGCGTTCACAAAGGGTGAAAGTAATAAAAGCACAACAGAACAAGAATTGGCAGCAATTCATTGGGCAATAACTCATTTCAGACCATATATTTATGGTAGACATTTCACTGTCAAAACAGACCACAGACCACTTACATACCTGTTCTCTATGATAAATCCGAGCTCTAAACTAACTCGTATGAGACTTGAATTAGAGGAGTATAATTTTACAGTTGAGTATCTAAAGGGAAAAGACAACTATGTAGCTGATGCGTTATCAAGAATAACCATCAAAGAACTACAAGAAATTAACAGAAATATAAAGAAAGTCACTACAAGATATCAAAGTAGACAAAAATCCTGCGCAGGAGATAAAGAAATAGAATTGCCTAAGCAATCTATAGAAAAAGCTTCAAAGCCCAACGTATATGAAGTCATCAAAAATGACGAATTACGTAAAGTAGTGACCTTGCATATAAAAAATATGCTATGTTTCTTTAAACATGGTAAGAAAATTGTTGCAAGATATGATGTTAGCGATTTATATACTAATGGAATACTTGATTTAGGTCATTTTTTCCAAAGGCTTGAAATGCAAGCCGGTATAAATAAAATCAGCCAACTCAAAGTGGCACCGTGGAAAAATATCTTTGAACATGTTTCAATTGATAATTTCAAAATAATGGGCAATAAAATATTAAATTCATTGAGAGTAGCGCTACTCAACCCGGTGACCCTAATAGAAAAATTAAAAGAAAAATAAGCTATATTGTCTACATTTCATGACGATCCAATACAAGGAGGTCACGCAGGCATCACAAAAACCTTGGCCAAGGTCAAAAGATACTATTACTGGAAAAGGTATGTCTAAAGATATAACTGAGTACATTAAAAAATGTCAGAAATGCCAAAAATCAAAAGTGACAAGAAATACAATAACTCCTTTAACAATAACAGAGACCCCAATAAAAGCTTTCGACAGGGTGATAGTGGACACTATAGGTCCACTACCAAAATCAGGAAATGGCAATGAATATGCAATCACACTAATATGTGATTTAACTAAATATCTAGTTGCCATACCAGTTGCAAACAAAAGCGCAAATACTGTCGCTAAAGCAATTTATGAATCTTTTATTCTAAAGTACGGTCCAATGAAGACGTTCATTACGGACATGGGAACAGAATATAAGAATTCAGTTATAAATGACTTGTGCGAATATCTTAAAATAAAAAATATAACATCAACTGCACATCATCACCAGACAGTTGGAACGGTCGAAAGAAGTCACCGAACTTTCAATGAATATATACGTTCATACATATCGGTTGATAAAACTGATTGGGACGTATGGCTTAAATACAGAGGTGGTCAAAATTATTTTCACAAAGTGCATTTGAGTGAAATGTGAAAAGTGAAAATACTTTTGACCACCTCTGTATTTCGTATACTGTTTTAACACGACCCCATCAATAGCACATAACTATTGTCCATACGAACTTGTCTTTGGTAAAACAAATAATTTGCCAAATCAATTTAATAGCATAACTAATATAGAACCCATATATAATGTAGATGATTATGCTAAGGAAAGTAAATATAGATTAGAAGTAGCCTATAAAAGAGCTAGAATTATGATAGATGAACATAAAGAGAAAAATAAGAAACTTTATGATCAGAAAGCAAGGAACTTAGATATATTAGTAGGAGATAAAGTTCTATTAAAAAACGAAACAGGTCATAAGTTAGACTCCAAATATACAGGTCCGTATAAAGTAACGGAAATAGGAGAAAATAATAACATTATAATAACTAATAATAAAAATAAAAAGCAAACTGTTCATAAAGACAGATTAAAAATTGCGACGTCGTAAATATTTATAGTATGATCATACATAGGCATAAAAATAAAAATAATAATAATAATAATAAAAAAAAAAAAAATTTTTCTTTTTGAGGTTTTACTTAAAAATTCTCACTACATAGATGTACTTAAAAACAATCATAACACAATTTTTAATAATGTATAAACTACCTTTAAAATAACTTCATAATATTACGTTATTTTTCAAAAGGAAAGAGATGTAGTATGCACACATATCGGTTAACCACTGTATTCATAATATACAATTAATAAAAAACCAGGAAATTCAAAAAGGCATTTATGTTGCAAACACAGTTGCAACAACCAAAAATGCATTTGTCCGATTGCTAAATAGAAATAATAAAGATCAAATAGTAAATATAAAAGATCTACAATATGAATCACTTTCGAACTATGACATAGTTCAAACCAATCCTAAAGCAAGAGAAAAAACTGTCATGTCTCAATTAACAAAAAATTTTCCACCACAATTCAAATCTACACTAACAGATTTATGCACCAAGTATAGCGATGTATTCGGACTCGAAACCGAATCAATCACAACAAATAATTTCTACAAACAAAAGCTAAGATTGACAGATGATGAACCAGTATATATTAAAAATTATAGAAATCCTCATAGTCAACTTGACGAAATTCAAGTACAGGTAGAAAAATTGATTAATAACAAGATAGTCGAACCGTCTGTGTCCCCATATAACAGCCCACTTTTGTTAGTTCCAAAGAAATCTCTTCCTGGTTCTGACAAGAAAAAATGGCGATTAGTAATTGACTATGGTCAAATTAATAAAAAATTGTTTTCCGATAAATTCCCACTACCTAGAATTGATGATATTTTAGATCAACTAGGTAGAGCAAAATATTTTTCATGCCTAGACTTAATGTCAGGTTTTCATCAAATTGAACTCTAAGAAAGTTCAAGAGATGTAACGTCTTTTTCAACGAGCAATGGCTCATATCACTTCACGCGATTACCATTCGGTCTAAAAATAGCACCAAATTCTTTTCAGAGAATGATGACTATAGCTTTCTCTGGACTTAAACCTTCTCAAGCATTCCTGTATATGGATGATTTAATAGTTATTGGTTGTTCCGAAAAACATATGGTTAAAAACTTGACTGATGTTTTTGAGAAATGCAGGAAATACAACCTAAAGCTACATCCAGAAAAATGTTCATTTTTCATGCATGAAGTCACATTTTTGGGACACAAATGCACAGATAAAGGAATTTTGCCAGATGACAAAAAGTATGACGTCATCAAAAATTATCCAGTCCCACACGATGCGGACAGTGCTAGACGATTTATTGCATTTTGCAATTACTATAGACGTTTTATCCAAAATTTGGCCGAATATTTTCGTCACATAACAAGATTATGTAAAAAAGATGTAAAATTCGAATGGACATCTGAATGCCAGCATGCCTTCGAACATCTCAAATCGGCATTAATTAATCCCAACTTATTACAATATCCAAATTTCAGCAAAGAGTTTTGCATAATAACGGATGCAAGTAAGCAAGTGTTAACTCAATGCAAAAAAGGTCTCCAACTTCCAGTGGCATATGCATCAAGAGCGTTCACAAAGGGTGAAAGTAATAAAAGCACAACAGAACAAGAATTGGCAGCAATTCATTGGGCAATAACTCATTTCAGACCATATATTTATGGTAGACATTTCACTGTCAAAACAGACCACAGACCACTTACATACCTGTTCTCTATGATAAATCCGAGCTCTAAACTAACTCGTATGAGACTTGAATTAGAGGAGTATAATTTTACAGTTGAGTATCTAAAGGGAAAAGACAACTATGTAGCTGATGCGTTATCAAGAATAACCATCAAAGAACTACAAGAAATTAACAGAAATATAAAGAAAGTCACTACAAGATATCAAAGTAGACAAAAATCCTGCGCAGGAGATAAAGAAATAGAATTGCCTAACCAATCTATAGAAAAAGCTTCAAAGCCCAACGTATATGAAGTCATCAAAAATGACGAATTACGTAAAGTAGTGACCTTGCATATAAAAAATATGCTATGTTTCTTTAAACATGGTAAGAAAATTGTTGCAAGATATGATGTTAGCGATTTATATACTAATGGAATACTTGATTTAGGTCATTTTTTCCAAAGGCTTGAAATGCAAGCCGGTATAAATAAAATCAGCCAACTCAAAGTGGCACCGTGGGAAAATATCTTTGAACATGTTTCAATTGATAATTTCAAAATAATGGGCAATAAAATATTAAATTCATTGAGAGTAGCGCTACTCAACCCGGTGACCCTAATAGAAAAATTAAAAGAAAAATAAGCTATATTGTCTACATTTCATGACGATCCAATACAAGGAGGTCACGCAGGCATCACAAAAACCTTGGCCAAGGTCAAAAGATACTATTACTGGAAAAGGTATGTCTAAAGATATAACTGAGTACATTAAAAAATGTCAGAAATGCCAAAAATCAAAAGTGACAAGAAATACAATAACTCCTTTAACAATAACAGAGACCCCAATAAAAGCTTTCGACAGGGTGATAGTGGACACTATAATAGGTCCACTACCAAAATCAGGAAATGGCAATGAATATGCAATCACACTAATATGTGATTTAACTAAATATCTAGTTGCCATACCAGTTGCAAACAAAAGCGCAAATACTGTCGCTAAAGCAATTTATGAATCTTTTATTCTAAAGTACGGTCCAATGAAGACGTTCATTACGGACATGGGAACAGAATATAAGAATTCAGTTATAAATGACTTGTGCGAATATCTTAAAATAAAAAATATAACATCAACTGCACATCATCACCAGACAGTTGGAACGGTCGAAAGAAGTCACCGAACTTTCAATGAATATATACGTTCATACATATCGGTTGATAAAACTGATTGGGACGTATGGCTTAAATATTTCGTATACTGTTTTAACACGACCCCATCAATAGCACATAACTATTGTCCATACGAACTTGTCTTTGGTAAAACAAATAATTTGCCAAATCAATTTAATAGCATAACTAATATAGAACCCATATATAATGTAGATGATTATGCTAAGGAAAGTAAATATAGATTAGAAGTAGCCTATAAAAGAGCTAGAATTATGATAGATGAACATAAAGAGAAAAATAAGAAACTTTATGATCAGAAAGCAAGGAACTTAGATATATTAGTAGGAGATAAAGTTCTATTAAAAAACGAAACAGGTCATAAGTTAGACTCCAAATATACAGGTCCGTATAAAGTAACGGAAATAGGAGAAAATAATAACATTATAATAACTAATAATAAAAATAAAAAGCAAACTGTTCATAAAGACAGATTAAAAATTGCGACGTCGTAAATATTTATAGTATGATCATACATAGGCATAAAAATAAAAATAATAATAATAATAATAAAAAAAAAAAAAATTTTTCTTTTTGAGGTTTTACTTAAAAATTCTCACTACATAGATGTACTTAAAAACAATCATAACACAATTTTTAATAATGTATAAACTACCTTTAAAATAACTTCATAATATTACGTTATTTTTCAAAAGGAAAGAGATGTAGTATGCACACATATCGGTTAACCACTGTATTCATAATATACAATTAATAAAAAACCAGGAAATTCAAAAAGGCATTTATGTTGCAAACACAGTTGCAACAACCAAAAATGCATTTGTCCGATTGCTAAATAGAAATAATAAAGATCAAATAGTAAATATAAAAGATCTACAATATGAATCACTTTCGAACTATGACATAGTTCAAACCAATCCTAAAGCAAGAGAAAAAACTGTCATGTCTCAATTAACAAAAAATTTTCCACCACAATTCAAATCTACACTAACAGATTTATGCACCAAGTATAGCGATGTATTCGGACTCGAAACCGAATCAATCACAACAAATAATTTCTACAAACAAAAGCTAAGATTGACAGATGATGAACCAGTATATATTAAAAATTATAGAAATCCTCATAGTCAACTTGACGAAATTCAAGTACAGGTAGAAAAATTGATTAATAACAAGATAGTCGAACCGTCTGTGTCCCCATATAACAGCCCACTTTTGTTAGTTCCAAAGAAATCTCTTCCTGGTTCTGACAAGAAAAAATGGCGATTAGTAATTGACTATGGTCAAATTAATAAAAAATTGTTGTCCGATAAATTCCCACTACCTAGAATTGATGATATTTTAGATCAACTAGGTAGAGCAAAATATTTTTCATGCCTAGACTTAATGTCAGGTTTTCATCAAATTGAACTCTAAGAAAGTTCAAGAGATGTAACGTCTTTTTCAACGAGCAATGGCTCATATCACTTCACGCGATTACCATTCGGTCTAAAAATAGCACCAAATTCTTTTCAGAGAATGATGACTATAGCTTTCTCTGGACTTAAACCTTCTCAAGCATTCCTGTATATGGATGATTTAATAGTTATTGGTTGTTCCGAAAAACATATGGTTAAAAACTTGACTGATGTTTTTGAGAAATGCAGGAAATACAACCTAAAGCTACATCCAGAAAAATGTTCATTTTTCATGCATGAAGTCACATTTTTGGGACACAAATGCACAGATAAAGGAATTTTGCCAGATGACAAAAAGTATGACGTCATCAAAAATTATCCAGTCCCACACGATGCGGACAGTGCTAGACGATTTATTGCATTTTGCAATTACTATAGACGTTTTATCCAAAATTTGGCCGAATATTCTCGTCACATAACAAGATTATGTAAAAAAGATGTAAAATTCGAATGGACATCTGAATGCCAGCATGCCTTCGAACATCTCAAATCGGCATTAATTAATCCCAACTTATTACAATATCCAAATTTCAGCAAAGAGTTTTGCATAATAACGGATGCAAGTAAGCAAGTGTTAACTCAATGCAAAAAAGGTCTCCAACTTCCAGTGGCATATGCATCAAGAGCGTTCACAAAGGGTGAAAGTAATAAAAGCACAACAGAACAAGAATTGGCAGCAATTCATTGGGCAATAACTCATTTCAGACCATATATTTATGGTAGACATTTCACTGTCAAAACAGACCACAGACCACTTACATACCTGTTCTCTATGATAAATCCGAGCTCTAAACTAACTCGTATGAGACTTGAATTAGAGGAGTATAATTTTACAGTTGAGTATCTAAAGGGAAAAGACAACTATGTAGCTGATGCGTTATCAAGAATAACCATCAAAGAACTACAAGAAATTAACAGAAATATAAAGAAAGTCACTACAAGATATCAAAGTAGACAAAAATCCTGCGCAGGAGATAAAGAAATAGAATTGCCTAACCAATCTATAGAAAAAGCTTCAAAGCCCAACGTATATGAAGTCATCAAAAATGACGAATTACGTAAAGTAGTGACCTTGCATATAAAAAATATGCTATGTTTCTTTAAACATGGTAAGAAAATTGTTGCAAGATATGATGTTAGCGATTTATATACTAATGGAATACTTGATTTAGGTCATTTTTTCCAAAGGCTTGAAATGCAAGCCGGTATAAATAAAATCAGCCAACTCAAAAAAAAATATCTTTGAACATGTTTCAATTGATAATTTCAAAATAATGGGCAATAAAATATTAAATTCATTGAGAGTAGCGCTACTCAACCCGGTGACCCTAATAGAAAAATTAAAAGAAAAATAAGCTATATTGTCTACATTTCATGACGATCCAATACAAGGAGGTCACGCAGGCATCACAAAAACCTTGGCCAAGGTCAAAAGATACTATTACTGGAAAAGGTATGTCTAAAGATATAACTGAGTACATTAAAAAATGTCAGAAATGCCAAAAATCAAAAGTGACAAGAAATACAATAACTCCTTTAACAATAACAGAGACCCCAATAAAAGCTTTCGACAGGGTGATAGTGGACACTATAGGTCCACTACCAAAATCAGGAAATGGCAATGAATATGCAATCACACTAATATGTGATTTAACTAAATATCTAGTTGCCATACCAGTTGCAAACAAAAGCGCAAATACTGTCGCTAAAGCAATTTATGAATCTTTTATTCTAAAGTACGGTCCAATGAAGACGTTCATTACGGACATGGGAACAGAATATAAGAATTCAGTTATAAATGACTTGTGCGAATATCTTAAAATAAAAAATATAACATCAACTGCACATCATCACCAGACAGTTGGAACGGTCGAAAGAAGTCACCGAACTTTCAATGAATATATACGTTCATACATATCGGTTGATAAAACTGATTGGGACGTATGGCTTAAATATTTCGTATACTGTTTTAACACGACCCCATCAATAGCACATAACTATTGTCCATACGAACTTGTCTTTGGTAAAACAAATAATTTGCCAAATCAATTTAATAGCATAACTAATATAGAACCCATATATAATGTAGATGATTATGCTAAGGAAAGTAAATATAGATTAGAAGTAGCCTATAAAAGAGCTAGAATTATGATAGATGAACATAAAGAGAAAAATAAGAAACTTTATGATCAGAAAGCAAGGAACTTAGATATATTAGTAGGAGATAAAGTTCTATTAAAAAACGAAACAGGTCATAAGTTAAACTCCAAATATACAGGTCCGTATAAAGTAACGGAAATAGGAGAAAATAATAACATTATAATAACTAATAATAAAAATAAAAAGCAAACTGTTCATAAAGACAGATTAAAAATTGCGACGTCGTAAATATTTATAGTATGATTATACATAGGCATAAAAATAAAAATAATAATAATAATAATAAAAAAAAAAAAATTTTTCTTTTTGAGGTTTTACTTAAAAATTCTCACTACATAGATGTACTTAAAAACAATCATAACACAATTTTTAATAATGTATAAACTACCTTTAAAATAACTTCATAATATTACGTTATTTTTCAAAAGGAAAGAAATGTAGTATGCACACATATCGGTTAACCACTGTATTCATAATATACAATTAATAAAAAACCAGGAAATTCAAAAAGGCATTTATGTTGCAAACACAGTTGCAACAACCAAAAATGCATTTGTCTGATTGCTAAATAGAAATAATAAAGATCAAATAGTAAATATAAAAGACCTACAATATGAATCACTTTCGAACTATGAAATAGTTCAAACCAATCCTAAAGCAAGAGAAAAAACTGTCATGTCTCAATTAACAAAAAATTTTCCACCACAATTCAAATCTACACTAACAGATTTATGCACCAAGTATAGCGATGTATTCGGACTCGAAACCGAATCAATCACAACAAATAATTTCTACAAACAAAAGCTAAGATTGACAGATGATGAACCAGTATATATTAAAAATTATAGAAATCCTCATAGTCAACTTGACGAAATTCAAGTACAGGTAGAAAAATTGATTAATAACAAGATAGTCGAACCGTCTGTGTCCCCATATAACAGCCCACTTTTGTTAGTTCCAAAGAAATCTCTTCCTGGTTCTGACAAGAAAAAATGGCGATTAGTAATTGACTATGGTCAAATTAATACAAAATTGTTGTCCGATAAATTCCCACTACCTAGAATTGATGATATTTTAGATCAACTAGGTAGAGCAAAATATTTTTCATGCCTAGACTTAATGTCAGGTTTTCATCAAATTGAACTCTAAGAAAGTTCAAGAGATGTAACGTCTTTTTCAACGAGCAATGGCTCATATCACTTCACGCGATTACCATTCGGTCTAAAAATAGCACAAAATTCTTTTCAGAGAATGATGACTATAGCTTTCTCTGGACTTAAACCTTCTCAAGCATTCCTGTATATGGATGATTTAATAGTTATTGGTTGTTCCGAAAAACATATGGTTAAAAACTTGACTGATGTTTTTGAGAAATGCAGGAAATACAACCTAAAGCTACATCCAGAAAAATGTTCATTTTTCATGCATGAAGTCACATTTTTGGGACACAAATGCACAGATAAAGGAATTTTGCCAGATGACAAAAAGTATGACGTCATCAAAAATTATCCAGTCCCACACGATGCGGACAGTGCTAGACGATTTATTGCATTTTGCAATTACTATAGACGTTTTATCCAAAATTTGGCCGAATATTCTCGTCACATAACAAGATTATGTAAAAAAGATGTAAAATTCGAATGGACATCTGAATGCCAGCATGCCTTCGAACATCTCAAATCGGCATTAATTAATCCCAACTTATTACAATATCCAAATTTCAGCAAAGAGTTTTGCATAATAACGGATGCAAGTAAGCAAGTGTTAACTCATTGCAAAAAAGGTCTCCAACTTCCAGTGGCATATGCATCAAGAGCGTTCACAAAGGGTGAAAGTAATAAAAGCACAACAGAACAAGAATTGGCAGCAATTCATTGGGCAATAACTCATTTCAGACCATATATTTATGGTAGACATTTCACTGTCAAAACAGACCACAGACCACTTACATACCTGTTCTCTATGATAAATCCGAGCTCTAAACTAACTCGTATGAGACTTGAATTAGAGGAGTATAATTTTACAGTTGAGTATCTAAAGGGAAAAGACAACTATGTAGCTGATGCGTTATCAAGAATAACCATCAAAGAACTACAAGAAATTAACAGAAATATAAAGAAAGTCACTACAAGATATCAAAGTAGACAAAAATCCTGCGCAGGAGATAAAGAAATAGAATTGCCTAACCAATCTATAGAAAAAGCTTCAAAGCCCAACGTATATGAAGTCATCAAAAATGACGAATTACGTAAAGTAGTGACCTTGCATATAAAAAATATGCTATGTTTCTTTAAACATGGTAAGAAAATTGTTGCAAGATATGATGTTAGCGATTTATATACTAATGGAATACTTGATTTAGGTCATTTTTTCCAAAGGCTTGAAATGCAAGCCGGTATAAATAAAATCAGCCAACTCAAAGTGGCACCGTGGGAAAATATCTTTGAACATGTTTCAATTGATAATTTCAAAATAATGGGCAATAAAATATTAAATTCATTGAGAGTAGCGCTACTCAACCCGGTGACCCTAATAGAAAAATTAAAAGAAAAATAAGCTATATTGTCTACATTTCATGACGATCCAATACAAGGAGGTCACGCAGGCATCACAAAAACCTTGGCCAAGGTCAAAAGATACTATTACTGGAAAAGGTATGTCTAAAGATATAACTGAGTACATTAAAAAATGTCAGAAATGCCAAAAATCAAAAGTGACAAGAAATACAATAACTCCTTTAACAATAACAGAGACCCCAATAAAAGCTTTCGACAGGGTGATAGTGGACACTATAATAGGTCCACTACCAAAATCAGGAAATGGCAATGAATATGCAATCACACTAATATGTGATTTAACTAAATATCTAGTTGCCATACCAGTTGCAAACAAAAGCGCAAATACTGTCGCTAAAGCAATTTATGAATCTTTTATTCTAAAGTACGGTCCAATGAAGACGTTCATTACGGACATGGGAACAGAATATAAGAATTCAGTTATAAATGACTTGTGCGAATATCTTAAAATAAAAAATATAACATCAACTGCACATCATCACCAGACAGTTGGAACGGTCGAAAGAAGTCACCGAACTTTCAATGAATATATACGTTCATACATATCGGTTGATAAAACTGATTGGGACGTATGGCTTAAATATTTCGTATACTGTTTTAACACGACCCCATCAATAGCACATAACTATTGTCCATACGAACTTGTCTTTGGTAAAACAAATAATTTGCCAAATCAATTTAATAGCATAACTAATATAGAACCCATATATAATGTAGATGATTATGCTAAGGAAAGTAAATATAGATTAGAAGTAGCCTATAAAAGAGCTAGAATTATGATAGATGAACATAAAGAGAAAAATAAGAAACTTTATGATCAGAAAGCAAGGAACTTAGATATATTAGTAGGAGATAAAGTTCTATTAAAAAACGAAACAGGTCATAAGTTAAACTCCAAATATACAGGTCCGTATAAAGTAACGGAAATAGGAGAAAATAATAACATTATAATAACTAATAATAAAAATAAAAAGCAAACTGTTCATAAAGACAGATTAAAAATTGCGACGTCGTAAATATTTATAGTATGATCATACATAGGCATAAAAATAAAAATAATAATAATAATAATAAAAAAAAAAAAAATTTTTCTTTTTGAGGTTTTACTTAAAAATTCTCACTACATAGATGTACTTAAAAACAATCATAACACAATTTTTAATAATGTATAAACTACCTTTAAAATAACTTCATAATATTACGTTATTTTTCAAAAGGAAAGAGATGTAGTATGCACACATATCGGTTAACCACTGTATTCATAATATACAATTAATAAAAAACCAGGAAATTCAAAAAGGCATTTATGTTGCAAACACAGTTGCAACAACCAAAAATGCATTTGTCCGATTGCTAAATAGAAATAATAAAGATCAAATAGTAAATATAAAAGATCTACAATATGAATCACTTTCGAACTATGACATAGTTCAAACCAATCCTAAAGCAAGAGAAAAAACTGTCATGTCTCAATTAACAAAAAATTTTCCACCACAATTCAAATCTACACTAACAGATTTATGCACCAAGTATAGCGATGTATTCGGACTCGAAACCGAATCAATCACAACAAATAATTTCTACAAACAAAAGCTAAGATTGACAGATGATGAACCAGTATATATTAAAAATTATAGAAATCCTCATAGTCAACTTGACGAAATTCAAGTACAGGTAGAAAAATTGATTAATAACAAGATAGTCGAACCGTCTGTGTCCCCATATAACAGCCCACTTTTGTTAGTTCCAAAGAAATCTCTTCCTGGTTCTGACAAGAAAAAATGGCGATTAGTAATTGACTATGGTCAAATTAATAAAAAATTGTTGTCCGATAAATTCCCACTACCTAGAATTGATGATATTTTAGATCAACTAGGTAGAGCAAAATATTTTTCATGCCTAGACTTAATGTCAGGTTTTCATCAAATTGAACTCTAAGAAAGTTCAAGAGATGTAACGTCTTTTTCAACGAGCAATGGCTCATATCACTTCACGCGATTACCATTCGGTCTAAAAATAGCACCAAATTCTTTTCAGAGAATGATGACTATAGCTTTCTCTGGACTTAAACCTTCTCAAGCATTCCTGTATATGGATGATTTAGTAGTTATTGGTTGTTCCGAAAAACATATGGTTAAAAACTTGACTGATGTTTTTGAGAAATGCAGGAAATACAACCTAAAGCTACATCCAGAAAAATGTTCATTTTTCATGCATGAAGTCACATTTTTGGGACACAAATGCACAGATAAAGGAATTTTGCCAGATGACAAAAAGTATGACGTCATCAAAAATTATCCAGTCCCACACGATGCGGACAGTGCTAGACGATTTATTGCATTTTGCAATTACTATAGACGTTTTATCCAAAATTTGGCCGAATATTCTCGTCACATAACAAGATTATGTAAAAAAGATGTAAAATTCGAATGGACATCTGAATGCCAGCATGCCTTCGAACATCTCAAATCGGCATTAATTAATCCCAACTTATTACAATATCCAAATTTCAGCAAAGAGTTTTGCATAATAACGGATGCAAGTAAGCAAGTGTTAACTCAATGCAAAAAAGGTCTCCAACTTCCAGTGGCATATGCATCAAGAGCGTTCACAAAGGGTGAAAGTAATAAAAGCACAACAGAACAAGAATTGGCAGCAATTCATTGGGCAATAACTCATTTCAGACCATATATTTATGGTAGACATTTCACTGTCAAAACAGACCACAGACCACTTACATACCTGTTCTCTATGATAAATCCGAGCTCTAAACTAACTCGTATGAGACTTGAATTAGAGGAGTATAATTTTACAGTTGAGTATCTAAAGGGAAAAGACAACTATGTAGCTGATGCGTTATCAAGAATAACCATCAAAGAACTACAAGAAATTAACAGAAATATAAAGAAAGTCACTACAAGATATCAAAGTAGACAAAAATCCTGCGCAGGAGATAAAGAAATAGAATTGCCTAACCAATCTATAGAAAAAGCTTCAAAGCCCAACGTATATGAAGTCATCAAAAATGACGAATTACGTAAAGTAGTGACCTTGCATATAAAAAATATGCTATGTTTCTTTAAACATGGTAAGAAAATTGTTGCAAGATATGATGTTAGCGATTTATATACTAATGGAATACTTGATTTAGGTCATTTTTTCCAAAGGCTTGAAATGCAAGCCGGTATAAATAAAATCAGCCAACTCAAAGTGGCACCGTGGGAAAATATCTTTGAACATGTTTCAATTGATAATTTCAAAATAATGGGCAATAAAATATTAAATTCATTGAGAGTAGCGCTACTCAACCCGGTGACCCTAATAGAAAAATTAAAAGAAAAATAAGCTATATTGTCTACATTTCATGACGATCCAATACAAGGAGGTCACGCAGGCATCACAAAAACCTTGGCCAAGGTCAAAAGATACTATTACTGGAAAAGGTATGTCTAAAGATATAACTGAGTACATTAAAAAATGTCAGAAATGCCAAAAATCAAAAGTGACAAGAAATACAATAACTCCTTTAACAATAACAGAGACCCCAATAAAAGCTTTCGACAGGGTGATAGTGGACACTATAATAGGTCCACTACCAAAATCAGGAAATGGCAATGAATATGCAATCACACTAATATGTGATTTAACTAAATATCTAGTTGCCATACCAGTTGCAAACAAAAGCGCAAATACTGTCGCTAAAGCAATTTATGAATCTTTTATTCTAAAGTACGGTCCAATGAAGACGTTCATTACGGACATGGGAACAGAATATAAGAATTCAGTTATAAATGACTTGTGCGAATATCTTAAAATAAAAAATATAACATCAACTGCACATCATCACCAGACAGTTGGAACGGTCGAAAGAAGTCACCGAACTTTCAATGAATATATACGTTCATACATATCGGTTGATAAAACTGATTGGGACGTATGGCTTAAATATTTCGTATACTGTTTTAACACGACCCCATCAATAGCACATAACTATTGTCCATACGAACTTGTCTTTGGTAAAACAAATAATTTGCCAAATCAATTTAATAGCATAACTAATATAGAACCCATATATAATGTAGATGATTATGCTAAGGAAAGTAAATATAGATTAGAAGTAGCCTATAAAAGAGCTAGAATTATGATAGATGAACATAAAGAGAAAAATAAGAAACTTTATGATCAGAAAGCAAGGAACTTAGATATATTAGTAGGAGATAAAGTTCTATTAAAAAACGAAACAGGTCATAAGTTAGACTCCAAATATACAGGTCCGTATAAAGTAACGGAAATAGGAGAAAATAATAACATTATAATAACTAATAATAAAAATAAAAAGCAAACTGTTCATAAAGACAGATTAAAAATTGCGACGTCGTAAATATTTATAGTATGATCATACATAGGCATAAAAATAAAAATAATAATAATAATAATAAAAAAAAAAAAAAATTTTTCTTTTTGAGGTTTTACTTAAAAATTCTCACTACATAGATGTACTTAAAAACAATCATAACACAATTTTTAATAATGTATAAACTACCTTTAAAATAACTTCATAATATTACGTTATTTTTCAAAAGGAAAGAGATGTAGTATGCACACATATCGGTTAACCACTGTATTCATAATATACAATTAATAAAAAACCAGGAAATTCAAAAAGGCATTTATGTTGCAAACACAGTTGCAACAACCAAAAATGCATTTGTCCGATTGCTAAATAGAAATAATAAAGATCAAATAGTAAATATAAAAGATCTACAATATGAATCACTTTCGAACTATGACATAGTTCAAACCAATCCTAAAGCAAGAGAAAAAACTGTCATGTCTCAATTAACAAAAAATTTTCCACCACAATTCAAATCTACACTAACAGATTTATGCACCAAGTATAGCGATGTATTCGGACTCGAAACCGAATCAATCACAACAAATAATTTCTACAAACAAAAGCTAAGATTGACAGATGATGAACCAGTATATATTAAAAATTATAGAAATCCTCATAGTCAACTTGACGTAATTCAAGTACAGGTAGAAAAATTGATTAATAACAAGATAGTCGAACCGTCTGTGTCCCCATATAACAGCCCACTTTTGTTAGTTCCAAAGAAATCTCTTCCTGGTTCTGACAAGAAAAAATGGCGATTAGTAATTGACTATGGTCAAATTAATAAAAAATTGTTGTCCGATAAATTCCCACTACCTAGAATTGATGATATTTTAGATCAACTAGGTAGAGCAAAATATTTTTCATGCCTAGACTTAATGTCAGGTTTTCATCAAATTGAACTCTAAGAAAGTTCAAGAGATGTAACGTCTTTTTCAACGAGCAATGGCTCATATCACTTCACGCGATTACCATTCGGTCTAAAAATAGCACCAAATTCTTTTCAGAGAATGATGACTATAGCTTTCTCTGGACTTAAACCTTCTCAAGCATTCCTGTATATGGATGATTTAATAGTTATTGGTTGTTCCGAAAAACATATGGTTAAAAACTTGACTGATGTTTTTGAGAAATGCAGGAAATACAACCTAAAGCTACATCCAGAAAAATGTTCATTTTTCATGCATGAAGTCACATTTTTGGGACACAAATGCACAGATAAAGGAATTTTGCCAGATGACAAAAAGTATGACGTCATCAAAAATTATCCAGTCCCACACGATGCGGACAGTGCTAGACGATTTATTGCATTTTGCAATTACTATAGACGTTTTATCCAAAATTTGGCCGAATATTCTCGTCACATAACAAGATTATGTAAAAAAGATGTAAAATTCGAATGGACATCTGAATGCCAGCATGCCTTCGAACATCTCAAATCGGCATTAATTAATCCCAACTTATTACAATATCCAAATTTCAGCAAAGAGTTTTGCATAATAACGGATGCAAGTAAGCAAGTGTTAACTCAATGCAAAAAAGGTCTCCAACTTCCAGTGGCATATGCATCAAGAGCGTTCACAAAGGGTGAAAGTAATAAAAGCACAACAGAACAAGAATTGGCAGCAATTCATTGGGCAATAACTCATTTCAGACCATATATTTATGGTAGACATTTTACTGTCAAAACAGACCACAGACCACTTACATACCTGTTCTCTATGATAAATCCGAGCTCTAAACTAACTCGTATGAGACTTGAATTAGAGGAGTATAATTTTACAGTTGAGTATCTAAAGGGAAAAGACAACTATGTAGCTGATGCGTTATCAAGAATAACCATCAAAGAACTACAAGAAATTAACAGAAATATAAAGAAAGTCACTACAAGATATCAAAGTAGACAAAAATCCTGCGCAGGAGATAAAGAAATAGAATTGCCTAACCAATCTATAGAAAAAGCTTCAAAGCCCAACGTATATGAAGTCATCAAAAATGACGAATTACGTAAAGTAGTGACCTTGCATATAAAAAATATGCTATGTTTCTTTAAACATGGTAAGAAAATTGTCGCAAGATATGATGTTAGCGATTTATATACTAATGGAATACTTGATTTAGGTCATTTTTTCCAAAGGCTTGAAATGCAAGCCGGTATAAATAAAATCAGCCAACTCAAAGTGGCACCGTGGGAAAATATCTTTGAACATGTTTCAATTGATAATTTCAAAATAATGGGCAATAAAATATTAAATTCATTGAGAGTAGCGCTACTCAACCCGGTGACCCTAATAGAAAAATTAAAAGAAAAATAAGCTATATTGTCTACATTTCATGACGATCCAATACAAGGAGGTCACGCAGGCATCACAAAAACCTTGGCCAAGGTCAAAAGATACTATTACTGGAAAAGGTATGTCTAAAGATATAACTGAGTACATTAAAAAATGTCAGAAATGCCAAAAATCAAAAGTGACAAGAAATACAATAACTCCTTTAACAATAACAGAGACCCCAATAAAAGCTTTCGACAGGGTGATAGTGGACACTATAATAGGTCCACTACCAAAATCAGGAAATGGCAATGAATATGCAATCACACTAATATGTGATTTAACTAAATATCTAGTTGCCATACCAGTTGCAAACAAAAGCGCAAATACTGTCGCTAAAGCAATTTATGAATCTTTTATTCTAAAGTACGGTCCAATGAAGACGTTCATTACGGACATGGGAACAGAATATAAGAATTCAGTTATAAATGACTTGTGCGAATATCTTAAAATAAAAAATATAACATCAACTGCACATCATCACCAGACAGTTGGAACGGTCGAAAGAAGTCACCGAACTTTCAATGAATATATACGTTCATACATATCGGTTGATAAAACTGATTGGGACGTATGGCTTAAATATTTCGTATACTGTTTTAACACGACCCCATCAATAGCACATAACTATTGTCCATACGAACTTGTCTTTGGTAAAACAAATAATTTGCCAAATCAATTTAATAGCATAACTAATATAGAACCCATATATAATGTAGATGATTATGCTAAGGAAAGTAAATATAGATTAGAAGTAGCCTATAAAAGAGCTAGAATTATGATAGATGAACATAAAGAGAAAAATAAGAAACTTTATGATCAGAAAGCAAGGAACTTAGATATATTAGTAGGAGATAAAGTTCTATTAAAAAACGAAACAGGTCATAAGTTAAACTCCAAATATACAGGTCCGTATAAAGTAACGGAAATAGGAGAAAATAATAACATTATAATAACTAATAATAAAAATAAAAAGCAAACTGTTCATAAAGACAGATTAAAAATTGCGACGTCGTAAATATTTATAGTATGATCATACATAGGCATAAAAATAAAAATAATAATAATAATAATAAAAAAAAAAAAAATTTTTCTTTTTGAGGTTTTACTTAAAAATTCTCACTACATAGATGTACTTAAAAACAATCATAACACAATTTTTAATAATGTATAAACTACCTTTAAAATAACTTCATAATATTACGTTATTTTTCAAAAGGAAAGAGATGTAGTATGCACACATATCGGTTAACCACTGTATTCATAATATACAATCACATTGTATCACTCTGTTGTAATGTGTACATAAACAGTTCAGCCCAAGCGTATGTTGAGGGCAACGTACCTATTTTGCATGATCAGCAGTACTCACGCTGGCCAAGCGCTGACCGCTAATATGTGTGCCTATAGCACCCCTCCTCCAGCACCGTCGCTCGGCGACAATATATATATATGTAGGAAACGCATATAAGCGTCGCTGCGCTGCAGGCTATGCCGGCAGCGCTGCTCCTCGACTTAGGCTAAGAAACCATTGTATTTAGATCGCCAGATTATTGACGAATTAACTTCGAATGGAGCGGGACCTTCCCTGCTCCTACAAATCAAATAAAAAGTGAATATAAACTGAAAACCAATCTTTTAACTGGGAGCTACAACAATCCCAGCTGACTGCGAGATCCGAGATTTTCCAGGAGCGCCAACTCGGTGCACCCGACTACTCGAGCGCGCCCGCAACTATCACCGTTTGTGTTTGTGAGTATGTAGTAAAATGTAGTAAAATCTGGTGAGAGTTTTAATATGTTAAAGTTTTTCGGAATTTTCGGAAGTTTTAGTAATTTAGGATTAAAAATGCCAAGTGTTGTTAACTGAATTCCAAGTTCAATATCTTCTATATATTCGGTAAATTGTTGTAAATTGAATAATAAAATGTTTAGTCTTTGTTCAATTTTATTTCTCGCACTTAATAAATGGATTAATTCTATGCCTTTATTTACTGTTTTTTTGACTTCGTTGAGTTCATTAGCTTTGACTCCATTTTCGGACAAATTGTAAATTTTAATTCTAACTCTTCTTTATCTGCTTGATCTAATGATTCAAAAAGGTATTTATACATTATGCCCATAAAATTAGCTAAGCCGCGTTTACTGCGCTTTGCTATTCTTATGCCATTCATTTCACTTTTTAATTTTTCTACTAAATATTGAGCTTGGGGTAGAGTTTCATGTTCTTCTGATTGTTATATTTACAGATAAGTAATGATACTCGTAATTAGTTGGTAAGCTTATTTTTTTTTTTTTTTTTTATTTCGCACGGGTCCTACGGCCACACCTCCCGCCCAACCGACCGAGGGGCGCTGCCGTGTATCGTAAGGCTCGATTCGCGAGAAGATATAGACGCGATATAAAAAATAGAATAGGAACGAGGAAATGAATATAATGTGGAATAACTATGTTAAATATTAGTGTTAGTAGGATCTAATTATGTAATAGAAAAGATAAAATCGATTGCTTTAATAGCGGCAGAGAGTCAAGATTACAGATAATAGGATAAAGTCTATTATAGTCAGAACATACAACTCTGTAAGGGTCATGCAACTCATAATTAGATCTACAATGATTTAAGATAAGGGGTATATAGTTTCTAGTGACTCTACTTGGAACCGAGAAGTTAAGCCGACTAATCAAGTCGGGACTCTCAACATCCCCACGAATAAGCTTACTGTTCCAAGCATAGTTCTACGGTTAGCTAGGGACGGTAAATTAATTAAAAGTAGTCTACTGGAATACGGAGGTAATATACGGTTTGCATCCCAATGTAGGCGCCGCAAGGCAAAAAGTAAGAAGTTTTTTTGGACCGATTCAATGCGGTCCGAGTGGACTGCGTATTGTGGACTCCAAACAGGTGATCCGTACTCGAGAATCGGACGGACTAACGAAATAAATAGGGTTTTAGTCAAGTAAGGGTCTTCAAATTCCTTAGACCCCGTTTTTATAAAACCAAGCACACCCCTGGCCTTATTGACAATTTACGAAATATGGTCAGAAAATTTTAGTTTTGGGTCCAGAAGAACACCAAGATCATCAACTCGTGTTATTCTGTCCAGAGAGCACCCACTTAGAGTGTAAGTCGTGCGTATTGGGTTGGCACGACAAAAGGTCATAACTTTACACTTGGAGCCATTTAAGTCTAATATGTTATCACGGCACCATATTTGAAATCGGTCTAGATCGGATTGTAAGTCCAAATGGCAAGGAGTGTCCTTGTACTGGACTTGTTGTGTCCTGTTGTGTCCTGCCATTCAGATAGCTTGAAATCCAATTTAGAAGATCAACAGGGAAACCTATAAGATCAAGTTTTCTTATTAGAAGGTAATTATTAACAGAATCAAATGCTTTACTAAAATCAGTGTAGATGACATCAGTTTGAAGATTATTTTTGAAACCCTGTATTACGAAAGAAGTTAGCTCCAAGAGGTTAGTGGTTGTAGATCTGCGTTTCATAAAACCGTGTTGACACGGTGATATGATTGATATGATATGATCTACAAAGGTGCTGCAAATGAGGAGTGATAACATCTTCGAAAAGTTTTGGGATAGCCGACAATTTAGAGATTCCTCTGTAATTGCTTGCATCCAGTTTGCTACCTTTTTTGTGAAGAGGAATCACAACGGACTCCTTCCATATATGAGGGAATTGTGAAGATTCCAAAGATAAGGTAAACAGTTTCAGTAGAGGCTTGCACAAGGCTTCCGCACAGAATCTGAGCACACAGCCAGGGATTCCATCGGGACCTGCCGAATAGACCGGTTTAACACGCTGAAGATCGTTAAGCAGTGAGCTTTCGTTTATAGTGGGGCAAAATATTAGATTCGACTTAGATACCGCATAATAGTATGGCTGTTCGGAATGAGGTAAAGTTGAATATGTAGTTTGAAAAAACTTGGCGAATAGATCGGCTATTGCCTGATCCGATGTAACCGTAGGGTTTTCAAAAAATAGCGAGGAAGGGTGAGAACTTGTTTTTCGCTTAGTGCTAACGAAATTATAAAACTGTTTCGGATCCTGTGCAAATTGGAACTTACAACGGTTTAAATAATTTTTGTAGCACTGAGCATTAAGCACGGTAAAGTTTAACCGAGCGCTTAAATATTTACAAAGGATGGACTGAGAACCGGTATTTTTAAATTTCATATAGAGTCTGGACTTTACATTTCTTAGGTGTGTCAACTCTTTATTAAACCAAGGAGGTTTAGAGATTGACGGATAGTACATCGGAACACAAGATTTAAAAAATGATTTAATTGCGGTATAAAACATATTAATCGCATCCGCCATTATGTTGCAGGAGTAAAGATCGGACCAAATAAAGCCAGCTATAAAATTGTTTAGCCTCCGAAAATTTGCCTTGCGAAAACAGAGAATTCGTTTTGTTGACTTCTCTGAATTTACTTTTAATACCGTACCTAAGTCGATTTCCACCTCGAAAGTAGGATGATATTGATCTTCAGGTTGAGTAAGAGGTATTACCCTGGACAGAAACACACATTCAGGACTTGTTACAAAACATAGATCCAAAAGTCGACCAAGAGAATTTGGAATATAATTAACTTGCGATAGCGATAAGTCGAGCAAGCCGTCAATAAAGTCATGTTGTGCTAAAGGGAGAAGGATATTCGATTGTTTTTCTGGGGACCACATTGTGCCAGGTATATTAAAATCACATAGAACTACCAATTGGTCCCTGTCAGAAAGTTTATTCAAGATGGACTGGATAGCGGACAGATGATTCTGATATTCTGGGAATTCAGAAGATGGCGGCATATAGGAGCACGTAATATAAACTGATCTGTCGGAAAAAGACAGCTTTACACATACGAATTCCGAGTTACAGGAATCGTCCAAAAGTAACTCCTCCGACGCGAGGGTAAATCTAACCGCAATTAAGACTCCACCTCCCCGTCTGGAGGGACGGTCAAACCTATATATAGTGTACATACCTGGGAAGACTTCGGAGTTAAGTATCTCCGGCTTTAACCCAGTCTCTGTGAGCACTATTATATGGGATGCAAATGAAAGACTATCACAATACAATTTGATTAATTTGCTATGCAAGCCTCTAACATTTTGATAGGAGATAGTAAGTTTTGTATTTAGTTTTTTGAAGAGGAAGAAGATGAAGAGGCGGATGGTGCAGTGGTCTGGCCACGTGAGGGAAGTTTAATTCCCACGGGCACCTTTTTCTTATTTTTGATCTTAGCTTCAAACTCTTTTACCACCATACTATCCGGCCAAAAATCACCCGAACATATGGTCGAAAAGAGCTCGTTTGAGACAGTTATCTTGAAAGATGATATGTCCCTAGCGTAAGAGAAGTTAAATTTTTCCACTTTTATATTATCGGCTTTTGTTTTGTCTTGTATATAAGACAATACATCCGACGATGTTTGATCAGGGGAAAGCCGAGAAACAAATCCAGTATTAAATATCAGTATTGATCCAGTATTAAATATTATGTAGACATTTTTGGCTTGAATTGGATTTACTTCAAGTCTTTGTCCTTGGGCATATCGGGTAGAGCATAGTAACAAATAGAAAAGGGTCATCAAGAATTTGTTGTTATGTTGGATTGTCTTGATCGTTTGGGGTTGTGCTGGAATTATTATCATATTTAGTTTTATTATTTTTCTTTTTATATTTTAATTTGTAGTGAGTAATTTTTCTTCCTCTGTTCTTTTCTTCATAGTGTTTATCAACTATTTGTGTAATTTCTCCTGTTTTCCTAAATGGGTTTGTTTTCTTAGTTTTTACTAATGGTGCTTGTCTATATCTATCTATTTTGAATTCCTTTTGTGTTTCATTTTACTTGTTATCTTGCTTGTTATCTACTTTATTTTTCTGGGTATCGTATCCAGATCTTCTTGCCTACTTAAAAATATCGGCTGGAATTATCCAGTTGTGTTATGCTTAATTTTATGATTGTATAAATTATTTAACGATTGATCGCACCGTCTTGCGATATTGTCGTCGTCAGGTTTCCGCCAGAGGTGAACGGCTTCCTTTGCTGGCTGCTCTGGGGAGTCCGGGGAGCAGGAGATTATTATTTACGTTGAGAGGGACTTTCCTCTTTTAACTGCCAGCCGTGTGGCCTGGCAGAGTAAGTAATAAATATGTGTTTTACGACGCTTAGTCTAAGTTGATGAGCTGCCGTTCTTCATTCTGGTAAATGCAAATTCAAACTTAACTTAAAATTATTCTTAAAGCTAACAAAGACTCGCTGCGGCCACGCAAATATGCTGTGTTTGCCGGCTGCGCACGGGTTTCCGGCCCAATGCTGGGTCAGCACTTTGACATTATGTTTCACACACTGAGCCAACTGTTCTAGTTCGTTGGCTTGTGTTAACTACTCCCCCTTCAAGATTACGGCCGTCCTCGAATGGTCTTAATTCGGCGATCATCCCGTTTAATTGGATTGCAGATCTTCGCGCTCCGATGATCCGTAGACAGGCGATGCCAATGCAAATTAACGCGCAACTAAACGCTGCTGCGATAAATATCATGCGATGTGAATGATGAACTCCAAGTTACGTTCACTCAGCTGGTGAAGATAGGGGAGACTCAGAATATCTCTGTTGGCGGTGATATTCAATGACGGGGAACTAGCTACTCCTGGAGCTCGTATTTGGGCCTTGTCGTGATTTATAAAGGTGGTGTCATTTATCACGACGCGATCGTTGAAGGTAATGAGATGTGTGCCACGTAGATAGACTTCTGTTCCGTTGTCCACCGTGACCCTGGCAGGCCGGTCATTGATGATGATGATTCCCTCATCCACGCGGGTAAGCGGGTGTAGCAATGCGCTAGAACGCCTGCGTGTAGTTCCCTGGCGCACGAGATTTCCGTTGATAGCTGGCAAAAGCTATCCCCCGGTGTTGGGATGCAGTTTTTGATTGTATGGACTTCTTCTCCACACTTTACTACCATGTTGTCGGTTATTCGCAGCATAACCCCTTTACAAGTGACTGGGAAAATAGTGACCTTCTTACAAAATAATTTTATTTACGGGAATTTAATATTGAAGTGTATTATTTTAGAGGATTGTAGTATTTTTACAGACGATGCCGACATAAGTATCAGCCTAACTGATTTTAAGTCTGCATGATCTAGGATATTTGAACTGACAATATCGTTTTTCGCCAGTGTTACAGCCAGTATTAAATTCTGTAACTCCAACATTAGTATTCTATTCCTAGCCAGCAGTGTCTCATATAAATGGCTGGTGTCAATATGGGTATTTTTATGTGTTTGCAAGATTTGAATTACAGTTGTTGTTAATTGATTGATTCGACTTTGTATTCTAGTATTAATTTTGATTTGTCTATTTTTTGACTGTGTCAACTGCCACTCTGTGAACCTAACTCTTTCTAGATCGCCGGCATCCGGCGTCCCCGTTACTACCTTTAGCATTGAGCCCAGAAAATCTAAACTCCTATCGATTCCCTTATCGAACCCTGCGTGTCCCGAAGGTGCGAGGTGTCCACTTCTAGCAACTTCCTCATTTGAGACTGTGGAAACATCTCGTTCATGCTGCTTGTTTCTTCTATTACGCGCATGTATTCCGAAAGATTTGCCGAGTGTGTCACGTACGCGAGCTCCTCCCACACTAGGATCCCTCCATCTATGATGGGGATGAGCGCTGACACCAATGACAGTGAAAGGAGGAGGAAAATTCTGCGCCTGTGGAAATGAATTTTTTAAGTCGCTTTTTCTTGTTCGTTGAGGTTTATCCCATCACCGATTAAATTTATCCTAAAACTAAATCGTCGTGCCTTTGGCAACGGATTTAATGTCTATTAAATGGAAGTTTGCCAAATGGCTGGTAATAGGTAGTAATAATAAAAAGTTTAAAACTAAGCTAGAGAGTTATTTTAGGTTGTCTTAGGTTCCTCCCTTCAATGAGGACCGTGGTCCTTTTCGCCAACTTCGAAGACTCTGTTTTGTCGAGATGCACTCTCTCTAGACCTTAGCGCGTCTTGGGCACTCTTCATTTTGTCAGCAATCCGTTCTTGTGTGTCGTCCGTGGATTCTTGTATTGCGTCGACTGGCCTCTTATCGATGACCGAATGACCTTGTCAATTTTTAGGCACCTGGCGAGCTCTAGTAGAGTGCTGTGAAAACGTTCCACTTGCCCGTTTGAGGCACTGTGAAGGGGTGGCGCATTCGTGATGATTACGCGAAAATGGTTGTCTAGCATGGCCGTGATGGTGTGCGATTTTAATGATGGCTCGTTGTCGCAGTAAATCACCTCGGAAGAAGAAATGGGAAGAAATTCATAACCTGTAACAAGGCCGGTTTTAAATCTTCAATTGTTCTTGCCGGCACATTCTGTACGACGGCGAATTCCGAAAACTTGTCAATGGAAGTGAGAAAATATTTTTTATCCCCTGAGAAAATCGGGAATCTCCGCACTAAGTCGTCCTGCACCGTTGCTAACGTGTTCAAATCGCAATGGAGGCCGTTAATGCCCTTGAGACTATTGCATCCGCAAGGTCATTGAGTAATGACTCCTTGTCGGTGAAGTTGGTTGCGTGTCGTTTCATATTTTTGAAGAGAGCGAATGAGCGTTTTAGCGGAAAGCGGGCCTCTTCTAGAATTAGTTGGTTCTGGAAGCAGTTTAGGGGCTTATCCGTTGTTTATATGGTGTGGGCGAGGGAAATCTCACTGTGAATGGTCGCAACACATGATTCTGCGTCCTGTTCTTCTATGGCGTTAATTTGCTGCCTAGACAAGGCATCCGCAACCAAATTTTCTTTTTCCGGTTTATATACTACCTTCGCACCCGTTTCCTCCATGCGACCCTTCCACCTTTTAATTTTCGCGTTAGGGTTAGAATCTGATAACGAGAATGACAATGGCTGATGGTAAATAAAGATAGTTTTATCTTTCACCGCATATAAATAGTGTCGCAGTTTGACCAACGCCCAAACGATGGCTAATAATTTTCTTTTATTTGTGGCATAGTTCATTTCCCTATTCTTTAATGTCCTCGAGATCATTGTAATAGGACGATTCTTATGTGAAAGCACTGCTCCAATACCGTAGGCCAATACCTTTGGCTGAATGGCTTCTTGTAATCCGGGTATCTAAGCATAACATCTTCGGATGCCAAAATGTTGCGCAGTTTTTCGAAAGAATTTTTTTGCGCCTCATTGAATTGTACTTGGATGTGTCGATATCTGGCAGCGGGTATTTGTCCGGGATAGTCCTTTCGTTTAGCTTACGAAAGTCTTTGACTAATCGTATATTTTGATTGTCGGTTTCGTCGGTTCCTTGTGGAGATGCGCCGCCCTGTTTTAACAGATCGGCCCCGATTATCCCGTCGAATATAGTAAAATCTGGTAGAATGAAAAAAGTCGTGGCGCCATGAATTGAGTGAATTTCGAAAGAAGAGTCCACCGGGCGGATACCCTTTAGCTCTTTGCGAGGTCGGATGAAATTTTTTGACGCGCCGGTCGAAAAAAATTTACGTAGTCAGAATCAAAATCGGCTTTGGCATCGTCGGCTATTTTCGATTCCGCTTTGGAGGCGGAGACGGCATATCTCCTGTCTTTTTTTCCGCATTCTGCGTAAGGAAATTAATTTTTTGTTGTTTCCTTACGGCGCCTGTGCGCTCAGAGGTGGCTGGTCTTCTATTCTGATAGGCATTTGCCTGGGTCGGCTGCAGCTATTTAAAAAATGAGGGATCGACCTCCATAGGCTCTGGTGTGCCGTTTTTTTTGTAATTTTTGACATTTTGCGGGTCGGCGAGAGCCTGTGCCTTATGCTGCCTATTGAAATACGGATTTTTGGTATTATTAGGTGGTGGGTCATGGGGGTCGTACTTGTCAAGTTGACGACCCTGCACTTTTGCAGTAGGTTTGCGATCTTTGTCTTTCTGACTTTTTGCAACGTACCTCTCATGGTTAGATTCTACTTCTTGCGCTAAAGCTAAAGCTGACGGCATGACTTTCGGCTTTGCCGCGAATAGCACTTCAGTGAGTTTGCGTTTAAGTCCCGAGATGAAAATACGCAATGCGTCCTCTCGGAATTTTTCACACAATATTTTTGCCGTCGTTGGATCGTGAGACATATGAGCATTATTTGTGAGTAAGGTGAGTTTTTTCTCGACCTCATTATAATATTCTAACAGAGTCATGTTGTTTCCCTGTCTTAAAGTGCTCATGTCTTGTTCAATGAAGTAAATTGGCCCTAACTTTGTTTTTAATAATTGTCACTGACTCGCAATGGCGAGAGGTGCCGTTGAAATTTTTAAATATTCGATGTGCAGCTATCGCCGCTTGTCGCAACGAAACATATGATTCCTGGGACCCCGAGAATTCAGGAAAATATTTACCGGCGGGTAAAGTCACGCTACATGGAGAATTATTAGTTATATCTATAGGTTCGTGGTTGGCTCAGCCACGGCTGGGGTGGGCACGACATGTGCTGCTGCCGACTCGCTGGCCAGCTCCTGACTTTTCTGACGCATTTCATTTGGTTCGAGTTCGTCTTTGGCGGCCTCCTCCGCTAAAGAATTGGCCACAATCGCCTGTATTACGGTTTTGAGCTGTTCTGGATCTATCGCCATTGCAGGGGGATTCGTGGTTACACGTCTTAGAGGGGAGCTTGATGTTCGCTATCGGAGTATGTGGAGTGTGGTTTATTATTCCTACACTCTGAGAATCCGGGCTGCATGAGCAGTCCAACTCGCTTAGGTATGCAAAAGCTGCCTGTGTGGGTGGCAGTTGACCAAAGACAAACAAACAATAAATAAAGACAAAGGCTGCAGCGTCAAATGTCGCGCTTGAATCGAATGAAAATATAATACTACAATAATAAATGAAAAGCGAATAATAAATACGCGCTGTTATAAAAAATATGTATATGTTTTTGATTTTTGTTTTTATTCACATTGATTTCTGTTGAAAATATATTTTTTGTTTAGAATACTTTCTGTTGAAAATCATTTTTTGTTCAAAATAATTTCTGTTGAAAATAATTTTTTTGTTTAAAATAATTTTTGTTGGAAATAATTTTTTTTTCACTGTAAAATTGGCGTGGATTAACAATATATTTTTTTAACGCTTCTGTGCATCGGTTTGAGGTACATAAAAATATTTACAGACTTAAAATGCGTTTAGCATCAGTTCCCACTCCCATGATTTTTTCGGTGTGTGTCTTATTTCGACACTTATTCCCTTCACTTTTCCCGCCCGGATTATTTTGCTTTGCCGCAAATTTAGCAGCTTTGTGGACGGTGTTGGTGATGGTGGGTGGTGGTTTTTACCACTTCTTACCACTGTTGTATCACCCAGTTGAAAGATTTATTTAATTAGCTTGAATTCACTTTTTATTTATTTGTAGGAGCAGGGAAGGTCCCGCTCCATTCGAAGTTAATTCGTCAATTCATTTGGCGATCTAAATACAATGGTTTCTTAGCCTAAGTCGAGGAGCAGCGCTGCCGGCATAGCCTGCAGCGCAGCGACGCTTATTTGCGTTTCCTACATATATATATATTGTCGCCGAGCGACGGTGCTGGAGGAGGGGTGCTATAGGCACACATATTAGCGGTCAGCGCTTGGCCAGCGTGAGTACTGCTGATCATGCAAATTTGGTACGTTGCCCTCAACATACGCTTGGGCTGAACTGTTTATGTTCACATAGCAACAGAGTGCTACAATGTGATTGTATATTATGAATACAGTGGTTAACCGATATGTGTGCATACTACATCTCCCTCCTTTTGAAAATAACGTAATATTATGAAGTTATTTTAAAGGTAGTTTATACATTATTAAAAATTGTGTTATGATTGTTTTTAAGTACATTTATGTAGTGAGAATTTTTAAGTAAAACCTCAAAAAGAAAAATATTTTTTTTTTTTATTATTATTAATATTATTATTTTTATTTTTATGCCTATGTATGATCATACTATAAATATTTACGACGTCGCAATTTTTAATCTGTCTTTATGAACAGTTTGCTTTTTATTTTTATTATTAGTTATTATAATGTTATTATTTTCTCCTATTTCCGTTACTTTATACGGACCTGTATATTTGGAATCCAACTTATGACCTGTTTCGTTTTTTAATAGAACATTATCTCCTACTACTATATCTAAGTTCTTTGCTTTCTGATCATAAAGTTTCTTATTTTTCTCTTTATGTTCGTCTATCATAATTCTAGCTCTTTTATAGGCTACTTCTAATCTATATTTACTTTCCTTAGCATAATCATCTACATTATATATGGGTTCTATATTAGTTATGCTATTAAATTGATTTGGCAAGTTATTTGTTTTACCAAAGACAAGTTCGTATGGACAATAGTTATGTGCTATTGATGGGGTCGTGTTAAAACAGTATACGAAATATTTAAGCCATACGTCCCAATCAGTTTTATCAACCGATATGTATGAACGTATATATTCATTGAAAGTTCGGTGACTTCTTTCGACTGTTCCAACTGTCTGGTGATGATGTGCAGTTGATGTTATATTTTTTATTTTAAGATATTTGCACAAGTCATTTATAACTGAATTCTTATATTCTGTTCCCATGTCCGTAATGAACGTCTTCATTGGACCGTACTTTAGAATAAAAGATTCATAAATTGCTTTAGCGACAGTATTTGCACTTTTGTTTGCAACTGGTATGGCAACTAGATATTTAGTTAAATCACATATTAGTGTGATTGCATATTCATTGCCATTTCCTGATTTTGGTAGCGGACCTATAGTGTCCACTATCACCCTGTCGAAAGCTTTTATTGGGGTCTCTGTTATTGTTAAAGGAGTTATTGTATTTCTTGTCACTTTTGATTTTTGGCATTTCTGACATTTTTTAATGTACTCAGTTATATCTTTAGACATACCTTTCCAGTAATAGTATCTTTTGACCTTGGCCAAGGTTTTTGTGATGCCTGCGTGACCTCCTTGTATTGGATCGTCATGAAATGTAGACAATATAGCTTCTTTTTCTTTTAATTTTTCTATTAGGGTCACCGGGTTGAGTAGCGCTACTCTTAATGATTTTAATATTTTATTGCCCATTATTTTGAAAGTATCAATTGAAACATATTCAAAGATATTTTCCCACGGTGCCACTTTGAGTTGGCTGATTTTATTTATACCGGCTTGCATTTCAAGCCTTTGGAAAAAATGACCTAAATCAAGTATTCCATTAGTATATAAATCGCTAACATCATATCTTGCAATAATTTTCTTACCATGTTTAAAGAAACATAGCATATTTTTTATATGCAAGGTCACTACTTTACGTAATTCGTCATTTTTGATGACTTCATATACGTTGGGCTTTGAAGCTTTTTCTATAGATTGCTTAGGCAATTCTATTTCTTTATCTCCTGCGCAGGATTTTTGTCTACTTTGATATCTTGTAGTGACTTTCTTTATATTTCTGTTCATTTCTTGTAGTTCTTTGATGGTTATTCTTGATAACGCATCAGCTACATAGTTGTCTTTTCCCTTTAGATACTCAACTGTAAAATTATACTCCTCTAATTCAAGTCTCATACGAGTTAGTTTAGAGCTCGGATTTATCATAGAGAACAGGTATGTAAGTGGTCTGTGGTCTGTTTTGACAGTGAAATGTCTACCATAAATATATGGTCTGAAATGAGTTATTGCCCAATGAATTGCTGCCAATTCTTGTTCTGTTGTGCTTTTATTACTTTCACCTTTTGTAAACGCTCTTGATGCATATGCCACTGGAAGTTGGAGACCTTTTTTGCATTGAGTTAACACTGCTCCACAAGCTTGCTTACTTGCATCCGTTATTATGCAAAATTCTTTGCTGAAATTTGGGTATTGTAATAAATTGGGATTAACTAGTGCCGATTTGAGGTGTTCGAAGGCATGCTGGCATTCAGCTGTCCATTCGAATTTTACATCTTTTTTACATAATCTTGTTATGTGACGAGAATATTCGGCAAAATTTTGGATAAAACGTCTATAGTAATTGCAAAATGCAATAAATCGTCTAGCACTGTCCGCATCGTGTGGGACTGGATAATTTTTGATGACGTCATACTTTTTGTCATCTGGCAAGATTCCTTTATCTGTGCATTTGTGTCCCAAGAATGTGACTTCATGCATGAAAAATGAACATTTTTCTGGATGTAGCTTTAGGTTGTATTTCCTGCATTTCTCAAAAACATCAGTCAAGTTTTTAACCATATGTTTTTCGGAACAACCAATAACTATTAAATCATCCATATACAGGAATGCTTGAGAAGGTTCAAGTCCAGAGAAAGCTATAGTCATCATTCTCTGAAAAGAATTTGGTGCTATTTTTAGACCGAATGGTAATCGCGTGAAGCGATATGAGCCATTGCTCGTTGAAAAAGACGTTACATCTCTTGAACTTTCTTCGAGTTCAATTTGATGAAAACCTGACATTAAGTCTAGGCACGAAAAATATTTTGCTCTACCTAGTTGATCTAAAATATCATCAATTCTAGGGAGTGGGAATTTATCGGACAACAATTTTTTATTAATTTGACGATAGTCAATTACTAATCGCCATTTTTTCTTGTCAGAACCAGGAAGAGATTTCTTTGGAACTAACAAAAGTGGGCTGTTATATGGGGACACAGACGGTTCGACTATTTTGTTGTTAATTAATTTTTCTACCTGTACTTGAATTTCGTCAAGTTGACTATGAGGATTTCTATAATTTTTAATATATACTGGTTCATCATCTGTCAATCTTAGCTTTTGTTTGTAGAAATTATTTGTTGTGATTGATTCGGTTTCAAGTCCGAATACATCGCTATACTTGGTGCATAAATCTGTTAGTGTAGATTTGAATTGTGGTGGAAAATTTTTTGTTAATTGAGACATGACAGTTTTTTCTCTTGCTTCAGGATTGGTTTGAACTATGTCATAGTTCGAAAGTGATTCATATTGTAGATCTTTTATATTTACTATTTGATCTTTATTATTTGTATTCAGAAATCGGACAAATGCATTTTTGGTTGTTGCAACTGTGTTTGCAACATAAATGCCTTTTTGAATTTCCTGGTTTTTTACTAAAACACTATCTTCATTTGAGGATAGTCGTATTTTTCGGACAACCTGGGATCTTGCTGGTAGAATTATTGAGTTATTACCAGAGCTGTATGTTATTGGAACGTATATTGGGAAATTCAAATTAGTTGGTCTCATCTTGAGCCAATCTTCTGTTTGATTAAAATCTAATTGACAATTGAATTTCTTTATGAAATCAATTCCTAATATTCCATCACATGGGATTAAGAAATGTGAATCTACTATATGAAAATCGTGTGGAATTATGTAATTGCCTGTCTGTATCTCAATTGAAGTTAATCCTTTGGATTGAATTAATTCTTGTCCTATTCCTTGAATATTAATTTTATTGTTGCCTTGGATATCATTAAAGATATCAGAATTTTCTTTTAGAAGGGAAATATCTGCACCTGTGTCTATTAAAAAGACAAGTTTTTTATTTGTTTCTACATTGACAAAATTAACAAATATGTTTTGGCTAAGATTAATTGTGTGAACCTTGTGTCTATTTATTGATGAGCAGCTAAAGGGTGTTCGGAGTTTCCCGAGTTATTTTGGGCTACTCTTACATATCCCTGATTATTGTTGTTTTGGCCTCGGTTCGAGTTGCCACGGCCTCTAAAGTTTCCTCTATTATTATTGTTATTGGTATTGTTATAACGATGACCGCCTCTGTAATAAGGGCGGCCCCTTGTGTTATAACGACCGCGGTATGTACCGCGCTGAGTCTGATTTTGGTAGAACAGAACAGCGTTGGAATGTCCAGTTGCTTCTGTGCAACTGTCTATAAATTTAGATATGGCATCGTTCATACTGTTGAACGTGCCTGCTTGCATGATAACTTTAACTTTATCAATCGAGCAATTCCTCGTCATTGCTTTGACGGCTTGTGTCGTGCTATATTTGTTTGCAAGTTCTGGTTTCAAACCATCACTAATATAAGCACCTTCTAGAGCTTTTGTTAATTGCTCCACCTCTTGCGTGTAAAGGTTGGCTGTTTTGTTCTTTTGCTGCAGATTTAGTAATTTTGCAGAGAGTACCTCAACAGATTCACCCTTTACTGTTCGCGAGAGTTTATCTTTAATTTCCTGTATAGTATTTTCCGTGCTAATGAGATTCCTAGCATGGCCT
Organism: Drosophila sechellia; assembly: GCF_004382195.2. Lineage (NCBI taxonomy): Eukaryota > Metazoa > Arthropoda > Insecta > Diptera > Drosophilidae > Drosophila > Drosophila sechellia. The sequence continues at coordinate 348,496 of NW_022611043.1, forward strand.
TTTAGTTTGGTCTTAATGACATTGACTGCTAAAGTCTCATGTTCTCCTTTTATCGAATCTAACAAGTTCAGAGCGTCTTTGAAACTCTGTAGGTTTTCTGCTTTGCCGTCGTACTCAAATAATAGAGACGAGGCTGTTTTTAGGAAATCTACTACTGATTGTGCCATCTTGTCTACTATTTTACTTTCTGTTGGCTTATTTCTTTCCTCAGCAATTACGTCTAGTAATAGTTCAGCTGGGAAATTTAGTGTATTTGGAACAAGTACTTGTAACTTGTGCCTTTGTGACACATATAATATGTTCTCTTTTAATCGAGATATTATATCTTTTACTTGTGTCTGTTGTAACGAAGAAAATTTCGTATTGTGGTCAAGTATTATGACACGAACCTCGTTATATTTTCCTAATAGTGTCTCTAAATGTTTTATCTTTGTATCGTTACTTATTGGTGCACTCTTATTGAGGCACTTAAACGATCTATCAAAGTCTTCCCGCAGTTTCTTGATTTTAGCTATTATATTTAGCCAATCCATCAAGTTAGGAACTGGGGTTGTTAATAAAAAGATTTATTTAATAAATTTAATAAAAAGATTTATTTAATTATATTTTATATTTCATTTTATATTTTCATATTTATTTATATGTTCATATCTAGGCTTTTTTTTTTCTTT